>NW_028186448.1:664160-700722 GCF_003343005.1 Rhea americana
GGCCCGGCCCGGCCCGGCCCGGGCGCCGCCCGCCTCAGCGCCGGCCTCTCCCGCAGGAACCTGCTGGTGAACCTGGGGCTCTTCGCCGCCGGCGTCTGGGTGGCCCGAAACCTCACGGACATCGACCTCATGGCGCCCCAGCCCGGCGCCTAGCGGCCGCGGTGAGTGCGGCCCCGAGCGCGCCCTAGCGCCGGCACAACTAGGGATTGCGGAGTCGGGTTTGTACGAGCCCGAGCTGCCGCGCGCTGGTTTAATTCGCTAGGCTAGAAACAGCATTGCCTAACTCTGTGTCATTGCAGCCCCAGGAAGGAAGCGCGCCTCTGAGGCAGAAGAGCTTGCCCTCCCTGTAAACGGCGAGCAGAAGAGATGCGTTTAGCTGTCAGAGTGCCAGTACCCTCGCGGGGTATCACCTGCTCTTGTTTGCTGTAGAGCTGCTACTCACACTTCAAAGCTGTTACTCTAGGAGCAATGACTAAGGGTGAAAAGACTTTTGAGTGTGAGGGGGAGAATTTATGTTAAAGTCATCCTACAAGGTACAACGGGAAGAGTTTTCTCATGAATGTGAAGCCCTTGTGCATGGAATTTTCTGTACTGCCATCTCACTGTTTACTTAAACATTAAAGCGTGGGGAATAATGACATAACTCACTGGAATTTTATTTTTTAATAAGAAACTTCAGCTTACAAAAACAAAGTGTAAAAAGAGTAAAGATTTACAAAAATCATAAAAACATGATTTATATTTCACACCCAAAAGAGAAAGGAACAAGTCCAGTCCTGGGTTGTAAGCAGGACACATAGGCTATTTACTCAAAGGAAAACCAAAACTGTAAAAAGCCCTAGGTAAACTCTAACCACCAGAAACTTACACGGGTAATGTTTGGACAAGATAAAGCTGGTAGGCTGACTGTAAAGGAATTATAGCTGGATGTGGGAAGAAGCCATTTGGTGTTGCATAGCATTTTAGTGCCTTGGACTGAAATTACAACATGCCAGAATCAACTTAATAGTCCAGCTGTCAGTGATGAAGCTGTTCAAGGGACAGTGAAAGCACTACGTGAGGCTGACATGGGAGGAGTGTCTTTTAACCTAATCCGATATGTTCTACTACAGCTCCCAGAAGATGCTACTCCTAGCACAGAATAACTTCCCAGCCCTGAGCATTATGGCAGTATGACTGCAGCATGGCTTCAGATTCTTTGGACAGTTATGCACAGGTTTTTAAGATTAAGACATTCTTCTGAAGTAGCACTGCCTACATATGTTGTGACTTAGAACTGCCCCCTCACCTGAACAAAGGAGAAACTTATTTCATTACTGAGCGGGAGACCAATTTAAAGAATGCTGTTTTCCAAACAGGTATTTTAATATCCTATAAAGAAATTCTGAAGTACGAGTAGTTCAAGTCATGCAGAGACACTTTCTGCAGGAAAAGGGGATTAACTATAATATGTCTTAATGTTCCAATTAATCTTAGTTTTGATTTAGAACACACTAATCTCCTCCTGAGGCCTGGGGTCAGGCGGGGGGCAGTTCATGCAGTTAAGTACATAAGGCGGCCATAGGTGACTTATTGGATGTTGTCTTAACAAACCTTGACTAAAATAAAAGCTGCTGAACCTGTGATTAGGAGCAGTGCTTCAAGTGCATTTGCACTAAGCTATGAGACAGCTGGACAGATTGCCAGAAACATTCAGTAATTAATTGGATTCTCTCTTGTCACTTGCTGCTGCCTAGGAGTGTCCTTGAAGCAAAGGCAGTCTCATTTGTGAGCACAGCATGGCATACATCAGCTTAAGTTGTTAGTGACGTAAGTAGCAGAAACGCGAAACAGAAACTAGAGGCTGTTCTGACTTAAAGCCCTCACAGAAGTCACTGAAAAAATCAGGAAACCTGGCCAAGCTACAGCTTGGATCCTCACTCACAAAGCAAAGCAGAATGCTACTGTTGTTTTCACAAGGGCTGCAGGGGATTTCATGCTGAAGGAAAACTCTTCGTGTTCTGCCCAGCCTCTACCAACAGTGTCCTTCCAACAATCTCAACTTAGAGCAGGATTAACTTTTTAAAGTGCTGAAGATTAGCTTTAATTTTGCTCTAACTCAAGACAACAGTGACGCTTCCAAGGCATTAACAGAAGCAGGGTCTTCCTCTGCAGCAATCTACCAAAGCCTGTCACACTGCAAGGGAGCTTGTCTAGGCAACACTCCCCTCAGAGGAGCTATTTTAACAATCCTGAGCATTTAAAGTAAGTTTGTTTTATGGAAACAGGAAAGGCAAGCTTGTTTAAAAAAAAAAAAAAAGTTTTACTGGAAACAAACTTACCCACTTGTTCTTTTCCTATAAACTACTTGCTTAGGTAAACATACAGAAGGCTGTGGCTTAAAGAATTTGTGACTGCTAAACCAAAGCTGAGGTGGGAGGAAAATGGAACCTCATTCTGTTTTAAATGGGCTCTAGACTGCCAGAGGCAAGTTACTGTAGTCAGCATGTCTGATAAACTACTTGTTTACATGTGGGAATCTGTGGTTCACCTTGCAGCAGTAAGCACAGGTGCCTAAAGGGCCAGGCCAAGTAACTTCATTTAATAAGTCTTCGGAGAGTGAAGATGACACTTGCTAAGGAATGTCATTCCTACATCAGAGGTATTGAGTTACGCAGACCAAACATCACAGCAATTGTGCAAAAGAAAAGGAGCCACATGGGTGTTCATCCTAGTTTGTCAGCCTCAAATTCCACTCAAGAGTGCATCAAGAGCCTACGGCAGCATTACTCATCTGCACACCTCGAGTTTGCCCATGCTGTAATACATTCCTAAGCCTCGTCTATCCACAAATGCTGCACGGATTTCATTTTACTAACACAACTGTAACAGTACAAATTATCCCCAAAGTACAGATATGGTTATATAAAGAAATAAGGCTAGCCTAAGTGGGCACTTAGCTCTGCCCGTGTTGAAGGAATGTGCGTTCCTCTTGAGCAGGAGCAACATTCAAAAGCTGCGCATTCCCATAAAGAGACACTCATACAGAAAGTGGCTGTAAAGCAGAAGAATGAGATAATCTAGTTAAACAGAGGCTTTCACTACCCGTTTCCACAATGTTCTAGTTTGACAAGTTTAGGATCCAGCACCTACTGTTTAGTATGGAAAAATCCAATTCCTTCCTGCTACCTCTATTGGAAGTATGTTGCCAAGACTGAAAAATACAGATCAAATTTACGTAAAGTCACCAACTGTATCCTTCCTTTCTCACTTCTAGTTATACAAAGCATTTACAGTGACATTGTGGGCTTTAAGTAGGTAGCTCCTTTTTTAAAAACTTGACAGTTTTGTATACTGTTCCTTAGGAACCGTAATATTTAATGGAAAAGCACCATTCATTTTGCCAGTATGCAATTACTGATCAGAGAAGTTTTTGCCCCAAAACCACGAGAAGCTTGCTGCTAATGAGACTGCATTTGGATTTTGTCATCTGTCTCTGCCTGCAAAATATGCAATCCTCCAATACACGAAGTCAAATGCTTCCTGTGTTTCCTAAATTTAGATCACAGCTTATTGCTGTGGTCGGCTTGGCTTTGTTAAGTGGTTGTTTCATTCTTCCTCATTCCCTATTCCCAACCTGTACAAAATCAGTAGTATGGCAGTTCAAGAACCACCCTAAAGATACAGCAGTTTGCTGCAACTGCAATGCATTCTGTATCATGCACAAGCTTCAAAACAATAAATAGTTAACAGTGGTTAAAGTCAGTTTTGGGCCCATTGGGCTGGTCATTCTTTTTTCCCTTCTGGAAATGTACATTGCAAACAATGCATTTTTAAGAAGACTTGTTTAAGAACTCTTTCCAAAATATTTTGGCCCACCATACAAAGTCATCCTTAAAACAAGCAGAACCCTTACACTCACTCACTCACACACAATAAAATAAGCACAATGGAAGGAGTGGCCTAAAGGCATACCCCTAAAAATCAACTAAGACAAATAATCACAAGTTGGTACAAGTAACTAACATATGTAGCTTTTGATCATTTGAACAGTGCTGCGGTTGTACAAATTTAAAAGCTTGCTAGAATGCTTCACATTCCCATCTGCAATAAACAAGGTATCAATATTAATGTAATAGACGCCAAAAAACCCACTTGATTGAGGTTTTAGATTCCCACAGGCAATACATTCCCTACCTAAGTCCTTCCTATCTGATCTCAAACCAGTTGAAGGGATTAGAGACACACAAAAAAAAGCAGTGTTCAGAGCAGGTGTTTGGATTTTACACCTCCCTCTTGAGGCAGAGACGCTTAGCCACCTTAGCAGTTGTACCTGTTTCATACTAAATTTATGCAGGCATTACCATGGCATGTTTTTGCTTACACATGTGGAAGTATTTGCTACATTGCTAAGCTGAAATCTGTGAAAACACAACCATGGTAAAGGGAACGATATTTTTTACTTCATAAATCAGCAATTATCATTAGATTTATACCAGAAGGTCCTTTCCAAAGCTACAGCTACTCTACCAGAAACCCCACTGGAGTTTTTATTCCTTGCTCTATGCAGGCTTATTGTATATAAGGTACATGCTTTGACAGACATCACTTTACTGATGTGACTGGAGGGGGCCTGAGTGACATA
The DNA here is from genome assembly GCF_003343005.1 of Rhea americana. NCBI lineage: Eukaryota > Metazoa > Chordata > Aves > Rheiformes > Rheidae > Rhea > Rhea americana. Next base: position 668,785 of record NW_028186448.1, read on the forward strand.
AGAAAATCTAAGAAGCCAAATCCAATCTGCCTTTGAACAAATTGTTACTTGAATTATTACAAATACAGAGATTTCAAATATGTAACACTAAAATATTATCTTCTGAGCTTGCTGGTAAACTTTTAAATTCACACACAGATATGAAATGTAAAAATGTCAGTGATACCGAGAGTTCTTATGAAAACACACAGGTCTGTGGCTTCAGTCATGACAGGGGAATTCAAGACTTTTCCCAAACATTTCTGTCCCATGCAAAAATGTAACTGGATACAAGGCACCAAATCTAGGGGATCATAAAAAATTAATTCACAAAGCTGTATTGGAAAGTATACTAATGTCCGCCTCTTCTCTCTTCCTTATGTAGTTTTCATTCTGCAAAGTATACAGTCAGCTTCTGTAGCTTATCCTGGGGTAATCTGGAAACAGCCAAAAGTTTCACTGGTCTCTTCTCTCTCACTGGGATGTAATTAAACATATTTAGGCCCAGGGGTTTCACAATCGATTAAAAGAGTTTCTAAATTACCACCAAGACAATATTTATGCTAGAAGCCTTGCCTTCTAAAAGCAAAAATAACTTCTGATAGTGAGTCCATAGGACACACTTAATGCTTTTACCATTTCCAATTGTATTCCTACACTCAAAAAATGTCTGGAGTGGATTTCAGGGTGGAACTGCCACCCAGCAAAGTTTGACGTCAAGCACTTAGTATGTATTATTCCACTTCCTGCCTCACACTGAGGACTCCAAAGTCAGACCGAGAATTGCTCCAGTTAGAACGGGGGTGGTGGTGGTGGTGGGAGAACAGCACACGCTACCAAACTAGTTTTTTTCAGTGCTTTGCAGAGAAACCATTTTTGCAGTATGCATAGTTTAACTTGGGAACGTAGGCAGTAAAGGGGTAACACAAAGGTAAATACATGTAACTAAATTGCTAGGGGAGTAATGTTGGCTAAAATATTTTCCAACTACTACAGCAGATGATCATACTGGCCATGAGTTTATACATTAATATTCTTCAATTTTAAAGAAAATTGAGTAAAGTCAGTTTAATAATGAGTTGAACAGAATAAGGACATGTTGAGCACAGCTCTTTACCAAAAGCTGCATGTTCCTGAACTCAAGAGTCTGTCAAGTGTACAGTAACTTCCTACACCTTTAGAAAACAACCTGCAAATGCCAAGAACCTAACACTTGTTCTAAGTAGCTCTCAAAGCAAGTGACTCCCCATCACAGGACCAGACTCCCAGCACAGAAGAGAACGAACAGTGGTGAAAGTGTGGTGCGCTGTTCTCATGGTATTAGATTAGCATTAGTAGCTGCTCCAGAACCCTGCAAGTTTGGTTATGCATGGTACAACAGGGACCTTTTGCAAATAGTTTAGTCAAGTCAAGTCAAGGTACTGAGCAAACTTGTTTAAGTTTGTTGCTTTTTTTTTTTTTTTTTTTTTTTTAAAGGGGTATTTAGTCTGTTTTAACATTCCTTAACTGAGAAGTTGCAGCTATATATGCAGAAACAAATTCTACTCTCAGTTGCATCAAATTAAGGTTCTGATCTTGCAGACATCTCACAGCCACAACTCAGTTGCAAATGGAAATCCACACTTACATCCAAGTTACATCATCTGCTTATGCAGTTGCAGAAGCAGTGCCTAAGTCTGCAATTATTCTAAATATGTGTCAGTGTATTAGAAGGATTTGAAGCTATAATACCAAAGGAGAGAGAAAGTTTACTTTATAGGCTACCCTTTTTCAGGCATTCACTTAGGTGGGCTTCATTGAAATTGCAAGTAGTATATTCATCTTACTAACTTGAGGTAAACTTCCAATCAGAATTTCTGGCAAACAAGACACTATAAAACAGTGTACACCACGGAGGGAACATTGGGCTGTGCTTATATAAAGAAGCCTGCAGTAGACAAATATAAACCAAACAGCATAAAAAATGCTATACGCTATCGCTTCCAAATAAAAGCTAAATATTACAAAAATCTCACAGTGTTGGAAAAAGCAAGTTTACTTTGAAGTATAATTAATTCCTTCCCTATCAGGGCAATCATTTTTCTGACTGCAGTATCTCCACATCTCAGCACAACTAGGCTAATGTCACATGGAGAGGCCACTAATGTCAAAAGATGTCAACAGCAAATGCTACAAAATCTGCTTGGGAAATCAGATGCACCAGTGGCTAACAGTACACTCTCAGCTCCCCATTCCCCTCTGCAACCTACTCAATTCAAAGTGACAACTGTATTACTACCTGAATTCAAATGTTAATGCAAAACACTCAGTCAAAAGATGAGCATTCATAGTGAAGAGTCTCAGCTTACTGAAGTAATAACTAATGCTGCATTAAGTTTGCCTCTATATCATGTTTTTATACAAATGGGGCTAGCATGGCTAAGAGATTCAGAAGGTGAACACACCATTTGGTAGACAGAGCAAACCACAACCATCATTTAGAAAAACACAATCCTCTTAAAGGGTGGATACGCCTGGAAGGACAGATGGGAAAGACACCAGTTTTCCCTTCCACTCAGAGATTACTAAAAAGGCATTGTTAAACACTGTTTTTCTTTTAATTTTCCTTTTGAGACCTGTAGTCTTCACAAAGCAAGTGCGCTTGTAAGTATCTGATAATCACAAGTGCTTGATTTTGATCTTTCATGAATGTCAACTTCTGCCTGCGCTGAACCCGAATAAGCTTCACCTGCACTCAGTGGAGTCATGCTTCCTTTTACTGGATTTTAACTTGGCCTGTTGCGTTTTTATTATTCTGGCTTATTATTCTGATTCTGTGCAACCAGAAAATAAAACTACCTAGTAAATACACAGATACACAGACATTCATAGGAAATCCTTTCAGATCCTGCTACATTTAGAAAAATAAAACCAAAACTTGTCATCACTTCCCATAAGACTGTTTCAAACTGTCTTGTCTCTAAAAATAAGAGTATATGATTTCAAAATTATATTTAATTGCCAAAAAGATTGCCAAAGTTTTTGTAGGCTCAAAAAGCAGCATGTCACTCAGACATACAGGAAATATGAAACTTTTTTCAGACAGAGGACACCTAGTATGACACTGTGCTCTAAGAAAGCAAAAGATTGTTATTTGCTGCACTCCTCTCTGCACGGCTGAAGTGATTAACAGCAGCCAGAGAAGACAGCCTGATTTGCCCATATGACAGAAAATTAAAAGTTGCAGTAGTGGCAGTGGAAAGAGAGGAATAGTATTTGGGAAACTTACCTCTTCACCCCTCCAACAATAATGTAGGGTTGTCAGTTTATGTCTGATGGGTAAATGCTGACAAGAATAAAAGGAGAAGGGGGAGGGGAGAGAAATAATTTCAGAACTTCTCTACCTGAAAAGTGAATCAAAATTTTTGAAGAACTTCATACTTTTACACGGTTTCATCTTCAACCATTTAAAAAATCCCATCAAGACTGGAAGAGGCCATGTCTCTTTGCAGTCACGTATTCTGATTTGATTAAAATATGAAATGTGAACAACTAAACTTCAAAATATAAAAACATCTAAGATGCAATTATAGACTGAGAATTCATTCTTTATACATGGTCAGCTTGGTCCCTATGTTTCTCATTTGATTCTAAAAACATTAGTAATAATACAGATTTTTCTTTTTGTAGCCTTCCAAACTCAATATGGAACTTCAGAATTAAACTGGATTTGTTCCCTCAGTAGAGATAAAGACCTCACAGGCTAAATTCTATTCACTACATCTGTGCAACCTCACTGCCTTCAGTCAGTTTGGGCCACATGTGACACTGGAGTTAAGGAGCATTTGTATTTGTACAGAAGCAGGAACAGAATCCAGCTCTGTCTCCCACTGCTGTGGTATTACTTCCACCCTATTCACCTGAGGAAAACAGGCCACACTTGTAAAAGTGCTAGTTTGTCAGTACAAGTTGCCTCCATACCAACTGCCTCTACTATCAGAGCTGTGCAAGCCAGGGCTCAGACTTCATTACAGCCCTGATGTGCAAAGCTATGCCAGTAGAAGCCTGCAGTATAGGCTTTGTTTCTACTGCCTCTGTAAACAGATATGACTCTGAACACACACAAGTACATGCCTGTCTTATCACAGGGTATTTTTTTTTAAGCATACTTTCTCCAGAGTAGGACTGTTTTTAAATAACATTCCAAGAGAATTTAGTTGCCAATTCAGTTCAGCCTAAGGAATAAATCAGCAAGTGTGCACACAGAGCCAGTAACACCGAGAAAAAGAACTGCTGACAAAGATTGCCAGTCATGGGTTTGCCCTCAACTGCTGGCAAAGAAACTGGTATCACAGAGACAGCTGAGGTCTCGGGGAACATTTTCTCTGGTAGAAGAACATTAAAGATTTCTCCAGCAAGAATGGCTTGTAGAACAACCAACTCCATCTATTCAATATACGCTGGAAACCATTCAAATAAATACCTGGGGAGAGACTGTGTGATTCAAACCCTGGAAGTCTGATTGACAAACAGAATGACAGTTAAAGGGGAGGGTACTATACCTGTTCCTTCTGGAGGTTTATCAGCATTACTAGGTGCTGAAGGATTTGGGAAGTCAGTTGAATGCTTCTGTTTCCCGGTTGCGCTCATTGTTACATGCCCTAATCAATTCCTTTTTGATAAAAAATTAAGAATACTAAGCATCAAATTTTCTCTTTTTGTTTTGTAGGAACAATTTAACACCTTTAAAAACAAGATTCTGATTACAATCTTATGTCACAGAACTGCACAGCTTGATAAGACTTTTCCAGACCCTGGGTGGCAAACATCATGATCTGATCCATTCCTGCAGCAAGTCTTTTTTCCTATAGAGGAAAGATGTGAACACCCATAGTTTTAAAAAACTGAGACTGTTGATTGAGATATAGTGCTTCCCGTCATGGAAACGTCAGTCTTCTGTCCTTATCGCTGTTTTTGGATGGCACCTGAGCTTGGAGTTGTTTTTCTGAGATTCCTGCTTTGCCCTGTACTGTTCTTTGCGTGTAAAAAAGAATGTAGGCCTGGGTTTTGCACACCTCCTCCACACTACATACATTCAGTTTGGAGTCATTGCAGTGGACCCAAAAACCTAGGAATCAAAGTGAGAAAGAGGACATCAGTAAGGGAGACATCATTCCTTCTGACTGTATTTTGGAACTCTTTATAGGAGCCATCCACAGAGAAACAGGGTTATGCAGGAGAAAAGGCATCTTTACCTTTTCCTCATAAATACTTTGGAAAGGAGTTTCTAATAAGAAAAACATTATACCATTTCTGTGCTGTTAACACAGTTTAGAAATATGAAATCACAGTTCAACCAATTGTATATTTTGGCACAAAAATTTCACTAATACAATAAAAATTTCCTGGAGATAGCCAATTTGTACCCCTTTCTCCATAAGTTAGAAGGTAGAATTGATACTAATTCAGCTGCAGAAAGAGACTGCTGGAAATTCGTAAAAACCCTGCGGATGTTATTCATGAATAGTCCCTGTCCAGTTTCAAAACACTTTCTGTTTATCTCATCAGCCCAAAGATGCTGAGAAAAGACACCCAGCTGGAGCAGCCCCACAGAGTTACATAGTGTAAGAAAATGAAGCATTCATGCTGTTAACAACAAGCAATAAAAGGCATCCCGAAGGGCTACAAAGCAAAGAGCAGCAATCTGTGGTCCTTGTGCAAAAAAAGAAAACATGCTACTAGCAACACATTTTGGGAAACCAACTACTGAGTATCAGGAAACTTGATCACGAACAACTTTGATTGTAAAGCTCTACAGCGCACTACATCTACGGAACAAAGTACAAGCTGCTTGAGTTTGTTTCCCCCGGAATAAGGCACACGCACCTCCCTCCGTGTTGTAGCAATATGCTGTGTAGTGTCCTGAGCCAAACCCTTTCCCGTGATGCATCACCACAGCGGAGAGGTCATAGACAAAGGTCTCTTTGTCAAGAGAGGAGATAGAGTCCCTGCAGCAGTAAGGTTCCATGTTTAATACCTGGTCAAAGAGGACATGGACCCCAATCTTCTCACGGTGATTGCGTTCAGACCACCTGCAAACACAAGTGCATGAATCAGGCTCGGGATTCCTCTTCTTGACAGTGATAAAGGGCTGCGGAAGCGCACGAACGGGAGGCGCAGAAACCTAGCCACTGCTGAGCAACTCTGAAGAGCCTTCACTGCTAGGATCAGATAAGCACTACATGCATTTTTCCTTCTACTTTTACTCTAACATCCACTTCAGTTATATTTTGCATAAAATAGATACTATTACTGATGCCCTGAGGTATTTGTTGTGGTAGTTAGGATATTTTTGAGATTTGTAACAGCCAAACACAAAGAAAGCCAGACACCTATTGTGACAGTCAAACAACATTTAAAATACTCAATTATATAAACTTCCCACATCTCACAATTGCTAGCACTAACCATTTTAGAAACTTCTCAAAATATTTACAACTTCTTCTGCTACATTTTATTCAATAGGTAAATGCACAATATTGGTTATTTAAACTATCCAACAACCTCTTCACTCAACAGATCAGATCATCCTTCTCACAGCCACTGTTTCAAGTTATCTGCAAACTTAGACAGAGGTTACTGGGCATGATTCAAAGGAATTAGCATTAATCTTTACAACTTGTTTTATTGTGTGTGTATTAGAAAATGCACTAGGAACAGCCTGCTGATTTTAATTTAAATGCTACCCTGAGAAGGTATCAACACGTCTGGTTTGGGTAAAATGTTTATACACATGCACCTCCCACACTAATCAGTTGTTTCCAAAAAACCCATCAGTAACACAATTGCTAGACATCATGCAAGGCATCCCACTCACCTGAATCGTTTAAGGTGCAGTCGGAGGACCTGAGGTAGTCTGTAAATCATTAACTGTTTTCTAGCTTCACTCAGAACAAGAGGTTTAGGAGAAGACTTTCGTCGTTTGCCTAGCAAAAGAAAAGGATACCAGGCAGAGAATGTTAGATTGTAGATAATTTGCTGGGGGTGGGGGGGGAAGGGAGGGAACATCAGGAACCCTTTTTTCTCTTCCAGTAGCAATAGTCCAGTTCACTGTAAGATGCACGCATAGGATGGAGACAGAAGTAAACACTATTTATGCATTCCTTCACAGAGGAGGAATTTCTTGGTCAGGAACAACTGGCTTAAAAATACCTAAACTTTTTCATTTTTGTGATGCTTATGAACGCACCATCAGTTATCTGCTTCAAGCTGCTCCTGCTGACATTTCTGCTCTGAGAAACACAATAGAAATAGTAATAGAGGACTTGGGCCAAAGACTTCTAGGGTTGTAGCAGTTTCAACAGAAAAACCAGCAGCACACAAATAATACTATTTGACATCATATTACTTTAGAAGGTATGATCCATTTATTATACCACTACCATAAAGCTTGTACTAGCAAGCTTTACTAGCTCAAGAACATTAATACAAGTCAGAGGAAAATGCCTCCAGCAAGGTTCCAACTCTAGAAGTTCTGCCGCCCAAGAAAGAAAAGCAACAGCTAAGCAGAAACTGGAAAAGAGGAAAAAAGGTTCCTCTTCCCAGTGAAAGCCTATTGCGCTTTCCAAAGCAGTAACATATGATTATATCATGAGGAAGACGAGTGGTTTTCAGAGTTCCCAATAAGAAATGGACCTGTTAATTACATTTCTGCACCTTACTGCACCAGTTGGGAACAGATGGGTTGCTCCTCCTCTATCATGTCTGATTAGCAGTGCCCCATAGTTTTTGGCACCTACAAGCAGGCTACTTGCTTTTCCATAAGATTTTTTATCTGGTTAATGTCTCCTTAGCTATGTAACTCTGAAGTAACTGTTAAAATTCAGGCTTTCATCAACCACCATAGAAAACAGAGTTAAGATGAAAGTTGCACTGAGTCATATTGATACTTTGCAAACATCATCTGTGAATAACAATCTGTTCAAACCATATTTGGTTTTCCTTCAAGGACTTCCACAAGTTAACGGCTATTTCCTAGCGTTTTGGGAAGACATGTGGTAACAGATTCATTGTAAGCTGATAAACACAGTTCTACATGTATTTGTTATTTCAGCTGTACTGGTTGCAATATAAGTCAAATCATTGGAGTTTCCTGCCAAATGGGCAAATATTTGCCATAAATACCTGCACGAAACAATTTCAAATTCAGTGGAGTTAGCAACCTATCTGCACGATTATACAGAAGGCTGAGGTTTTTTCAGAAATATAATGACCTTATAATTAGACCTACTAAAAGAAAGCAGAAGTCATCTTCTAGCTGAACATAGCAAAACACATGTATTCACATAACTGCTAATACATTGATGTGGGACTAACGACAGTTCATCGCTTCCTGACAAAATTCCTGAAAATTCCCTATAGAAACTCTAACCTGGCAGCAGACCTTGAGAACTATGCCTTTGTGGCTTCTGGTTAAAGGAATCAATCAAGAATAGGCAGCACAAAGCATATAGATGACTCATTAAACATGCACAAAGAGTTTGAGAAAACTGTCCTCTTCTTATCATATAGAAGTTGAATAGCTTTCCCACTATACAGCAGAGATGAGCAAAGCATAATGGAAAAGGTTTCTTCTCTTGTCTCTAAACCAAACACCCCTCAGCCCAAATTCTTACTGCAGTTGCCTCTCCCCCTAAAAACACAAACAGGGGGAGCAGTTCTAAACTAGCTCATATTAAATCCTTAGCAAATCATGCTGCTGAATGGCAGAGATGATAAAAGAATGAAATAATTCCAAACTGGTGCCTGAAGGAGCAGAAGCTATCAACAGGAAGAAACAAAACAGCATAATCAGTGAGGAAAAACAGTTTTCATAGATTCATAGGTCACAATACTAGTTTTTAGACACACAAAAGGTACATTGGAAGCCTCTCATTCAGAAAAACAGAGTGTGCTTCTAACCTGCAAAGACAGGAGCAGCATCTGACTTACTGTTGCATTGGTCGCATGCATATATCCTCCCTTCCAGAGCTTCAGTTTCCGTGAACTTGGCCAACATTTCTGTCAGCATGCACTCTGCCTGGTTAACAGGGACAATCCCTTTCTCAATAGAATGATAGCGCTCCGGAAATTCCAGGGAAAGATCCCAAAAGGGCTCAACGGTGTTGGATTTGTAGTTGCATGTTATACAGGTGACCTGGAAATGAAATGTTTACACACAAATGAAGTTATGTACACGTTTACCTCCAGACAGACATTTACATTCACATCCAAATTAACAAATCCGTGCCCAAAAGGCAGTGCAGTTTCATGGACATAAAAATGGTCTAGCAGTCAAGAGAAGCACTGCTTATTTCCAGTCTGAAAGCTAAGTCTGTCCTGAGCAAATAAAGTAAACTTCCTTCTCAGTGCTCCACCAGAGACAATATTCACCTTTATGGGATTCACTTCCTCAGCTGAAGAACATTACAGGTATACTACTACTTCAGTTGGCTAACACACACTTTGGAACAGCCTTCTAATATAAAGAATACACATGAGCATTTATCATGCAATTTTCTTTCCCTAGTTTCTCTACTTCGCTTGCATATTTGAAAGTGCTACCTATAGATCCTTAACTTTTTCATCAGCTAACTGTATAATTATTATTAGTGAATAGAGCACAAAAGGAGAAATTAGAAATGCCCTTGTTTTCTCATGTCATCCCAAAGACAGTAGAAGAGTTTTAAATTAAACTCAGAGGCAGCAGATGGGAGCATTAAGAGGTAACAAAAAACAGAAAGCAAGTTATTTATACTATATCATAGCAGTGGATAAATTATATTGATTCACAATTTTCTGAGTTGTTAACAGAGATCTACCACTGAATCTAAAACACTGACCTTAGCCACAGCATATCATCTTCCACAGTCAAGAGACACAACTGAACAAAGAGCATTTAGTTAAGTGCACAAGAAGTTAATGTAATGTATAAATAATTCAAGAGAACCATGAATTTAGTCATTTCTTCCCTGAAAAGCCAGAAGTTTTATCCTGAAAAATACACTTTGTAATCTTTAAAATGCACATTAGTTCTTATGAAAGGTAAGCTCGGTAAGACCAGCACTGAGAAAGATGATATAAATCTAATGAGAATGCAGATATTATATCCTTGTGATTTGATCCTGCAAACTGTCAAGCATCTCAAGTTATGCACACACACTTTTCTCTTGGAAAGCAAAAGTAGTTGAGGGCTTTCAGAGACTCACTGCACTCTCAGGATCAGATTTTGGGGGAAAAAGATGTTTCAGACAAGGGAACAGCACAAAACTAAGAAACCAAGCAGTGCGAGAGGGCTGACACTTTCAACCCCTACAGAAACATATGTTAAACATGCTCAGTGTCTCAAGATGCCTTTAAAATGTCTTGAAAAAAAAAGTCACAGTTAGTTTGTGTTATAAAGAATAAAATTATTGCCTTCTCTGTCCTTCATCATATTCCTTCTAGCCAGGGAAACAAAACCAGAAAAGACCAAACAGAATACAAAGACACTTTATAAATCCTGTAACAACTTAAAACTAAAGGCCTAGAACTTCTTTACTGGTGCAGATCTCATCCTGCAGTAGCAAAAGTCAGTTAAATTTATGGTACCATTAGACATGTGACAAGTACTGAAAATGCTGACAACCCCCACAGCAATCTAACTGATTTCATTCTCAGGAGGCACTCCTAAAAAATTCCTTTCACATATCCAGCACTTCCTCAAGAAACAGCCTTTGCTTCTTGGTGCTGAAAGGGTCAAATGATTTCTGTGGAAAACCAGGTTCATACCTGACTGAGTAGCTGCCCATGAAAAATGGTGTTCACCACCTTCAGGACCTGCTTCGTGAGCTTCCTTTGTGAGAAAGGGATGAGGATCCTGTGTTTTGTTCCTTCCGACTCCAGCTCCTGCTGCACTTTGTCCAATAACTCACATAGGAATTCCTGAGCGTCCTGCTGATCGTAACCTCGAAATGCTGGGATCAGACTCCACACAGAGTGCAGCATGGCAAATGGGGACACGAGCGCCCACTTGCCAGACCACATCACTCTGAAGAGGGTGTGCAATTCATGGCAGAGGGAGATGTGCTTTGAACTTGGTTCCTTGGGTTGTATTAGTTCTAAACTCCTGCTTATTGAGGAGCCACCATTTAAGCCAGCTGGCAAGCTGTGTGCGCCATATGAGCCTACTTTATCAGTCTTTCCTGACTCATTAGCAGCAGATCCATTTGCCAATTTGCCAGGCATCCTAGACTTCCCATTCACAGTTTTGGCTAAGAGTTCTTCTGTTTCACAGAGATCAAGTGTCAGAAAACATTCTCTAAATTTCTGGAGGTGACTTAGCACTTGCAGAATAGAATTCATATAACATGTGTTTCCCAGGTTCCTTAGACCCGTCACCCCGGGAGTCATCAGAGGCTTACGCCGTATGGAATAAAATTGTTTGAATCTGCTGCTCTGTATTCGCCTTGAGGTAGGGGAAGTGGTTGCCACTTCTCTGAATTTCCTTGGAATCAAGTTCTCTCTGTGCACATGAGACAGCAACCTTGCACTCTTCCTTGGAGGGGTGTTTGCTAACTCCTCCAGAAGTTGTCTTTTCATCTCCTGCCGCCGCTGCCTAGCTGCTTCCTTCTTTTTCTCCAACTCTTCCATTTGTTTCTTTTGTTCTAATTTTAGCTGGCCTCTGGAGCTCTTACCAAACCAGGTCCGCAGCGCTTTTGTGAGCAAAGATTGGCGCCTGTGCCAGAGAGCCGTAAGCATCTGAGGCTGTCCCTGAGGGGTCCTTTGATGGCTGCACATGTCCTCTCCAAAAGCCATTGATCGCAATGTCCTACCACTTCTTGTTGATGGATCATGTTTTTGACTCCTAATTGCCAACAGAGAACTTCTTAGCAATTTCAGATCTCCCTCTGGGTTATCATTCAAGACATAATCTTCACAAAGGTAACAAAAGACATAAAGATCATTAACTTCCATTGCCAATGGATGTCTGGTTTCTTCAAAGTGTTTAAGTGCATGTTCTTCAATGTACCTCCCACAGGCTACATGGGAGCATTTCAGACAAGCCCAGATAGATTCTGTCGTCTGGCAGTCCACACAGCGCCACTTCTGGGGGTTCAGGATAGAATGGTCCTGGGCGAGTCGTAGTCGCCCAACATGTTTGCATCTATCCATGTCTTACAGAAGTCTTCGCTGCTTTGACCTTGGAAGGTAAAAGGGGGAGGGAGGGGGGAAAGAGAGCTCTTAGAGCCATTAAACATATTCAAAATGATCTCTCTTGTGCCAAAGGTAAAGACCTATAAAGATATAGATGTCACATCTTGTCAATTCCAACTGCAGTACTTCTTCCACTATTATTTGTGTGTACATTTTTTCTAAAAAGCAGTTTTTAGTACCATTGAAAGATAATGGTTTGACAAGCTCTGCAGACTAAAACTGTCTGTCTGCCTCCTAAAGACAGCCCAGACAGCTGCCAGAGAGCCTCACCCAACCTGGATGACTTGCCTCACAGAGAAGAGATTAATTCAGCCCACATACCCATTTGATCTTTAGCTGCCCTCCTGAAGTTGTTACATACAAAATGAATTTGGAATTGGAATGCATGCCATCAGGAACTAGATTGAAGCTACCAACTTTTCACAGAAGCCACAAACATGTCAGATAATTGTAATAATCAGAACTAGTCTATATGCAATCTGCAAGTCCACAGGCTCCGCATTCTACTCCAGAACTCTCCAATTTCCCACACACTCACAAAAATTTTAATGTTTAAAAAAGTCAATTGGAAAAAAATGAAATGCATAATACCATGTAATGTCCGTATTCTTGCAAAATGTGTGCATGTTTGCATGAATGCATACATAAACATGAAACATAATTGATTTACTGAATTTTTTATATTGTGACTGAAGAAAAATCAAAGCAGACACCAGAATTCTAAAGCGCAAAAAGCTTTCACTTTGTATCCAATGTCCACGTTTCATAAATGACACTCAGTTGTGCAAAGAGCACAATTAAAACAACATTCCTCATGCCAGCAATGTAGTTTCTTTTGTACATTCCTTCCAATTTTCTGATACAGCTGAAAAAGTCGAGGGCACAGAAATAGCACCCAGATTCATTCACTCACACGCGCTACTCACTGAGTCATGCTTAAACATTCCTTCCTTCGCAACGTAATGTCCAGGGCTTGGAACATCCCCATTTCAGCCAAAGGAGTCTTGGCAGTTCTTCGAGAATTTAATTACTACTTAAATCTTCATTGTAAGGCAGCACAGCTTCAAAGCCCTAGAGAGAGAATATTCTTGTGATGCACATAAACACACTAAGAAACCTAGCATGGTTGCTTTTGAACAAGATTAATGCCCGCAGTGTAAGAGCTTCCACAGCAAAAACATTTATTACAGAGAACAGAATTAGCTGGAAACCAAAACATGACTGCACCTAAGAATCCCAATAGTTGGATGTAAAGAAAAAATCAAATGAAAGAGACACTCCAGAATTTCATTTTTCTGCTTTCATTCTCTGATAATCTATAAATCTACTGATCACACATAGCCTTTTCATCGCAAGTCTTTTGTAGTGGATGACCCACCATATGGCAGAGAGAAAAAATATGAGAAAAAAAAAAATGAGTAAAAACGTGCACATCCTGTGATCACTTCAATTTTGGCTGCTTCGGTAACTTGGTGAGAGAAGGCAGAAGAGGGGAAAAAAAAAATCTGTCCTGAATTAAACTTCATTTCTAAATGTTTTTTCAAACAATAAAAAAGTGAAGAAATGAATAGTTTTCAAGTGTGGACTGCAACAAAATAAGAACTACAGAGGAAAAAAGAAGGAAAAATCTGTATTTTGCCAACAGCAGAAAAAAATGTAAAAATGTAACTGTTGTAACAATCCAAGAAAAGATTAATTTAATTTGTGCATATATGACTTCAATACTTCAATATAATACAATGCAGTGATAGGAGGGACAGCAGTAATACGCAAAGTGGTTACAGATGTCACAGATCTGGCGTATAGAACATGTAGTTAAAGAAAACACTTCATGAAGGGCAGAGTTTAACATAGCTAAGGAAATACCATGCTTTCTCAAAGCTTTAAGATAAGCATTGAACAGTTGACTATAAAGGCTATAGAGAAAACATATCTGACCAAGCTACCAAAACACTTTTTTAGTTGTCCTAAAATTATGCAAATATACTTTAATTATTTTTCCCTCAGTGACACTGCTGCTAAAAATGGAACCTGTTAAATAAAAACAAACAAAAATCAAGCCTTTTCTATTCTTTAACTCTCCTTTCTTTTAGATTAAAGCAGAAAAAGCGGCCTCTTCAGAATTCATTTCAATATTGTGATTCTGCAATATCTAAATATTTTTTTCTTTTTTATTTGAAACAATTCTGAAATTTGCTAGACCTCTCATTTGGACTATGTTCATTCATTTGCAAATCCTATAACCTGGAGAGGCACTTTTAGAAATCCCCAAATAAACAAAGGACAGATTGAGTCCCTCCTTTTGAGTTGGAAACATTCCTCCCTACCTTTCTCCCACCTTCCTCTCTGACCTTTATCTCCCCCTTCTTTATTTTTCTGCTCAAGTCTTGATGCAAAATTGTGGAATAATCCTGTCTAGTCTTAGTGAGACCAAGTGGCATAGATTCCAGCTTGAAAGAGTATAGACACTATGGTAACATTGACAGCCTTCATTTACATAAAAGAATACTAATTATGTTGTATCATCAACATCTGTGATTCTGCTCACTGCCATATGCGACAGTGTCGGGAATTTAACCCTTGAGTCTCACCAGCGTATCCAAGATAGGTGCCATGTTACAAAAAATAGGCCTTATAAATACTATTTTCTACGGTCTGATTAAATAGCTGCCAAGTGCAGTCACTCACCAGTTCTGCAAGGTCTCAGGACAGTGCATTTTCAAAAAGCACTGAATTTATCCTCAATTTCCAAGAAAGAAAAAGAAAAAAAAAGAAACAATGCTGGTATGTTGCTAGCTTCAGCTGGGTAACAGGCTACAAGGAAATCAATCACACACCAGATACAGTGCGTTAAAGAATGATGTTTAACAATGGAGTAGGCTGTCAGTATATAAATTATAAGCTTTTTGTCTACTGCATTTGCTTTTCCTGTGTGGGCCAGCAAGATTTCCTGTTTAAAAAAAAGGAAAATAATTTTAACAACTTTGGTCAGTTAACAAAGCAGCTTTGTTACACCTCAACTCAGTTACTCACAGTACAAAAGCATCTTTGATACTGCACATAATATTTCCCACCTGTTTCTCTTTAGGTATCTATGGATACTTCCCTTACAAACCTAAGCCCTATGAATAAATATCAAATACCTTAGGCTGCTCTGCAAGTTAGAAATAAGCAACGTCACTTAACTCAAACCACTTAAATCATACACCTTTTCAACTTCCTCCTTCTGAAATCGTCCTCAAATAAGATCTCTTACTTTTCACCAGTGTGGTTTTAATGTCAAAACTAAGAAGGAAGAGCAGCTTGCATACACCTGCAAGCCAGCCAAGCATCTGTATTGCTCACTACAACATTTTGTGGGTTAGGTTTCCATGCATCTGCCTAGGGTGCAATCTGGGCTTCAGCCACACATCACTTAAGAACCTCTCCTTACATTAAAGATGCATGTTACTTACTCACTTATTCTTGATCCCTTCCATGAAAATTAAAATTAACACTCTAGTATTGTGCAACACATGTACAAATGCAGCTGGAGCGTCTGCAGGTTCAGCCCTGCCTTCACAGGCAAACAGATTACTAAATCAGTGAGAGACACATACACACAATTAGAGAACAAAATTTGTTCCTGTTTTACGTAGGTAAACAAATAGTTGGCCATGACCTACTACAAAGAATAAAAACAACACTAACAGGAGAAATTAAAAAGCTATGATTAAAGGAATACACAAACATGAGTCAGAAGCTGTAAACAGTCGCACAAGGGAGAAAACTTGCAGAGATTACAGAGCTGGAAATATTTAGGACATTGCAACAACCGAACACAAATTTAAGTGGTGAATGTTTAAGTTTAAGATGAGCTACATGCAACAGGAGAGTTTAACAGCAGAGAATTAACCCCTTACATTTTAAGGACAGAAACAAACAAAAAGAACTTCCATGTTTGCAATTACTCTGTGTGTGTGTTTACATATACATATGTATATGCATATACACACACACATATATATACACACACGTGTGTTTATATATAGATGCTATATGTGCAATTACAGTTGGGTTTATTTGTTGGTTACACTTTTTTTGATAGATATTTCTTAAAATGAGATCTATCCATGTGGCTGTGTTTTCCTATCTGCTTGGACTTCTTTTCCAGATAAGAGGTAAGGGAAAGAAAATGAGAGGAGAATGAATAACTTAATTGCTCTGCATGGAGAAAAAATACCAGAAGTGTTGAGTTGCATTCCAATACAACAGCAGATGCATTAAAACAAAACTATAGGAAATAAAACGAAAAGCATGAATGCTAGCTTAGCCAACTCTTCACGGACTACGAGTAATGTTCTACAGATAATTTGAAAAATTCCCACCTTGCAAATCTCTTTTACTATTTGCACACCGAGTCAAATCCTACTTTCCTTAACTGTATGACTCATAATCCTGAAATAAACTTATGGCACAATTCTATGACAACTCCAAGAATCAAATACAGCAGAAAATTTGGCTCTTGATTCTAAAAGAGTTTTATCTTAAAACACATGACTTTATTATGTTCCTTTGTACCATTGTTACACATTTGGAAACTGAATAAAGACATCTGTTCAGAACTGTTGACATTAGCTACTTTATTTTTCTAAATAAACATGCATGAAATGAAAATAAAAGTTTGAGGATCAGGAAAGGTACTAGATTTTTAGCCTGGAAACTAGATTTATCTTTCCTTTGTCCGAGAGTTGGTTCGAGAACAAATAAGGTTCGGGGATGTTGACACAAAATCCTTTAGTTGCAATCTGGAAATCATCTTTAAAGACAGGTAGGAACCTCAGGCTGAATGAACCTTTCATTCATTCATTCCTCTCCTAGGAGTGGCAAAAGTGAAACATAGCAGCATTTCAATTGTCCATTGGGAATTGGCATCACATTAAATACAACACTTCTGTTATTTATTTATTTATTTATTTATTTATTTATTATTTTCCCCGGAGTGTTTTAAAACCAAATGAGAAATATTTCTTTAGATATTCTTGGTTTCCATCTTGGTTTCTATACATCCTACACAAATATACTACATTTGGTCAAGTAGATTTAAAAATCTTGGATGCGAAAAAACAAACATGTCCCAACTCCTCCCCCCAAAACAAAACAATTTTCTACATGCAACCTTAGTTTTACAGTAGAATTTATAGTCTGTTGCAAATACCTAAGGATGCCGATAAGGGGATATCAGAGAGAAAACAGATCTAAGAATTGCATGCATGTACTCAAAAACATTGTTCATCTGATTATTTTCACCTACCCATTTGTGAGCAACCAATCATTCAACCAGATTTCTAATGAAAACACATAATCTGAGCTGATCAGTGTAACACACGTTCATATTTGGTTACTTGTGAAAATCTCAATTACAGCTTGTTCACACCTTGAAGAACAACAAATACACTATGAGGGTAACTTTTGTCACCATCCTCTACAAAATGTAATGGTGCAGTACATGCTTCCTCTCTTGGGGAAAAAGGCGCAAGGACGCTTTCTGTTTTAACTCTGCTGAACAGAATACATAGTTCTATTTTCTCATTCATAGGAATGAGAGTGAGGAAGCATGGCCTGAAAGGGCCAGGTTCCTCCGGGTAACAGTAGTCATTTCACAGTGGAAATTGCTCTAGACTCTTTCTTTTAGACTTCTTTTGCTTTAGATGGATTGTAAACCACCATCTGCCATAATCATTTATATTTACCTTGAACATTATGGTGTGAGCAGTGTAATTTGTGCTTCATCTTTTATTCTGCCCACCTTGTTTTAAATTATTCAATTAACAAATAATTTAGGATAGTAATGGATGACAACTGAATGGGTTAAACAAAATATTGAACTAACCTGTGGTGGTACAACAAACAAGATCAGATAGCTATATACCCAGAAGACAGAGGAAAAAAAAATCCAAATTGCAACATTCACGTTCCTCTGCCAGCAAGACTTCCCTGTTGTTAGTCAGAGTAAAATTCATACCCTGTATTTGGTTCTAAAGTCAGTAGTAGTCATCACAACTTTTCAAATGGGAACACTTGTGTAACTGATATTCTGCTAGAGAAAAGGAAGGCTACACAAACAAACAAGGATCACAATCACATCACCCGTGCAAACATCATCTGCCCTTAAAGTCACTGCACTATACACAACTATGAACTCAATAACTGGGCAAGTGGCTACTCACTTCAGAAAATACAAAATAAGCTCTCTTCCAGCTTATCTTTCTCCAAAGCACAATCAGTTGGACAGGGCAGAGATGGGTTTCTCCCTTCACTCTTCTAGTTAAATCCTGCTGATTTTAGACTTTCAAATGCATTTCTAAAAAAAGTAACAACAGCCCTAGAGATATTTAAAATTATACTGAAAGCATATTTGCTCAAAAACTGCCAGCTTTATATCCTAGAATTAACTTGATAGTACGTCATCTTGGACAGACGGAATCCAAGAATTACAGGCAAATTAACAGGACAAAGGAAAAAAAAAAAGAAAGAAAATGCACTAGTTGCACATGGTTAGGAATACAGTGATTCTTTGAAATGGTAAGCAAAGCAAGGAATTAAATAGCTGCTGTGAATAAGTGAATAAACCACATCTTAAAAGGTAGACAAATAAGGGCTCTGACTAGTGCCCCCCCGAGTCTTTAGCTGTGAGAGCAAAAGTGGTCACAGATCTCACCTTGCTCCTGCCCAGCCCACTCCTCTGCCAAGTGGAACACACACGTATCCCTGGAAGTTGGCCAATGCCTCACAAGAGTCACGAGCTCAAAAATTTTAAGCTGGTTTCAGCCTTTCAGTACAGACTCTGCAGGAGCCCGCTGGCCCAACACACACCACTGCGCATTCAACAAACTGTTCAAGTTCAAACCTATAATCATAAGGGAGCTCAACCAAAATGTGACTGTACCGCCAACTTTCACAATGAGTTCTCTTTTATTAACTCCTTTAAGTTAATTATAGTTATGTCAATGTTAAACTGTTTCTGAGAGTTCATACAGTGCTGTAAAAATTTGCTCTAGGCTCCAACCCAGCGTTCTGGGAATCAATTTTCAAAGAAATATTCAATCGTTGCCAAAAAAAGCCCACTTAGAAGTATGGGGTTTGAAAAACTCCTATTTACTGCACCAGCATTCTAGGTGGAAGTAAATGCTACTTCTGCAGGACTTAGTCCTTTCTGTGAATCACCTTAGGGAAGCTAAAGTTGACGGATGTTAGTACGTAATCTGA
This sequence comes from Rhea americana, assembly GCF_003343005.1. Taxonomy (NCBI): domain Eukaryota; kingdom Metazoa; phylum Chordata; class Aves; order Rheiformes; family Rheidae; genus Rhea; species Rhea americana. The sequence continues at coordinate 688,225 of NW_028186448.1, forward strand.
TTTTTCAATACAAACGAAAAGCACAAACACCACAATGTAATGAATACAGTTAACTTCAAACATTTCACACTCCACAACAGAAAGAACAAAGCTCCAGCGGGTCCCGATTTGTCCATACTGCCAACCCAGCCCCAAGAATTGGTCATCCTCCCTGAGAAATTCACATAATTTTAGTGGGGAAACTGGCAACAAGGATAAGCACTTGCTTCACATTTTACATTGGCTGACTCAGTTTTGTACTGAACCCTCCAGAACAGAGAGAGTAAAACCCTAAAAGCAGAACGCAAGGGACACAAAGCCTATCAAACACGGAGTAGCTAAGAGCATCAGAACACACTAGTTGTGTGCCCATTTTACCCCAACTTCAACTCACCACCTGACTGCACCTGCAAAATATATAAAACATTTATAGGTACTCTCTGGTAAGAATGCAACTACTAAATCAATCAGACAAATTGTTAAGGTTGAATGCCATCCAGTGCTCAGAGCTGCCTCAGAGGAGGAGCAAGGATGAAAAAAACACTTGCTTTTTCTTAAGACTGGAATTTTGAGGACTTTTTTTTTAAAAAAAAAAAAAAAGGTCAATGTCTCCTAGACTGTTTTAAATGTGCCTAGTTTACTGAAATCTACGGCTGATGTAAACTGTTCTGTTAACACGCCTACACTGCTCAAGCCTGAAAAGAAAAAGGAGAAAAGTTCCCCCAGTTCCCATTCCTAAAGCTAGTAAATGCCTTGGAAAAGATACAATTACCTTGTCTTGCCTTTTTCCGCTTTTACAGCTCACTGTACTTGGTGAGCTGGTTTAAGTATACTAGCCAGAAGAACCATTTTGCAGATTTAAACTGCATCTTCACCTGAAAACTGCTGACAAACTCTAAGTAGTTTAGAAAATACACTCAACTCTTTATTAGAGTAAATTTATGACTAAAATAAACAAGAGACTTCACAATGCCTGTGTCCTCAAAGAGCAGTAATTCATACTTACAGGCCAACAAACAGTTTCAAACATGCATGTGTCTTCTACCTAAATTCTTTCCTAAGAAGTTTCTGCTAAACTACAGAATGAAGTTAGGAACCACTAGGAACTTCTCTTTCAATTTATGGTTTGAAAATAATCACAAAAAGGCAAACAGAAGTAAATTTCTTTAGTTCACAAGTCTTTAGAGTTTGCCTTAAGAACTAGCCAATTTACTCTGCTATTCAGATTCTCTACCCATACAAGTTTTAAGTTTGAAAGTATTTAAAATTAAAATATTTTGCAGATGAAATATGAAGATTCTTACTAAGCCAAACACTGTTTCTTGTTGAAGTTCAAGAGATGAATAAAATAAGCAACTAAAACCACAGTTAATGCCTGAAGCTACCTGTATTTTCAATGGTAAGACCACATTTTGAACATAGCTTTAAGAAGAGCTTTTCAGTGTGCAACAAACCAATGCATTTTATTCTTTAGGGTCACCATTAAACAAAACCAAAGGATACATGTCCTACAGTTCCCTAAAAATGTGGGTACTGACTATATAATGATCCTGGATTTTAAAAAGCATTATTAAAATGCTATTAACTCACAGAAAGTCATGAAGAAAGACGTATATGATTCTTCACTTATTTCAACATATAAAATCTCCCCTCTCTTTCTTTTCATAGGCTTCTGAGGCTTTATTTTTGGTTTGGCTTTTTTAAGTGTTAATAAGCAGAGAAACACGATATGAATACCATATAGAAGAGGTGTTCACTTTAAATGAAAACAATTTACATTATTTCCTCCAGGCCAGTGAAAGAATAAAAAAGGGAAAGAGACAATGCAGTAATTCCACTGGTACTTACATCCACATAAGGTTGGAGCAATTACAGCAAATACGTACAATTTGAATTATCAGAATCAAACGTGAAAAAATGTTTTACACTAGAACAATCTGAAAGCAGATGTTAACTGCCCAATAAAAAAAAAATAGTGATTTCACTTTATGAGTCAAGCAACCAGTTTTATAGAATCCATGAATTCACAATGAATTCTATTTCCATAATTATGACAACATCAGATCGTGATATGCCATAGCATTTTATAATTTTCTACATGTTTGCCCCCTGAACATGACTCCTAGAAGAAAAGTCACTGCCAGAGGAGATAATAACAGAGCTTCAAGTGATGTAAAATTAGGGGCACTGACTTCAAGGCAACAGAACTATGCAAGTTTTTGCTGTATGGAAAACTAGATGACAGCTTTTACTTTCCCTCCATCCCAAACTTCCATGATTCATACCGAAGCTGATATTTTTTGCTTCCTTTCACACTTACCACTGACCAATTCGGCAAGTATTCAAGTTTAGTGAGACTACTCAAATGGATAGATATACGTGCTTACGTATTCACGGGTCAGGACCTGTGCACAAGTGAACAAGGCAGTTTAAGAATAATTAACAAGGTACAAGTTAAACAAAACAAGCCATGTAATGTTTCAACATGGCCTAAAGAAGAAGGAATAGAGGGGATGAACAGCCATTCTTTCATGTCCCCACTTTCCCTGTGGTATTACATTTTTTTAAATCATGGCCTACTATGACTCACCCTGAACAGCTATGTGTTTTCTTAGAATGCAGAAAGCATTATTTCTTTTTGACCATGTTCTTTAAGCATTATTTTTCAAATTCAATGTATATCACATTTATCACCCTTTGTCAGAGCAGAAGTTAAGTAATAGTTCAGACATACATTACAAATAATTTTAAACCCCATACTCAGCCTTTTATAAGAAAAAAAATCTAGATAGTTTTCATCTGTCTTCATGATAACATCAGCAAAATTAAACATAACTTCTACTAGCAGAGATCTTAAAGTCAGAAGCAGTTATATTTTGACCTGTACTGGGGAAAATCTCTTGCTCCAACCCCTAAACATTTACAAAAACTGATAATTGCTTCTTACTGTAATAATATATACAATTTTAATAATAAAAAGCCTCAACACAAAATATACAGTTCACAAGTATGAGATGAAGTTTTGTAGCTGCAGCACATCGGAGAATTGTCTTGGTATTGCTCTCACACACAAAACCGGTGGCTGCAGCAGAGATCAGTTTAACAGCCCCAGTATTCAGAAGCAGCCTAACAGTGTCTTCGAGAATCTCTTTGTGATAGACACAAAGACGGATTATACCAGAGAATGAATACTTGGTAAGTTATGGGTAGTTCTCTGCTGTTCTTCCTCCTCCTCCATTTTAATTCATATTCATCTTGGCAAAATCTTAGACAGACTATTAACTAATCTAAAACAACATCACAGCTGATACAACATATAAAGCAATCAGTCAAATGAACATGTCAGTGCCATCTACTGAAGCAATAAAGAACAAGACAACCCCAGCAGGCTGTGGCTTATTATCTTCACAGCCATAATGAATAGGCAAATAGTATTAAATATAAGTACAGTATTCCACAGTCACATAGTCACATTTTGCTCTGCTTTAAGCATGAAAGGTTCCTCCTGTATGTTTGAGATGCAGAAATTAAAACAAGACAAGATTTCAAAACATTTCTCCCTCATTTTCTTTTCTTGCCAATCAACTAGTCTTTTAAAATCCTAAGCAAGTGAAACAGAACAGCAGCTAGAAATTTTTTGTATGGATTTTAAAGAAATATCGCTAACTTAGAAATGAATCAAATCACAGTGCCCAATTTATCTGAAGGCAAAAAAGGATTTCAGTTTTTTTATTTGTCCAGCAAATAAAAACAAGACAACAATCCCAGATGTTCAGCAGTCATCAGTGCTTATTTGTAGAGCATCTGTAAACACATCCACATCCCAGTACAGGAGGCTGCTGCTGCTTCCACAATTTGAAAACAAGCCAACGATCTGACCTGGCCTTCACTTTTACTGCTGGATCTGACCCAAGGTCTTCGCAGTTTTCTTATCAACAAAGAATAAGATAGAGAGATTTGCATGTCCTTTTCCTCTGCTCAACCAGTGTTCCTGTTCTGCACATAGAATAAAAATCTATACCACTAACGCTCCTTTCCTAGATGGGCAAAATGAGATGAAGAAAGGCAATAACATGAGTAGCACATTTTCAATTTCAACCGTCCATATGTCCAGCCTGCCCACTCTATCTGCCTGATACATAAGACACATAAGAAACAATTTCACTTGTTCACAAGCACTTTTTTTTTCCTTCCTGATGGAATTACTCCTTATTTGCATATCATGAATCCTGTTCTGGCTGAAAATTTTTTCTATGAATTACAGACAGTATCTGCTATTGCCCTCACCACAACAAGGTAGGAAACGAGGGACCTGATTTGCAAAATATTAGATTGTTAATTTTCTTTAACAATTTGAGATCAGCTGAAGTCCAATTCCGTAACATGTTATCTTAATAAATTATCCCACTAAGAGGTTAGAGTTCATCACATTAATGTGTCTTGAGATGAGATAACAAATGGACAAGAGACAGAAAGAGGGAAAAGTGAATTTGGTTTTGATGTCACAATCCTGTATCTCAAAAAACTGTTCCTAAACCCATCTAATTTTATTATAAATGGCAAATCATTTTCCTTCTTCACTGACTCACTCATTTCTATAGTATCCAAAACCACAGGTCCGGTAGCCAGACTATCAAAATCATCTTAAATTTTGTTGTACTCTTTTTTTGAAACTTTTGAAGTAGATTTTTTAGTCTACCTTTTTTAAAAAAAGTATTTTTATTTTCTATCATTAATATTATATTTTCTCAAAATAAAGTAATGATTGTGAGAAGGATCTTCATCCTCTCTCACATTCAGGTGTATTAACTATTCTTAGTTAAATAGATTTGCTTCTAGTCTTAGTCTGATGACAGATTAACTCATGACTGGTAGGATTATAGACTTACCTCTGGAAGTAAATCACTTTTGAATCCCGAGTTATAACTATTAGTTCTTTAAAGCTTAGCTGAACAGCTTTTGGTATGTCTTTTGTATTTTTGAAAGAATGATTAAGCATCATGAAATCCAATCTAAGGGCTCTTCCTAAAAATTCCAGTGAATAAACAGTTGATTTGATTTTTTTTTAAACACCTGCAGAATTTTACTTGGACTTTTTCCTCAAAACAATGAATAGTATTTTAAGTCTAGAATACTTGCCCTTAAAAATTTTTTTTTTTTTTTTTGAGTTTGTGTGGCTTTTAATCACATTGAAAAAAAAAACTTTGCTGTTGTCCTTGGAGAGAAAAAGCTATCCACATCAATCTGCTCCTCGCTACTCAGCATGGTGCTTTTGTTCCCTTTACATCTCTCTAGCTGCAAAAGACATGACCAATTCTATAGAGACTGAAAGTGAAGCATTTGCACAGAGCAACAAGCTAATGACTCTTCTCTACTGAAGACACCAAGTATACATTTAAGCATTGCTTATTCTTAGATGAAATATAAAATATTCCATATAATGACATATGAAATTGTAGTGCCATCAGCAACTCATTTTTTACTTTAGAGATCACTACACACAAAGCAATACAGAAGAAGCTATTAAGCAGCTATCTAAACAGGATCATTATTTCAGTTTCCTCCTTCCCCAGCATTCCCTGCAGTGACATTAGTAAGGAAAGTGAGAGGTGTCCTTTCCATATACTTTTGATTTGGGGAAGAGGGTGGAGATATTTAGCCATCAATCCCTTAGTTTCATTCGAACGGGAGCCAAGCTGGTTCAAAGAACTGCCTTAACTCATTACTTTTGCCTTCTACGTTTCCATGACAAGAGATATGGGATAGTGAGCACAGAAAGAGTTTCCCCTAAAAGGCAAAAAAGAAGACAACTCTAACTACCGAAGATGGATACTGGACGGAAAAGCTGGAGACTTCCCTCCTCCGGAAGCATGATTGCCATAATTATATGGTTTAGTTGCACCCTGACGAGCTACAGATAACAGGTCTTCTAGGGTTCCCAGCCCATACTGTAAACCACTGATCTATACCCCAGCCAGATGATAGCTTTTATTATTATTATTTAATAAAGGACAAATCAAGTTTTGGTTAATTCATCATTAAGAACTCCCTAGCTCTTACTAAAGTAGCTGCAATTTTCAAATTGGAACATACCATTTCTCACTTTTCCTTCACGACTGGAAAAAAAATAAAAATCCAAAAGTTGACATTTTTATTTAGTTCTAGCAACACATCTATATGCACACACACATTAATATATAGACGTACATATACTAGAGAAACTAGTGTCCATACTTCAGAGGATTAAACCCATTTTCACCTGTTCTGAGGTCCTGTTAACAAACAAATCTTAAAGCACTACAGATTTCTGCCATCTTCAGGCGGAGATGTTTGCTATTCCCCTGTAATCATTCTGCCAGGCTTTCTCCTGTAAAGCTCTCATTCTGTGCTATGCCAATATGCGATAAGGGTCTTGAAATTTTGGAAAAATGGACCCAAAGTAGCAACTTCCTCTGCTTTGTACTTAAGGTCTGTGACTACTTCCTTCAACAAACAAGCTCGTTCAAGATAGCTTCACCGTTAAGGCTTTGGTTTGCCTTTTTACATCAGCTCTTAGACCTACTCCTCCACCTAGAAAGCCTAACAACTACTGGGAAGTATAGAAAACCAGGGTGATGATAAAAGCAAACCCCAGTTAGTCACACATTACCTCCTGATTTAACTGAATTATACAAATTTGCATGCGGGGGGGGGGAAGGCATGCTAAACTGTATTTGCTAAAGTGCATGTTATGAAAAAATTATTTGCTCTTATAGACCATAGCTCAATATTTATGTAGATAATGCTCAAGCTAGAAGTCAGCCACAAATCTATACAATTTTCTTAATACACATGGCACTTGTTTTTCAGTTGGAATGCTTTTAACACGCAACATAATGTGAAATTCTAAACTAGCTAAAACTAGTTGGTAAAGTTAGCTTCAGAACTAATCAAGAGAACAACCCTATACCACCACATCCAAAGAATGAAAGGATTTAATATACAATACAGTTTTACTGTTTGAATAAAAGGAAAGCACATTTGCCTTGAACTTTTTGGAATAGATTCAGTGTTAGAGCTATTGATCCTTTCCAGGAGCCTGGGGAACAAAGCAATAGTAGGACAGAAACACAAGCCAGCATTGACTGCCCTTCTTAAGACACTCTTAGTAATTCTAACTAAAAGCTACTTGTCACTTCATCTGCATATCCACCTATACAGGCTGCAAAGATCCTTATTCCATACCATTTTTATTTAGAGTTCAAAACCTTGAATTGTCTTCAGAGGCTTTTCATTGCCTGTGAGAGAGAGAGAATGTAATTATAGGACAGTATTTCTTAATCAAATCTAAGCCGCCCACTGAAAGTGAATGGGAAAATATGGTTGCAAGGCAATGCTTCTCAATCAAATGGACGGATTTGCCTTTCAAAGTGAATAAGGGAATGTGGCTGTGGTCACCATTTCTTAATCAGCTCAGCTGATGTCCTATAGAAGGTCTCAATGGAAGAACACAGCTGTGGCCCATAACTCTTGACTTGATCTTCCATGGTTTGACTGAAAAGACTGAAAAGAACATAAATGCACTAAAGCTTTTCTCCACTAAATTGGTTCTTTCAAAACCGTCACTGGGTTCACCCAGAGAAAAAAAAAACTTTCCTTTTCAGCACACTTGGTTAGAGCTTGGATATAAAAGTTCTCATTATATATACACTACAGACTGAGGTTTACTATAATACATCAAACTATTATTATTTTCACTTGAAGATATAGTATGTTATTTATCAATTCCAATTTTCTACAGAGATTCCTATGTCTGAATAGGTGTTTTTTCTTTAGTTAAAGCACCTTTTTGCATCTCAGTTAGGAAAGTTATGAAACACCCAAAAAGCATAGTTTCAGTCAGATTTTTTTAAGATTGTATTTGTTACACTAAATACATATCAAATGCACTCATACCAGCTCTGAGCTATCAGATCCATACATTTCAAATTTCTGTCTGCATTTGAAAATATGGTTGAATTTAGCAAGACAAGAAAGAGAGCATGTGTGCGTTGTGGGGAGAAAAGAAGATAAACTGAAAAGAGGTTCTGTGTTTTAAATAGCTGTATATATTTTTCTTCTACTTTTTCACTAAAGGTCTTAAAAGGTCAGACTTTTGCGTGAATTACATCATAATTTCTTCATCAAGGAAACTTAGCTAGTAAGTCTTCTTCAAAACATCTTTTACAGTGAAGGTGTGCCCCCAACAAGTTTGCCATTTTCTCAGTTTTCACCACCATGATCTTTGACTGCGGTGGATAGGAGGTGTCATGGTCACTATATGCTCATTACCACCTAGTGAGCAAAAGCTGATTAACAACAGGTAGCACAAAGCAGCCAAGTTTATTTTGGTGCCACCTATTCTATGTGGAGTAAAGATAGTAAATCACTTGGTAACACTGTAGCAAAAGGTACAGTTTTCCTTCAAAAACAACAGAATGCAGCACAATAGAATGCACTCTAATTTGCATTTTGCTCTACATTGTGTGATATGAAATACTGCAAATACACAAATAGCTATACACAAAGCATTTAAAACTTAAATCACTGGGACACTTGCAAACATAAGAATCTCCAAATCTGTTTTTACCTACTTTCCCTTTAATCTTTCACCTACTTTCACTTCAATCTTTTTTGTTTCAGTAATGCATCATAGCTGCTCCACAGCACTGCTGCCAGTTACACGAAGCCCACATGCGAGGGCTGCAATTCAGTAGCTTACAAGCTACATATGACTCAGGAGACTTGCATTAACCATCTTTGATCTAAACTGTTATAAAAACAAAAGTGACAGGAGTTAGCATTAGCACATGCAGAGATATGAACATGCAACCAGCACATTGTCATCTGTAAACTGAATTTTAAAAATGTATTTGCTTCTGTTAAAGAATTAGTTGAAGTTGCTTAGCACTGCTTATGCGCTCCAGTGCAATAATTCACTAAGGTTTTCATACTGATGAGGATAGTCTTCCATTCACTAGGAACGGGGTGTGTGCTTTTTTCTGTACAACATACCGGCATCAACTCAACAGTCTGTTCATTGTGGTTAAGTGTTTAGGAAAGGTGAAGTGTCAATACACAAAGTGATTAACAATAGACCGCTTAGACCAGAACATCTCTAAAGGTTTCATCACCCAAAAGGGGGGCGAGGGGGGGAATCCTTGATGAAATATTCAGGATGAAAACCACAAAGGTGGTTAAACAAAGTGAGAAACTTTCAATGTCTCATCCACCAGAGAGAATCCTTGTAAAGAATTTACGCTCAGTATTAAAGTATCAGGTAAACTATCTTTCAGAGTGTATAAGACAATACAGCTCAAATTAAGCTGTTGCTAATGAGCTGGTATATTTTCCTCTCCCATTTAATCTCAATTACTGTACAGGAAAAGTCTCCAAACATCTCAATATCTTTCTATTCATTTCTAAAGAACATTAAAAAAAAAAAAAGCCTTAGTTTGCTTTTGACTCATAGTTTAGGTCAGCTTCAGAAAAACTTTTACACCCCGCCCCCAAAAAAAATAGATACAAAGGGATTCATACATATCTCACAGGAGGGAAGCTGAATTTTGTATTTCCATGCTGGCTGTCTAGCTATTCTAACTCTATCAGCTAATATCTTCTAATGCCTGAGAAAACAACTAAATTTCACTTAGATGCCCAACAAAAGTCCTAAGAAATTTCAATGTAGGAATGGCTATTAAGAGAGAGAAAAAAAAATACAACAGCTCAATAAAAATAGGATCATAAAGGCCCACTCAGGCATTTATACCACCTTTGCCATTAGTGACAGTATTTCTTGCAGCTCATTCTTAGATGCTCAAACAGTAATTATTAAGAAACAATTAGCAAATAAGTGCATTTTAGCCCTGAAGAAAAAAGCTGTAATGCTTGATGAGGACAGAGATGAATTCCAAACACACAAACATCAAATGAAGGCTTATCATAGTGGGAAGAAATCTACTACAGCAAGAAACTGAACTCAAGAGCTCTACATCCAGAAGCAGAAGGCTATTTACCAAGCTAAAACTGACTCTTCTTTTTTGTCAGTAGCATTCCTATGATCAGCAACATAACATAGAAAAGATGTAGCCTGTGCAAAGGCCTCTCCCCTTGAGTTCACCAATGCAAGTACTATTCAGACCAAGTGTTGTTTCATTTTGCAAGCCACAGCACATGAGGCTTATTCACGATTTATCCATTCTTACAGGCCTCCAACATGTCTTGTCAACCACAACGTTTTGTACATGTAATCTGAATCTCCACAATAACTGCAGTGACAGATTCATTAGCAACAATTAATCTTCATATACAAAACAGACGAGTAAATCTGCAATGTTAAGTTACTAGTTTTAACACTCTATAAAGCACTGCATACATGACTATTGTTGAGCCATGATCCTGTATAAGTAATTCAAAACAAACAGAACTTGCACAAGACCAAGAAATACTCCAGACCCGAAATTTCAAAACATCTTTTTCACTGGAAGTCAAATAGCATTAACCCTAAGAACGATTAGGACGAAAATAAACAAGTGTTTACAATTTGCAGCATCACGTTTGAAAGCCTGTCTAACTCAGAGACATTAAATACTGTTCACGGTTGGCATGTAATTGTCATATACTTGCACCTATGCTATTTTCAAAGCAATTAAAAAACACCACAAGATTTTGTTGCCCCTTCTTTTTAAATCACACCAGTATGTTTGACAACTGTTAAACAACAGCAATCGCCAAATTCAGCTAGTCAAACATAGCAGCAAAAATTCAGTGAGGAACACCAGCATTGTATTTACAGCTAGCTGCATGCAGGGTGCGTTTCCAACCACTGCTATAGGAGTTGCACTTATTTATGCCCAGGGTGAGTTTAATCCGTACCTTTCATGGAGAATTCTTATTTTCATGACTCCATTCGTTCACTAACTTATCTGCTTTCATCTTCTCTGTCCCACTCCCAATCCTCACTGTTCAATTCTTCCTATCTCCATTCTCACATCTCATTTGTGCTGTTTCCTTTTCTCAAGAAGTACCTCAGATCTCTTACCTACCAACTGTCCCCATTCCTACTTCCCCCCGACACCTTTTTTTCCTGATTCCAATCTCACCTCCATCACACCTTTTAATCTGCGCTCCTTACTTTTTTTGCCTTGTTCACAGGAGAACAATTCATGCTGCTTTAGGAGAAGCTCCTGATGAAGTCAATTAGAATTTTTCTCAGCTAAGGGGTAAGCAGTGCATATCAGATCTTTCACTGCATGCTCACCGGGTTCTAGCAAGCAGCATCTCTGAAGCAGCACTATATAAAAGGACCAAATTTTGCAAAATTGCACCCAAGATAGCTCAGCAACTTCAACGGATAGCAGGATCCTTCTCTGATTAAAACTACAAGTGAAAAGTAAAGATTCGTTTCACCTACATGTTTTAAAATAACTAGGCATTTTCATTGTATCTGTCAACATTCTTCCACTAACTATATTTGGAGATTAGGAGTTACTCTGATGTACAAATCATACTTGTTTTTGCTGTGCTCTATTTCATGTAACACTCTTAGCAGGTACGTTTCTTGAGATTAGCAGCTTTTCTAGGATTTACTCATGTTTGTATGGGTTCATACACACAAGCAGTTATCGGGGGGAGGGAGAGACAGGGAAGAGCATTTGCAGGAGGAAATTCAGATTACTGTCATTCCACTTGCCTTGAATTATATTTTAAAAGCAATTTAAAAGTCTACTTTTCTTCTCGAGGCTGATACTAACAATCAAGAGATTTAAACACAAGGTGCCCTCAGTCTCTTCCAACCCCCATAAATTTCTGTCTTTGGGAAGATACAGGCAGCATTGGAAAAGGCATAGAAAAAAAAAAAGCTTCAAAAAAAAAAAAAAAAAGGAAAAAGAAATAATCAGTATAATCAGTTAACACTGATGCTTCTAAACTCATTTTTCTTTCTTCCACTCTTCCTCCTCTCTACCCTACTCTGCCATTCCAAAACACATTCACGTTTTCAAGCAATTTTTTTAATCAGAAAAAAAAATGCCTTGCTCTCCACCACCATAAACAGTAAAAACCGTGCTAAATAACCGCAATTTGCGGAATTCACGTCAAAACCCACAACTCGCAGGGGTTTCACCAAGATCGCGGGCAGGATAAGACCCCCCCCCCCGCCCCGAGAGGCCAGCTATGCCATCCCCTTCGCAGCACCGGCTCCCTCTCCGGTCCCGAGGCTTTGGCCAAACGCTCACACTTATTTTACCTACCCAAACCGATAACGCGCTGCCTGGAGGGGGGGATGGAGGGGGGGGGTGCGGGCGCGCTGCCGGACCACCCCAGATCCGCCGAGCAGCCCCGCAAGGAGCAGGGAGCGCCGGCAGCAGCGCCGGGCCGGTCCCCCCGCGCCGCACAAAGGGGAAGTTGCGGAGCGGGCGGCGAGGGCCGAGGGCAGCGCGGGGCTCCCGCCCGCAGACAAAGGCGGCCGCGCCGCGGCCCCCGGCCGGCGCCCGCCGAGGA
>NW_028186448.1:701950-702408 GCF_003343005.1 Rhea americana
CTGCTTACGCGAATTCCGTACGGCGCTAGGGCAGCGGCGACGAGCGGAACCCGCTCCCGCCCCTGACGCTAACGGCGCGGTGCTCGCACCGCTGGACGTCGTTTGCGCAGCCTACGCCGAGGAAGGAGCGGGGCTCTGGTGCAACTTACGACTTTTGCGTAGCCGCTAGGGAGAGCTCTTCAATGGCTTACGGCTGAGTAGAGGGAGGGCAGCGTTGAGGGGCGGGGACTGCCTGGGCCCTGCCCCGAACGGTGACGTAGCGACGCTTTGTGAATCCCAGGCTGAAGTTTGGTTGAGTCACAGGAGGGTAAATAAGGATGTTTCGGAGACAAAGAGACTCTTAAAGGGGCAGCGCGGAAGGTGGCGTGTCACCGCAGGGGCCGGCGGAGGCGGCAGCGGCCGGGGGGCCACGGGGGGTGACGGGGCCCCTGAGGTGACTCTGGGGGCGGTGACACCCC
>NW_028186448.1:703013-710995 GCF_003343005.1 Rhea americana
GGGGGCGGTGACACCCCTCAGGGCCAAGGGCCGACAAGTGGGCCAGCAGGGCCACAGAAAGCAGCAGTCGCACACCCATTGCTGCCCAGCACCAGGCCCTACAAAGCTCCCCACGAGCCGGCCATTGCTCAAAGGTCTCAGGATGAGACGCTGCTCCCCAGAGTGCACTAGCCACTGCGAAGGAACAGCAGCACGTTGTGTCAGGGACAAAAGCACGTCGGACTGAAGCTGGGAGATGAAGCCCATTCTCCACAGGGACAGGCACACTGTGGCTGTGACAACTCACCTCTCAGCAGCCCCGCAGGAGGTAACTATTGAGGACCTGCCAGGGAACAAGGGGTCCTGCTCCCTGGGCAGCGCCGAGTCAGGGCAACACTGCAAGCAGTCGTGGACCACGCAGAACTGCGACGACAGGAACGCAGGTCAGTGGTGTCACAGTAGCCAGCGCTGTCCTAGGGCACGCCCCAGGCATGCTGCAAGAAGTCTGTGCAGTGGCTGCCACGCAGCTCTGGGCTGAAATAGCCCCTGCCAAAGCATGGCAACAGCAGGACACCACTTCTTCTTCTGAGCTGGAATCAGGATGACAGTCCAGAACAAATGAGACACAATTCCTTTGCCCAGGGATAAAAAAAGTACCTTCCCCCCCCCCAACCTCACCACAGTGCCCTCCCAGCCCCAGTAAGTTTTGAGGCAGAGCACTGCAATTTGCTGCAGCAGGTATGAGCCTGCCTTCTTCTGCAAAGGCACAATGACACCCCACAGTTGTGGCTTCCTCATGAGCTCCTTTGAGACAGCATGGTCACCCTTGTGTTACAGAGGAGCTAGAAAGCAGCCTTCCCACAAATTCCACTTCCTACTAACTTCATTATCCTTTCTGAACACTTCTCCTTTTTGACCAGTGCCTGGTCTGTTTTGAATCCTTACCTACACAAAAATCCATACTGTCATGCACTTCTGAACTCTTCAACAGCTCCCTGCTGGATTAAGCCCTCAGTCTGTAATGGCTTCTAAGAATTAAAACAAGGCCTTTATGTCCTTCTCCCCTTTGTAAAGCTTAGCGGGGTGCAGCTGCTACGTTAGTGCTTCCTCATAAAAATGCCGCAGCATGAAACAAAGCAGAACCCCACAGGATCCCCAGTGTGGTATCGAGACTAGGAATTTCTCTCTGCCACTGAAATAGTGTATGACCCTGGTAACATTACTTAACCTCTATTTAGCCAGGACAGTGGGTGGAAGAGAGGGGGCAGGAGAGCTATAATACCGCAAGGGTGAAACCCATACCCCCAAGGCCCCTAATTCCCTCTAGGTCAGGCTTCAACTCATTGAAAGCAACAACACTGCTAGTGATTTTGAGAAGTGCAAAAGCATGGGGGGAGGGAAAAAAAACACCAAAGATCCAAATAGAGGAATACAACTTGGCAACCTTTCCATTTGGATTTTATATTCACAAAGAAAACACTGGGGAACAGCAAGAAAACAACCTTCCAGACCATGCCTTGACAGGCAAAATTAGGGTGGTTTTCAATTACGCTGGCTCAATCCATTAACGTAACACGATTGAAAGCCCCCTGAAGACTTGTTAAGATGCAGACTAGCGTGTTTGAAGCCACGTTAACCTGCCATATTGATGCTGGGGAGGGGGGGCAGAAAGGGGGATAAGATTGAAAAACAGTCATTTTGTCCATCAGGGAAGTAAAAAGCTCCAGAGTAAAGCTCCTTGTGTCGGGCAGGTGATGCCCTCATTTGCAGAATGCAATTACAACAACAGACAGTTTTGCTTAGACATAAGGGCTAAACCCTATCCATCCTTACACATGTGGGAACTTACTGACGTCAATGGCTGTAATGGTGTAATTGAAGGCAGAATGTAGCTCAAGGGGTCCTGTTTTATTACTCTAGGAACAGTACAATGTATTAATAAGAGAACATAAGTCCCCAGAGTTCCCAGCACACATTTTGTATTTTTAAGACATATGACTGGAGTTTTGACATCTCTGGTTGCAGAATGCATCTTTTGGAAATTAATAAAGCATTAGCCACATTCACCATGACTAATCTGGTCATTAAAAGGAGTATTTTTTTTAACCTTAAGATATAAAAAGGGAAGGACAGAAATAACTATCTCTACAAAGATTAGAGTTGGTTTTCATGAGTTTTCCCAGGCATGTTTAACCATGTGTAAGGATATCAGGTCAGATTCTCCAACCATCACTGAAATTAACAGTGTGATTGAAGTCAGTTTGCAAGTTATGAACTTGAGCTAAGAGGTGCAAAATCCCAGTACATTCAGTATGTCGGAATTTCTAATACACTTACTGTGCATTATGCCATTTATTATGGTTCATTAACGAGGTCTTTCTGGACCTGGTGCTGATTAAAATTATTAAATGCCCACACTAAAAGCTCTAGGCACTCTAACAGTTAATTAGGTTTACAGGTATAAAAGATAATCATATCCAAATAACTATTTCTCTGCCAGTTAGCAAATCAAGGTAACCTAACAGTTTCTTTTTCCCCCACCACTTCAGGAAGAGAAATCTATTTAGGTGAACATTTCTGTTTTGCTTGCTCTTCAGATTCTTCAAGACTTATGTATAGGCAAGGGACCAACAATATTTTCTGAGAGAAAGATGCACACTGCTTCTGCACCAGGTACCCACTGTCCTCTCTGCAAATCTCCCTTCCTAAAAGCATCTTTATACCTTCTCCACATCCTCCCTCTTCGTCCAGGACACAGGCTGGGGAGTTGGAACCCCGCTAAGGCCCTTGGCACAGCCTTCCTAGCAAATGCAAACAAAGTTCAGCACAAAGGTTACTGGCAGAATGAGCGTGTTTCTTCTTGTTCTGAGAGCAAGGGGAGGAGGGAGAAAAAAAGAAAGTATTACAGCTACAAGCCAGATAGATACTGAATGTGTAAAACCAAGGGGACAGATGGCTCAAAAGGGATCTCATTTCCCTGGTTTCCCTGCTGTAAAAATAAATCACCACTGAAAAATATTCAAGTGATATCACATAGTTAAGCCTTATAATAAATCTTTAGCTCCTATTCCTCAAATCTGTCCTTACTCAGTAAATCTGCTGAAGTCACCAGGATTCCTCAGGTGAGAAATAATGTACAAGAATGGGACATTTATTAGATACCTTTCAAACAGTGAGATAAGGCGGCTGGTATTCAGTTTCAGTGCATGAGAGGGCTCCTGCCAGACTTACTTATTTATCACTAGGCTTCACTGGAGCCATGTGAGAGGTAGAAGATTTTAATACTCCCCTCAGATGCAAAAGACGAAGGCAAGCTAAGAACACACCCATAATACGAAAGCAAGAATTACTGCAGATTTTGCCACAGGGAAATTAGCTCACTTCAGTAGTATAAAGCTCTTGAACCAAATCAAAGATAAAACTCTGCAAAACAATTGTTTCCACACAACAGAAAAATCTCAAAAGCAAAACACAGCAACACAACAGAGAACAGCACAACACCTGCTGTGCAGAAAGACTCCCATCTCCTCACAAAAATACAGCTTTTATTTTGGTGAAAAATAACAAAATGCTTTCACATGGTTATCTAAAAATCTCTCTCCTGTAGCAGTTTACAGTCAAGGAAACTCTACCCTTGCATATATTTGGCTGGAGTTTCTCCCTTTTCCTCCTTCTGCATGCAAACAATAATCCCCTGCATGAAGCACCACACTTAGAACCATCATCGCCATGGGTGGATCACAGACACGCTCAGAAACAGAGGAGAATTGTAAGAAATACGCATAGCATTCAAGACCTTTGCTTTAAATCAGGAGAAAGAGATTAAAAACAAACACAAAAATCCAACCAAACAAAACCTTGGGCTGACTCCAGTGCTGCTTTTTGGAGAGACTCCTAATCCACATGGGCAGGCAGGAAAGAGGATGCAGTTGCTTTAAACAGAGCTCCAGGCAGCCCTTTCACCTGATTCCTGCCACAGGCACCTGCTGCTGCTTGCGGATCTTGTTGAACAGCTCCATGTACTGAACCATGGTGTCTGCTGGGCTGTAGATGCTGTCGTGCTTGGTGCTGAACACGGATGGGATGCCAGGAGTGTGGCTCCCCATGAAGCTCTGCATGAACTCCATGAGCAGGTTCCAGCAGTCATTGGCTATCACACAAGGGCAGTACTCAACCTGGCAATAAAAAACAGAGCACTGAAGATCATAGCAGGGGCGATAATCACACAGGCAACAACGCGACTTCCCTGTGCCTTGCCAGAGATGCACGTTTAGTCAATGGCTTGACGTTGAGAGACCAACTTCTCCATACTGTGGTTTCAGATGGATATATAATAGTTCTCTCAGCTCTCTTTATGTGAACATGTAGCATAAAACAACAGAGGGATGGAGAAATGTAAATGAAGAGGATGTGCTGGGAACAAACTGGCAATCCCTTCAGAAGGGAAGAAAGGGGAAGGTAAAACACACCTGTAAGTTCATTATCTGTGTTAAATGACCAGAACAGGAGATCTCAGGACTTTGATTCAAGTGTCACAAGTGAATGTCACTCCCACAATGTGGTAAGTTAATGACGTGCATGTGTGGCAGTGACATCTTTCAGGTGTGTGTTGAAAAACTTTGGGATTAAGGATTTTCAGCCTCTTATCTAATAAGAGTCTGGTCCCAAATCAGGACTGAGTCCTAATGCAAACCCAGAAAAAAAAAAAAAAAAAAAAAAAAAGACCTACTAAATCAAAACAGAAGCAACCAGATCACCTGGCAAATCTGGTCTTGAACTCAAGTTTAGAGTAAAACAAGCTTCTGCCTAACCGCAGATTAATAGGAATGCTCACACTACCAAAATATCTGTTTGTTCAACTGAAGAAAAAATAAACTATTTCTCAATCCCCGTCACTGCTGGCTAGTAACACCTGCCTGAGTAGATCCAGTACAATCATTAATTACGCATCAGGTAATAGAATTTGTGTTTAGAAAGACGTAGTCTCAGCTCTTTGACCTCTCAGCATCTAATTCTTAGCTGTCTTACAGAGTGTTCAGCTTCAATGTATCTAACTATCCAAAGTCTGACCTACTCTGCCTTGCCCTTCCCACGCCAACACAGACCAGCTTCTTGTCTCATTCTGAGTCTTTTCAGCCCAGATGAAGCTTGTCCATGGCTCACAAGCCTTTGAGTCACACATCCATTCAGCCAGCTGTCTCCCCAAATGCCTTCACAGCTCCTCCCATGACCCTTCATATGTACTAAAGGATTTCCCTTTAGAGTGTGAAAGCCTTTCTTCAGCCCAGCTTCCACCCCGCGAATACCCGACAGCAGCTGGCACGATAGGACTGGTGCTCTCAAGCCTAATCAGCAGTCAGGCTGCTGAGCAGAAACAGCGGAAGACGTTTGATGACAAGCTTTGAGCCCACACTGCACCCCACAGTGCAGCAATCCAGGTCAGCACGCCATGGGGTAGGACTGACGCCTGCAATGCAAAACTGTCTGAAGAGAGAAGACAGATTTACACCTTGTGCACGCAGAACCTAGGGCAGGAGGACCGTGCTCTGCTTGACACGAGGAAAGAAAGTAAAACCTAAATCAGCATTAAATTATCAGCTAAAGAGGTTATTTTGTCCCCCTTGGTATGTTTAATAACCTGAAGTGTGCTACTTGTGTTGTGCGTCAGGATTTTAAGCAGCTTTTTAGTTTGATGGCATCCCTTCAGGGTTTTGTTTATTGACACTTCAATGACAGGCTTTTCCAAAGCTGCAGCTGAGCTCCAAAATATCTGTCTGAATTAAACCTTGCTGTGAAAAAAAAGAGATAAATACTACGTCTTCCACATACATGAATACATCTAGTATAAACTGACAGCAACTAGTATACAAGTTCACATTTGAGAGGCTGGTCTATAGGCCAGGCAGTCAATACACAAAAGGAAGAGGGGCTCAAGATTTCTAGTCTAGCTCCTAAAATGAGATTTTTCTATCTGTAGTTGTATTTTATATCCTTGAAAGACAATCCTTACCTCCACAGATATTCCACGGGCACTGGGCCCCATTGTAACTGTGCCCACCTTCACCAAGAAGTCACAGTACTGGTAGCGGGTACCCCGGCTCTCTATCTTGTTCGCCTTGGCATTTTGGAAGAAGCCTTTCAGCTTCACCATAAGGATATCAAAGTTGGCATCTGCTATGAGGCAGGGACCACTTTCAAAGAGAGCGAAACAGCTGAGGGGATATTCGGAGTTGTGCATCACGTACATCAGCTTGCCTGTCTGCCCTGAAACAAGAGCAATGGTATCTGGGCTGTAAAAACAACAGTTCTGTGCTTGTACGTGCTTTAAAGAAAGAAACATCTCTTTGTTTTCCCTTTGCCATTCTTGCTGCTTCAGTTCCGGGATCCTTCTATTAGCCACACAGAGAGGACGTGCCTGGCTCGTACGGTGATTAAGAAGTGGAAGTGGATTCTCATTTATCCCAGTCAGTTAACAAAGCCTTTCCACAGATGTGGTTGTGTGAGTTCCAGCTGCAGCAAAAAGCCCCTCTCATAGCTTCCACCCTGCAGGCACATCAGCAAAACCCCACAGCAGGGCAGCCAAAGCAGCACCCCAGCTGCACCAATCTGCCTGGGAAATTGTCTGAGCAGAGCCATGAGGCTGGAAGGGCTCAGTGCTGACCTCTGCAGCCGCAGAAGCACCAGAAGGATGTTCACACTGGTTTTTAAATGCTGTTAAACCCCACACACTTGAGCAGGAGAAGGAGAGAACAGTCCCATTAGGTAAGCAGATTGAGTAACATCTTTCAGCTCTCCTGTTAGGCCCTGGCATTCCCTCTGGATGTCACAAGTTCTCCGAAAACATCCCCTGGACAGTACAGGGGCATTTCACACCTTAGGAGCTCCCCTAGAGCTGCTCACCACCACCTGCCTGCCCAGGGGAGCCTGTGCACTTCTCAGCTACCACCTCCAGCCTGCAGGTCTGCTGCCACCTCCTGCCCTCAATCACTCACCCTCCTGGAGAAGGGCAGAGCAGGCAACAGCAGCAAGATATTCTTAGGAGACTCCTGTACCCTGCAGTCACATCCTCCTCTGCTGCAAAACGCAGGCTCCAAAACAGCTCTCCAGAAGTCATGCTTTAAGCAGCCTTCGGAAAACTGGCAGCTGTTTTTTGACCGTTTATCCTGTATGCACGAGAAAGATACCCTACGCAACTACTGATATTCCAGTAAGACTCGTTAAGTGCTCACTGCTCAACACAGCTATCCTCAATGCAGGAAAAGGCAATTGTGGGGCACGCACTTAATGGAGAAAATAGTGTTAGCGAGACACAGCGTGCGCCAAAGCGGAACAGCACATTTGATCGTTCAACGTGTCTGTCACAGGGCAGCCCACAGCACGCAACACCCAGCCTCCAGGCCAGCGGAGCCCTCGGACTGACCTTCCCCAGCTCTCAAAGAACAGTACGCAGGGGCACTATGCTTCCCAGTGTTGTTCATCTGAGGGGGGAAGATGGGAACTGCAGCACCGATCTTTCAAGGTAGAGAAAAGCTTTTACAAGCAGCGAGACAACCGCCCATTCCCTGTGAGAACTCAACGCAGTAAATAAAACGAGGACGACTCGCAGAAAAAGCCTCAACTCCGTGGCAGAACCCGGGACAGAGCCACGATCTCGCACGTACCAGATGCTTGTTCCACAGAGCACCTTGCTGCTCCCGCAGCCGGGTTTCGCCACCAGCACGAGATGAAGGCAAAGACCGAGAAACGCTCCCGGGAGAAGAGCAGCCTCCCGGCCGGCACTGCATGAGAGCCCGCGACCGCCTCCCTCCCTCTTACCGCGACCGGGCTGGCAGCTGCGGGCTGCGCCCGGCCGCGGGGCCGCCGCTGACCTTGGTTGCCCATGGTGGAGGCAGCGGTGTGGTAGGTCTCGCAGTCCACGCAAAACGTCCCCTGCTTCTCCGCGCCCAGCAGCTCCAGCTTCCTGGTGAGCATCTCCACCGTCTGCTGCACGCTCTTGCCCTCCG
>NW_028186448.1:712291-724630 GCF_003343005.1 Rhea americana
GGAGGAAGAGTGGCCCTCGCTGGAGCAGGCCGCGGCGGGGCGGTGGTGCCAGGAGGTGGCCGTGGACCCCGAGGACGAGAAGGCCATCGAGATGTTCATGAACAAGAACCCGCCGCTGAGGTGGGCCGGGGGCGCGGTGCCCGGCCGGCGGCCCGGCGCAGCGCCCGCCGCCGCCTGACTCCCTTCCCCTCTCCTCCCGCCAGGCGCACGCTGGCAGACATCATCATGGAGAAGATCACGGAGAAGCAGACGGAGGTGGAGACGGCGCTCTCGGAAGTAACGGGCTGCCCCATGCCTCAGCTCGACCCCCGCGTCCTGGAGGTCTACCGGGGCGTACGAGAAGTAAGGGTGAAGCGGCCCCGCAGGAGCCCGCAGTGCTCGCCAGGCGCTGCAGCGCTCTCCTTTCCCTGTGCTGGTGGTAGTACAGCGATTAGGATGTTCCAGGAGAGAAGCTCAGCTGGGGGTAAATCAGCATATTCATGAGCAGAGTCACTAATTCCCTTGCAGACAGACACCCTAGGAAGCCTGAGAGAAACCCCACGCTGGAGACTAGAGGGTGGTGTGATTAGTTAGCACGGCTCCAACAGCGCTGCCCTGGGTGTGCTCTTTCTCTTCAAATTGATTAACTGCAGTTTACATAATATCATGCACTGAAGGCCCCAGAGAGTTTCTGAATGACTGACTCTCAAGGTCAGGAAACAAATCCTGACAAATCCCCGTGGTCCTGCTGTCAGTTCCAGTATGTCATTGCCAGGCTTGCATTTTTTATTTTTAAAGGTGCTGTCCAAATACAGGAGTGGCAAACTCCCCAAAGCATTTAAAATAATTCCTGCCTTATCCAACTGGGAACAGATCCTCTACATCACAGAGCCAGAGACGTGGACAGCAGCTGCCATGTACCAAGCAACGAGGTAAGTCTCTGTCTGGGAATTGCTGATTTGGGGTTTTTTGCTTTGTCTTTCTGCAAGCTAGTACCAGATGTGCAAAATGCCAACCTGCATCCTGCTTTCCCATCCCTTCACCTGCCCAGGTAGAGGCAGCGGTGGACGATTCCGTAGCTGATGTCTTGGTTCAGGTGTCTTTAGGAAACTACCTGCAATTATGCACTCACAAGACCTCACTCCAGAGGTGGACAGCTCATGCCTTGCTTTGTGCTTTGCTTTTCCCAGGATATTTTCATCCAACTTGAAAGAAAGGATGGCCCAGAGGTTCTACAACCTGGTGCTGCTGCCTCGGGTCAGGGATGACATTGCTGAGTACAAGCGTCTCAACTTTCACCTCTACATGGCTTTGAAGAAGGCTTTGTTCAAGCCAGGAGCCTGGTTCAAAGGTAGAGAGTCCCCCCAGGGTGGTGGCTCGTACGTACGAGCCTTGTGTTCTGCAGCAGCTGGGAAGCTCAGCAGGGGCATGTTGCACACTTGCCTTTGGCCTCGTGTCGTGCATGGTACGATGGCTCGTTGTGGCTGCGGCAGCCCCGGGGTCAGTGGGAAGGAGGAGGGCAGAGAAGAAGCAGAGGAAATGCAGAGACCCCCTTTGGCCCATTTGCAGCCCTCAGTGCTGAAGGGTGACGAGTACTGGAGGGTTACTCAGGTGCTGCCAGCAAATGCTGGCAGATACTTGGTTTCTTTCGGAGATCAGTGGCACCTTACAAACTGTCTGTGGCCTGACACCTGTGTTGTCAGGCAACCTGAGAGTGTTTGGTGTCAGATGCACGGCAAAGAGGGCAGGAAGAGATGCTGAGACTCCTGTAACATAAACCGATGGAGGAACCGCTAATTTCCTGGGGTCGGATGCATCCTGGGATAGGAGAAGGCAGCTCTGCCTGCCCTGTTTGAGGTCAGCAGTGCCTAACACTTTGCCTCCCGCAGGGATCCTCATTCCGCTGTGCGAGTCGGGGACCTGCACGCTGCGGGAAGCCATCATCATCGGCAGCATCCTCACCAAGTGCTCCATCCCCGTCCTTCACTCCAGGTAACACGGCAGCCAGGCCCTGCTGCCATGGAGGGCTGGGGAGGATAGGCAGGGGGAGCAGTTCTCCCTTGGGGATGCCGGAACGATGGTGTGGATCTGTGCCTCGGCCTCTCAGAGATGGAGAAGGTTCACCCGGCTCTGCCTCCTGTACAGTTCAAGGCTGCCTGCAGCACCGGGGCTGTCATCTGTGTCTGGGATCCAGCAGGGGCAGGGCACAAGGGACAGGCCAGCCTGGGAGAAAGGGGGCCCTTGGCCAGCCATCTCACGGGTGCCGTGTAGCTCTTGCTTGGCCTGTGGGTGCTGAGGCCCTGCCGCGTCTGCCTTCACCTCAGTTCTCCTTCCATCCCCACAGCGCAGCCATGCTGAAGATCGCTGAGATGCAGTACAGCGGTGCCAACAGCATCTTTCTCCGCCTGCTCATTGACAAGAAGTACGCGCTGCCCTTCCGCGTGGTGGATGCGCTTGTCTTCCACTTCCTGGCCTTCCGCACGGACCAGCGGGTCCTGCCTGTCCTGTGGCACCAGAGCTTCCTGGCCTTTGTCCAGCGCTACAAGGAGGACCTGTCCTCGGAGCAGAAAGAGGCCTTGCTTGAGCTGCTCAAATTCCACTGCCACCCACAGATCTCGCCCGAGATCCGGAGGGAGCTGATGAACTCTAAGACACGAGATGTGGAGGGGCAGCAGCCAGTAGCCATGGAGTGAGCAGGAAGAGGCAGGGAGGAAGGGAAAAGTTGCAGCCCTGATCTGCTCCGGGGGCTGCCAACTGGCCAAGGACGCTAGCGGATGCAGCAGGGAGCTCAGCTTGTGAGCGAAGCCCTTGGGAGGTGCAGGGGAGCTTCCGACCCTGATTCTGCTGCTCCAAGCCAGGCGCTGGGAGCAGGCTGTGTCCGGTGACCCAGACTGCATTCCTTACGCTGCTCGTCATGGGACAGGGCAGTCCCCTGTCCCACACTGGGAGTCCAGTGGCCACCAGTACCCAGGAGAACAGGAGGGTTTGGCCTGTTCCCGTTTTGGAGAATAAAGCCTGAGCTGTGTCTGTCAGTCCGGGGGCGGTTCTGCCCCTCCCTTGTCGGCTGCACCCACAGCAGGGCGCTGCCTTCTCCCGGTGCTGCCATGTCTCCTCCACCTTGGCCCGTCCCCAGCAGGTGGCAGAGCAAAGCCACAAGCCAGAGGCTTTGCGTGGATCTGATCACTGGAGCTGCAGGTGCCACCCCAGCTGCAACAGGAGAAAAAAGCCCCTGTGCATCCCCACGTCCTTCCCCGTGCTCCTGCTGCCAGGGGGCTCAGCCAGCGGCGCGGGGGGGGGGGGGGGGGGTAGGAGGGCTCTTGCCTGTGCTGTGTGTCGAGCAGCCCCAGCGCTGCTGTTGGGGGAGGGAAGGGAGAGCATCTCCCTCCTGCAGCAAGGAAGGCAAGGTGGGAAAGGGGCTGGGACACTCCAGCAGAAATGCAGAGGGTCACCAAGGTGCAAAGGAGCCTTCAGGTTCCTCCCTGAGCAGTGGAAGGGGGGAGGTCAGCACTGACCAGGGCAGGGAGAGGCCACAAGTCCAGCCCAGTTACCCCCTGCAGGCTGCAAGGGAGGTGGGTGGGGGACTGGGGGTGAGAACAACTGCTCTGAGGGGTGAAAACGCTCCTGCTGGTGCTTGAAGGTTTCCTGAGGGCTCAGCTGTTACCAGGTGGAAGCGAGGTGCAGAGCTGCCTGTCAGCCACCATTAGCCTGCCCCACGGCCCCAGGGCAGGACAGCGTGAGCATCAGGCACGTGGCTGGAGCGGAGGGGAGGGCGAGAGCAGCACCGCACTGCCGAAAACTACGGGGAAAGCACCATGGGGGCCAGCACAAGGGAAGAGTTTGCAGCTGGCAGAGAGCAACGAGCCAGGGAGCAGGCTGGGGCACGGGGTAGCCTCAGCTGCCCCCCAATTCCTTTGCTGCTCCCCGCAGGGGGTCCCGTACTGGCTGCCTCAGGACCTGGGCCCCCTTCCTGTGGCCTCGGCAGCCGCCCGGGGAGGCCACATGCCTGCCCACGCGTGTGCTGCTCCCCCACTGGAGAACCCAGCTGGTTTTTCTCCTCCTCTCGGCCCAGGAGGCTCTGCACTTACCAGGGGAATCGCGAAGGGTCCTGGGTGATGCTGTGATGGTGCGAGGCCCGCTCACTTGCAAGTACCTGGCCTTGCTCCTAAAACCAGCACAAAGTCCTGCTGGTGAGCCCCAAGCAGAAAAGCCGCTGCAGCTCCCCCCGGCAGCAGCATCTTGCCCGTGCTGAGAACCACCTCTGGGCTCTGCCTCTCCGAAGGGCTGGCGCTTCCCTGCATGACAACGGAGCTGCAGCGGGAGCAGAAACTGAGTGAAGCGAAGGGGCAAGCAAAGCCCAGCTGCTGCGGGCTGGCTGCACACCACAGTGCGCCGTGCGTTTTCCCCGGCTCCCTGATTTTATCTCCTCTAACGAAGCCAGAAGCTGATGAGAGAGATATCCTAGGCTCTCGCGCATCCAGCCTGCTCTTGCCATCCTGCAGCAGAGCCGGTGTGGTTGCGCCGTGCCGGTCTGTAGGAGGTGGCTTTCAGAGGCACCGGCGGTGTGAAGGCGTTGGCTGCTCTCCAGCAGTCGTGCGGCCTGCTCCGCGCGCGCAGGCACCCTGCCCGCCGGAAGGCATTCGGCGCGGCGCTCTCTGCGTTTGGGCCTTTTTTCACGTTCATCCACCATCGTTTGTGAAACGCAGCAGGGCTTCAGCAGCCCTGTGAGGGAGCAAGGCAACACGCACCCCCGAGGCACGGAGCCGAGGCCTCGCTCACTCTCTGGCAGGTGCTGTAGCATCTTTGGTTCGCTTGCCTCCACATCTCAGCAGGGTCGAAGCTGGCTGATGGCACCTTCTTGGCTCCCCCACTGTTGCTCTGCTCTCCCCAACCCTGCTCAGGGTTCCTGACTGCAACATTTCCACTGCTCCCTCCCTCAGGCAGCCTTTCCTCCAACTCTTGCACCACCATGCCCCTCCCTCCCGCCGGCTCATTCCCGCTTCATCCTGCTCCTGTGGCACGGGAAACACCAAGCTGGAGGCCTTCAGGACCAGCCCGCTCCCGGCAGCTGACAGCTCTCCCGCCCGAGCGCGACCTGGAGCAGGGGCAGCAGCTCTGCGCAGGAGAGCAAGAACCTTCACTCTACCCAGGCTGCCCCCGGCAGCACAGAGCAACTTTCAAAGGGAAAACCTTGATGCATTAACATTTGTTTAAAATACTTTATTGCAACATCATATGACTTTGACTCTCCCAGCAGTGGGACTCTTGCATATGAACACCAAACTAGTTTACTCTTAAATTAAAAACTCATTTATATATAATAATTTCTTTCCTTTTGTACAGACAGGCTCTACACTCCTCCTCTCCCCTTCCAGCTAGCAGAAGTCAGTGGCAGATGGCACTTTTTAACAGATCATGCTAGTGGAAGAAGAGCAGCCCCACCTTTCTCCACCAGGTAAGACTTTTGTTCCCAGTGGCATCCAAAAAGGAGTATTTCCACATCCTTTTTCCCCCACAGGAGGACAACAGCCACAGATCTATGTGTCCAGAGGTCACCAAGCAGCAATAGTCTGCTTCCATCCCTGCAGAGTCTCTCTGGCTTCTCTTTGTTAATACAATACTACAATTTAATGGTCTCTCTTAGAAAAGCAGCATTATTTTTTTAAAACACTTTTATAAAACTAACAGACAGGATCAACAACAACACAACAAAAATGCAATCACTTTTCAACTGAAGTGTGCAGCAGATTTTCCACCCTACGAGGATACAACTCAAACCCACATGGATATGCAAAACAGCCCCCTCCTCAATGTGATCCGAGATTCCTGCCTTGGAGGAGCGAAGATGCATTTCAGACGATAGCAGCACATTCAAAGATTCTCTCTCAAAATCAAGTCTGATGTCTGACCTACCTAAAAAAAAAACCAACCAGCTTCCAAGTGGGAGTCCCCACTGCCCAGGGAGCTAAGGAAGGGGACAAAAGGCAATCAAGGCACTCTTTCGGAAGGGAAGGAAACCAGCATCCAGGCCCCACAACACAAAAAATGCAAGTCTTCTTCCCTCCCTGTTTCCCAGCAGTTAAGAATAAATTAAGCAGCCTCAGTGGGGCAGTGGAAAGCCGAGGTGATTTACAGTGTTTTTGCACTCCAGAGCTGCACTGTCCCCGCTGAGTACACCACACCCAAACCTCACCCGAGAGGCTGCTCCCTGAGGCGAGAACTTCTCCTCTTCTACTGTCCACACAAATAGGGGGCACTTCCCCAAAGCAAGCCAAAAACCCGCAAATTCCAAATCTAATGGCAACAGGAAACAAGCTACACGTTTCTCCTCCAAGCAGAAGCAGCCATGCCATTCACTCCCCAGGAGCCGTAACTCTCTGGTACTAAGCAATTAGGACCAAGGGACTGACAAGTGCCCGCTCTCTCCTTCTGGACACTTGTTTCTCTTGTGAACCAAGCAGTCCTGTAGCACCCCAGCCTAGGAGGAGGAGGCGGGGACTTATAGACATTTTGGTTGTGTAAGCCAAGGTAAGAAGTGTTTGATGGCCCACGTAGGGCTGGAAGTGGTCATGGTAACAGTACCAAGGAAACAGCAAACAGTGGCCACCTGGGCTAAGAGGAACACAAACTGAGAAACTTTTTACAACTTCATTTTGGATTCTGCACCCCCTCCCCAGCTATTCTTGAGTCCCACCACCATGAAAACGGTTGCCTCATCCCTGCCACCTGCAGAAGCCAGCAAGCTCTGCCAACTGGCCTCCTGCACCCACCTCGGTGGCTCATCATGAGGGTCACCCAAACACCTTTCTGCTGTCCCTCTCCAGCATTACAGAAGTGGAGACAGACAAGCATGGAGCCCTCTTTCTGTGCACCTAGCAAGAAGACCAAATCCTCAGCAGGCTTCAAATGGACGGGGTTAACGGATGAGTTGGTGGAAGCCAAAGACCTGTTGTTGTGCAGGGCAAGGTCCTGTTCTCATGGGGCTGGGCAGCTCTCGGGAAGGGGAGGCTGGTCACAGGTTGATGTCTGTGACATCTGTAGGTGTGCTGGTGGGTTGGCTGGCAGCGTAAGCAGCAGTCTTGGTGGATCTGTATTTCTGTTGGCTTTGGGATGCCTGTTTCAAGCTCTCGGCTAAGGCTGCCTCAATCTGCTCCTGACAGCCTTTCAGGCAGTCCTGTGGGAGAGGAAACAAGACAAGAAGCCTCAGTTCTTCTCTGTTGTTCAGAGGTGAGAGTACCTTATGAATAGCTCTGAACAGCTGCTGGACTATGTCTGTGGCCCCTGGAGCATCTAAGCACAAAGAGGGCAAAGAAGTCTTTTTCCTACGAGAAGCATCTCCAGCTCTGCTATACTTTAGGCCCTCCTGAAGGAGAAGGCTCTGCTCTCTCTCTCTCTCTCTTTGGCTTCCCTGCTCTGCTACATTCTTGCAAAAAAAAAACATTGCTGTCCAAAGCCCAGCAGAGCTTCCCAAAGCATCAGAGTATTCACTTGGAGGCAACGTGTGATTTCTGCATCATGGTAATCAGCTGCTACTGATGACAGAAAGGAAAGAGCAGAGCAGCTCTGTGCAGGCCCTATCAGCCTTTCTGGCCAGGGCTTCCTCGATCTGCATGAAGGCCTGCTCTTACAGCGGGCACGCATGCTCGTGGGGACCTCTGCGTCCCAGCTGCATCCCTGCAGGCTCCACATCCAAGGTCTTCTTGGAGCTCTGTATGGTCATGTCTCTCTGGGGTCACCTCGCCACTGTGGAGAGAAGCTGCGCACAGCTCTGAGTCCTCCTGTCCCTGCCCGCATCCGAGCGGATGGCCAAGAGGAACCTCTGCTGGGTGCCCGGCTTGCACACGCACGCGCTCCGAGCCACTCGCTCGCCTTGGGGATCTCGAGCGCAGCCCTGCACTGCGCCAGCACTGCATCTCCAGCAGGCAGAGGCAGACGGTCCCTCCCAGGCCCGGGCAGCCCCTCAGCCTTGCGCTCCTGGAGAAGCTGCCTGCCGTTGACGCTCTGCGTCACTACAAGAACGGCTCTGCAGCCGAGCAGCTTCCTAGACGGTTCCTACCCTCCCGCTCTTCCCTCAGGCAGCCCCCACCTGACTCCCTCGAGCCTCCACCGGGCCCAGGGAAGCCAGGGCTGAGGGGACACCCAAGTCCCACAAGCAGAAAGACGCAGAGGACTGTGAGCAGCAGCCTGTTGCTTATAATAAAAGCAACTCCCTCCCTCCCCAGCTATAAACAGATGAGGAAACTCCTCCAACCTGACACTAGAGAGCTGCGGGAGGCCTCTCGCCCATGCCGCGAAAGGGCAAACCTCAGCCCGGCGTCGCTGCTGTGGCCGGGCTTTCGCTGAGCGCCGAAGGCGGTGGCATTTCGCTCCTCGAGGCTGGACCCGAGGTGATTGCTGTGGGGCCGCATCTGCTCGCTAGATGCTGTCACACATCGAAATCTCTTACCAGGAATCCGCCACCAGTTCTTAGAAACTGACAGAGGATGTGGCGAGCAAAAATAGCAACGCCCACCTCCCCTTCCCCGGGCCGTTTCCAGTAAGCCGTCTCTAACCCTGCTACCCGCCGCGAGCTCGCTGTGGGCCTCGCGCAACGGCCGGCCCAGGGCTCGCCGCGGCGAGGGGCGGAGGGGGCAGCACACGAGCCGGGGCTGCGGGCAGGAGGGGGGCCCTGGGGTCCCGGTGGGGTGCGGGAGGTGGGTCTGGGGTCTCGGCTGCGCTGGGGAGGGGGGCCCTGGGGTCCCTGCCCCAGGGTCGGCACGATTTAATGGGAACTGCCACCGCGTCACGGCCTCGCCGCGCTGACCCTAACAGGAGCGGAGACGGGCACGTGTCTAAAGAGCCACAGCCAGGCTCTCCGGAGGCAATTTCAACAGCGATGTTAAAAGGTGGCTTGCCCACACCGAGCCAGGCTCCTCTGCCTGCTAGGACAGCCGTGGGGCTTGCTGGGGCACCAAGCTGTTCTGCAGAGCAGCTGTGCCTTGGGGCTCTCTAAGTACGCTCCTACAGAGGAGCGAGAGCTGGTCCAGGGAGGGCCACAGCGGTTCCATGGCACGGCTGAAACTGGTGCAACTGGCAGGGAAGCAGCTCCAGTTTGGTGGGGCTCTTGTACAGCACCTTGCACACGAGCGGGCTGCGGGGCAGGAAGGACGCCCTCTTCTGAAGGACCGAAGAGCAGCAGGGCCGGAGGGAGGGAGGTGGGCTGGAGGGCAGCGGGGGCCTGGCTTCGGCTCCCCTCCCTGCTTCCCACCTGTTCCTCCGCCGGCTCCGGCCCTCTCCGCT
Organism: Rhea americana; assembly: GCF_003343005.1. Taxonomy (NCBI): domain Eukaryota; kingdom Metazoa; phylum Chordata; class Aves; order Rheiformes; family Rheidae; genus Rhea; species Rhea americana. Next base: position 721,547 of record NW_028186448.1, read on the forward strand.
CCCAGGGTAGGTTTCAGCCCCTGCCTCATTCACTGCAGCAGCTTGAGAGCAGCTGGCTGCACTGATTCACTCTTTAAAAAGGCTCAAACAAAATACCTAAGAAGTCACACAAATAAAACGGGACGCCCTCCGGCCGCATGCCCTCTCTGCCCAGACAATGCCAGGTCCCAGCCTCCCCCCGCCGCGGCACAGACGCGTCTCCTCCAGTTCCCGACGCTGCTGTCAGGGGACTGTAACTAACCCCACACTCGGCTGCCGGCATCAGCGCTCGGGCAGAAGAAAAGATCAAAAGGGGCCTGGGCGGAATAAAGGCTCTTGATTTCTTCACTGCAGCGGGAGCAACCTGGAAACTAGGAGTCTGACCGGGTGCCCCTTCCCTAGCCAAAGGGCAGGAGGGGGGCAGGCAGATGCCCCTTCGTCAACCCAAGCCAAGCCCCTGTGCCAGTGCCAAGAGATGCCTCGGCCCCCGACCCCCTTCCCACCCAAGCCTGGGCACCTGTAACCAGACACTAGCTGAGATTAGCAGATGCTGAGCCCAGTTTCTCCCTCTGCCCCATCCCACCACGTCAACCCGATCCTGCTAACACCTGTCTGCTCAGGCAACAGACGCTTCCCTTTGTGCTTCTTCTCAAAGGCCCCCCGAGCTCTCCCCGCTCCGCGCAGACAGCGGTGGGGGCTGTGGCCCGGCTCGCTGGCCGCGGAGCCGACTGCAGCGTGCAGCCACCAGCCACCCGCTGCAGGCCGGAGAGCGCGGCGGGTGGGAGCAGAAGAGAGGGGGCTTTGAGACACCCTCTCGCCACCACCTCAGCCAGCTGCTGCCAAGGAGGGAACAGCCAGTCCTCAGTTCAGGGGGAATTCATCGTGCATTGCTGCTCTTGGCAACAAGCACGGGGATCCCCCGTCCCCCTGCTCGCAGGCGCAGCCCCTCCAAGTCTCCCAGACGTAACTTGCTCTTGCCCCTCACAAGGTTATTGAGGGACAGTGTAATGCACCCTGGCAGCTCCTGCTTTGCCTTCAGTTCATAGCTGGACTCTGGTCTCTGAACAGAGCACAGCAACGGACCTGGCCAAGGTTTTCATCCCATCACTGCATTTAGAGATGCTCACTAACCTCTAGGCACTGTTCAAACCCAGGTCAGCGATGTTACAAACAACTTTCCCCTCCACAAGAACAGGCTGCAGAAAGAGGAAAGGCCTGTGCTGGACCCAGTGCTGGAACCGCTTTGCTGTGAACACTCACCACCTCCGTGCCAGTAATGCTGGCCAGCAGCTCGGTGATCGCCTCTCCGGTGAAATCATTAACAGAGATCGTCAGGCCGTGCATCGCTGCTCCAATACTGCCTGTTGCAATCATGGACGGTGGGTACATAGCGAAAGTGTAATCTAGAGTCAGGAAAGGAACACAAGAGGCAAAACCAGCAAGCTGTTAGCAAGGACGTTTGTACGCTATGAATTCTTGGGGCTGTGATTTCCCTGGAAAACTAGTAAGGGCCAGACAGAGGGTCTCTCCAGCATAGTGGGCAGAAATGGAGTGAAGCGGCAGGAAACAAGGCTGTGTATCAGAGCTGCAAGCTCCACTAAGCTACTTCTCCGGGCTTGTCTACCTCAAAAGAAGCCCTGAACATGATTTTGCTCTAGTGACTTAGAGTGAGGCTGAGAGAAGCTCAGATTCAATCTGCCTTTACGCTGGATGCCCTCGCAAGACGCGACCGCCTGCTCCGTGTTCGCAGTCTGCAGAGCAAGCGTGGCGGCATGGCTGCTCTGTCGTGGCGTCTCCCAGGCACCCACGAAGTGCCGCTAGCTCCGTGCTCCCATTTTGTCAGAGACAGAAAACAAGTCACTGAGCAGCAATGTGCTCCGATCTAAGTGAAGGCAAATGTTCAGCTCCCCCAAAAGCCAGGCCCCTGAAGACAGGCCCAAGGGTGCCCAGCCAGCCTGACTGGAGCCCAGCCTCCCCTGCCTGTGGTCACTGGCCCACCCCTCCCAGCACCCCGCAGGATGGTTCCAGCAGAAAGTGGCACATACCTGTGGCACACAAGGCAATGAAGGTCTGCGCGTGTTTCTTCACCAGCTCCATCTTGTCCTTTGGAAGTGGGAGGTGATAGAGGATGTGAGCCAAGAAATCATTTGCTATCACTGACATGAGATCCCATTTTAGCTTCTCCAGGACTAGAACCTCCCAGTCCTGCAGAGTCAGAGGAAGAGAGAGACACAGCACATTACTCAGCCAGCCTAGGCCAGCCAGAAACACTCACCAGATCCAAAGGCAGATAAGCAGAGCTTATCTGGGCCAGTAAAACAGTGCAATCCATGAGACAAGGCAGAAAGAAAAGAGGGAATGTCCCTGCTCTGTGATTATGGTACAAATCTAACCTTGAGCTGTTGCAAAGCTTGGAGTAAAGATCAAAAGAGGAAGCGATAAATCTGGTTTCTCCTTTCCAAGGTGCAGTCGGATTAGCCTTCAATACTCCTCTGCTTTGCAAGGCTGCTGCAACAGCCCACATAGGAAAAAACAGACTAAGCAGCAGCAAACATGCTGTTCCCATACTCCTTCTCCACTCCAGAAAAGGAGAGGCGGATGGCCGCAGCAGGTCCACACTCCCAGGAGCAATACAGCTTGGAGCTGACAGAGATGTGCTCCTCTAGCCATTACAGCAGAGGGAATACAAAAGCTCCCCTCTCCCCATGCCACTCCGAGCTGCTTGGTGCAGGGACTGCCTCCTACAGCAGCTTCGCGGCTAGTGAAATGCAGGAGGCAGGATCTGCTCTGCACCCAGCCCCTTTGCAGAGGGTGAGGGGGAACACAACGGAGCTCTCAGAGCTGCATCCAGACAGCCCAAGCTCCTCATTAGATGTCATTAGCAACGATATCTAGGATCCCTGATGAGCTCGGTGCTGCGACCACGTGCTGAGCAAGGAGATATTCAGCCCAACAGACAGCAGACACTGGGCACACAGCCTTCAAGAGAAAAGCACTTTCTAGCCCCAGGCTGGCACACCGACAGAGCATTTCCCACTCATCACACCTCCCCTCCGCCAAGAGAGCTTCTAGCCGTGTTCAGCAGAGCACCCCCAGCAGTTTCTC
>NW_028186448.1:724695-734471 GCF_003343005.1 Rhea americana
GCCACATTCGCATCCAGCTCTCCCAGAGACCTAGAAGCAATGGCTCACTGCTGCTCCCAAGACAGGTGCCAGGTGGCTGTAGATGTCCCACATCGCGCTGTTCTGCCTACGCATCTAACAGATATTTCTGTAGAGTCTTCCCCTAGCTGGTCTCTATGCAAGCTGGGGAACAGATGGCAGGAAAGGCCCAAGTGCCCCCACGGATTTCAGATGGGGCCAGGGCTGCTCCTCTCATCTGCTCAGGCTCTTTGAACTTTGGGCATTAGTCCCAAATCCAGCACGGAAACTGAAGCTCAGAGCAGTCAAGGGCAAGCATTTGGCAGCATCACCACCTAAAGCCCAGCAACTCCAGCTGCAGTGTGTGCAGACCAGTAGCAGAACACCCATCAGGGAAAATATAATAAAGGATAGCCCCCAAATCAGAGCTTTACCACAGGATTTGGCATCTCTGCATTCAGCTCCCCACTCCACCATGAATTTCAAGGCGTAAGGGACTTAGCTAGGGTAAGAGTTTGAAGCAAACTCACTTAAGAGGCCACAGGCTGACTGGTCTCACTGGACTAGGTGGCTTTGATGTTATATCTGAGCATGACTACATCACTGACAGAGCAGTCTCAAGAGATGCAAGAGGACAGCACGTTCCCAGGATCAGTTCCCTCCCCATCCAAGGAGGGATGTCACAGGCAGCCCACACCGAGCGCTTGAGCTGCTCTGCTAGTCCCAATCCCCCCATGTCCCAAGCCATGCTCAAGACCTCCGGCTGCTGTGCTTGGGACCACGACTCTCTGCTTCTCTCCAGCCTCATTCTCTGGAAAAGCAGCAAATCGGGTCTCAGCACCAAGGGGCAGACATGCCACTGACACCACAGAGGACACCCCTGCCCCATCCCACCTCCCTGCTGGCACGGGGTGACGCGTCCCTGCCTTGCGGACATGCAGGGGCAGGAAAACACACTGCAGGGGCTGAACATCCCTCAGCTCTGGCCTTGGAAGGATGAAGCTGAACTGGGATTTTTAATCAGATCCCTCCATGTCAAGGCCTAGTCCTACCCAGCAGGAAATTATTTATTCATATATTTTATATATATATGTGTATATATATCTTTTTACACAAATAGCCTAAAATTACAAGGTCAACTTTGCCCACAGAGGTGCTGAAGGAGTGCTAGAACAGACAGATTTGAAGAAGTGAGATTGATTTTTCACAAGGGCAGGTCTCCATTTTTTCTCCTTTTTTTAAGCCCAGTCTTCCCCCTTACACAACAAAGCCAGTTTTGAGTTGCTTAAATGAACAGCATTGCTCAACCTGTTCCAAATCCCCCACTAGGCCAAACGCGCTGTTTGCCACTTCACAGTGTGAACTTTTCCAGTCAGTAAGTGGTATTTTGCTTGAACACAGTTGCTAGTCTCCCATATGGATGGCCAGCCTGCTTTCTCTCCTCCTAGTCCTCCTATATTTTTAAGGCAAATTCACAGTGTAAAAAGCTAAAAGAAACCTAGCAATAAACTCTAAACCCCGAGGGTCACGGTATAGGTCATTTAGGGTGCCTGATACAACAGGGTGATTGGAATAGAGAGGAAGAGAAGGAGATGAGGCATGGATAAAAAGAGGGAAAAAGACAGTGTTAGCCATTGCTTAAACTGAAGTAACACTGCAGCGTGACACAATGAAAGACCCACGGGAGGCAGAGAGCTCCGTACGTTCCTCGCCAGGAAGGCTGGCTGCTTGCCCCCGCGCCAGCCCAGCTTCCTGAGAACAGGGGCACAAGTCCCTGCTGGCACCTTCAGCGGTCGCTGCCCCACAAGCAAGAGGCTAGGACAGCTAGAGCTTGACCTGTCTGCCTGAGCTGGGAGCATGGCCCTTTGGAAGACCCAAAGATAAGGTTACAGTAGGGACTTTGGACTTGCTTCACGAGCAGCCATCTCTAAATGGATCACTACACCTGAGAAGGGAGCTCCCAAGCACAGAGGACACAAGCCCAGTGTTGCCCGGGCTCTTGTTCCTCATATTTCCTCCTGGAGTGGCAAGTCAGCTCCTGGGCATCATCAGAAGCATGCGGCATCCACCCTGGATCAGTGTGGCAGAGCCAGTCCCCACTGGGACCTGTTTCGCCAGATAACAACCCAGCTGCGTGACCTCACCTGGGACACGGCGGCTCATGCTACCCTGATCGCGACCGCAGCCTGTCCATTTGCAACACAGGCACAGCTCTTTTCAGCTACTATAGAGTATCACCATGTTCTCGAAAAACCTGATCCTGAGACCCAGACAACACTAGAGACGCCTGCTGAAGGCGACAGGAGCTGAGGAGCATCAACAGCTACAGGGTTTCGTCCAGGAAAGTGTCTCCTGCCAAACAGCCCAGCTCTTCACTTTGCTCCCGCTCTCCCCTGGGACTTGCCACTCTGTTTAGCACGTCAGAATCTCTGAATCACTTTATCTGTGGAAGAAGCAGAACAAAAGGCTGCAAGAGACAAGCCAGCAGGTTTGCAACAGCAGCACCACTCTATAGCAAACATCCTTTTCCTGGCATTTTGTTTTGCATTTAATTGACTCAGTCTCTCCCTAGCTAATGAAGGAGGAAAAAAAAAATGGAAAATGTTCCTTTTTCCTTCAGCCTGTGGAGCCCACCCTCCTGTTGGAAGGGCTGCAAGCTGCCAAAACTGCCCAGCAAGAATCCCATCAGGTGCCTCTTCTGCAAGATCCCCAGTGCAGAGCTCCTCATGCTAGGCCAGGGTACCTAGGGGTAGAAACTGTACTCTAGCTGAGCTTCCTTGCTGCAGGCTTGTTCCCTTGATCTCTCCCAGCTGCATGCCACACAATTTAAAAATAAATGAATAATAACAAAAAAGCGACAACCACCATGCCCTATTACCTCCCCTGCTCTTACAGGGCGATCTCAGAGCACAGTCCTCTTGCCATGAAATAGCCTCCTGCCCCTCGTTGCTGTCTCTGCCCCCTTCCATGCTGACAGCCTAGTCACAAGCAGAGATGTTTTTATTAAATTTATAGCTCTATAAACTCAAACTGACATGTAACAAACACACTGGCTTTTCTCCTTGTTGTGTAGTGACAGTCACTGTAAATCAGGTTCTGCTCTCACCCACACACCCACCATGCCTACAAGGAGGCCACGTAAACGTATCTGTCAAGGCTGCAGAGGGAGCAGAGAACCCAGCTCCCTGCCTGCAGCAGCCCTGCCTTTGCAGGAGAAAAGGAAGTTGCGCTTGATTTTGTCACTTGAGTTGATAAGGTGTCATTTTACATTATCACAAACTTGATGAGACATTAGCAAAGCAGGAGCAGGCTGCACTCTGTCGTACTCGTGAGCTGACTCAAACAGAGGGTGGAAAGAGCAGCCGATGTTGTTGGCCACCCACCCCACCCAGCAGCTGAGACACAGCTACAGAAATGAGCAGCCATGAAAGTCCTTCTGCAGAGAAGAAACTTGGGGTAAACGGTTGTTTCCATCCCTTGACTGACTTCAAGGCTGGATGTCAAGCGTAAAGATGCCAACCCTTCAAATATGGCAATGGTTGTAACTATTCCACCTATGCAATAAACAGAAGCCAAAACACACGCAGTGAGCTTACCTGGGAAGCCAATGTTCTACCCCAAGTGAACACCCCTGTTCCCTAACTCAGCTGCTATAGTTTTCTCTTATTCTTATTCCTCATCACCTGCTGTCACTACTGGTCCCTCCTTTATCTGCCTAGTGGCCTGATCCAGCTTAAGGGCTTAGTTAGGAAATATCTGGCAGCCTGCAAAACTGACCTCTTGATCAAAAAATCTCAGAGGCAAGACAGTGCATTAAGGACAAACTAGGCAGTTGCCAACAAGCCAGAGATGAAGGTGACCTACAACAATTGCTCGCCCCAATCCTCCATCTCAAGCAGATGAACACCCTCTTGCAGAGGCCAGAAAAGCCTCTATGAAAAAAGGTAGGTTAGATAACGCCCTTGACGGAAATCCAACTTCCTCCAAATGGACAAGTCCCTTGTTGCCTCATTTCCTTCTCCCCAGAATAACTTCATCAAGATTTTGTTTTAAAAGTGCTCTTTCTAGACTGCTGAGCTGGTGCCAAGCATCCCTTCAAGAGAAGGAAGCAAACCTGCTGGGAAAGCGAGCCAGCTTCCTCTAAAAGGCCTGGAAAGACAAGCTGGGAGCTGAAATGGCACCAGTCCACAAGCGGAGGCCAGGATGTACCATTGTCCAAACCTTAATGAAGAAGCTCCCCTTCCCCTCCCCACCCTCTTCCACTGCAAGATTGTGAAAGAAGAGAAGTAGTATTACCACGATTAGCACAGAGGAGGAAAACAGCAGCTCACCCTGGTTTTGTAATCAGGGCATTAACTCTTGTCGAGTCCTAAAGTTAAGACAAACCTCTCAAGTATCTTCAGATGTCACCTCTGCTCTCTCCTTACACCAGACAGCAAAGGGACAGTGAGGCAAGATCTGCTCTAAAGCTAAGCATCTACCAAAAGCAAGCCTTGTGATGGCCTGGGAAATGCCACCTCCAGATCACAGGCTACAGAGCATCTCCTCCCCAGGTGTTTGCTGGAAGACTCCTCCTCAAACACCCCTCACACACACACTTCATGTCTCATTTAGGGCTGTGCCTGGTCCAGTATGTCTTCTGCTCCATCATTTGGCTAGCACCAATCTCTCCACGGCTTCAAGCCAACAGGATGCTGACTGCTCATAATCATTGCCTTGGGAAAGAGAAAAGGATCTTATTTGCCTGAAAAGCCATCTTTGGCTATTTCAAGAACGGGCTTTCGGCCCCCACGATGAAGTCATTCTTGTTCACTTCAACTGCATTATTCTGAAGCATGATGAAGGAGATGCACACTAATGCTTTGGCTTTGCTTCATGTTGCACTGAGAGTATCCCAAGAGTCTAGTGCAGGGCAAGGGGAGAGGAGGAAGAAAAAAAAAAAAAAAAAAAAAAGAGAGAACAGAGAAAGTTCTCCAGTACTGGAGACCAGCACAATCACAAATGAGCAAGCAGTGGCGGCAGAGAGAGCTTGAGAGCTTTATTCCTTCATATGCTTAGCCAGGGTTTCCTGTTGACAAATCTTGAAGAAAAGACTCAGAGTGAGAAGGTATTAGCATTTCAGTGCAAGAATGAAGAAAAGCCTTTGGGATGATGCTTCTTTCCATGTAAGAAAATACGCTCTGCCAACTACCCACCTGCAAATCTCTAACTGCTCTCCTTTAGAAAGTGCCTGTTACAAAAAAAAGAAATTCAACTGTGGTGGGGGAAGCCCCTCCACCCCTTCCCCCCAAAAAAACAATAAATAAATCAGAATGAATTATGACTGAGCCAATCAGAGATCCATGGAAGATGCACACAATGTACCTACCAAATACCATTCCTCATGGCCAAAGACCCAGCCTGCAGAAACCATTAGAATTTGCAGTGATGTCCACTAATTTGCACCCAGAAAATCATCAGGAATCATCAGAGCAGGATTCCCTTTTAAGTCTGAATCAGAGAGGAAGACAGAGGTGAAGCATGGAAGCAAGCTCACCTTACTGCAACCCACGTTCCTGTTGGGTAGCACAGCTTATCCATCGCTCTGCAGGGCAGAAAGCTGACGCTGGCCCACGACATACATTTTGAGCAGCTTCAATCTTGGGAGGGCGTATAGAGCCCTGCCCTCCCATTTGAAATGTGGCCCATTTGCCTACCAAAAAGGCCGGGAAGTACCTTCTGCCAGCTTGCTGCTGCTGCAACATCCCCAGCTTTTGCTGGCTCAGGAGAAATCTGAATGCTAACCAAGCCCCCCTCCCCCATTTTTTCCCCTCTCCCCCAAATGTGACTCATTATCTCATACATAAACTATTAGTGCATAAGAAGGTGCTCTCATAGATGGGGTTTCACCAAAAGCAGGACAAAACCTTTGCACACAGAGTTTGTGCCAGCCTCCAGCAGGAGGGTCCTGCAGCAGGACTGCACCTCAGGATCCACAGAAGCAACAATCTCGTGGATTCCTGTCCCTGGCCTTTTCTCAGGGTAAAAATCCATCTACTTTTTCAATGAATGCTACTTAGACAACAGCTACCTACAAATAACTACAAGGAAAGCAGTACAGAGGTGAGGGGATTTTCCCCAGCCTCCGCTGGCACTTGGAAAAAACATGTTCATACTAGAGTTCCCCAATGATCAGAATTGCCTTTCGATTCACACCTGAAAGTTTTGTGGGTTCATTCCCCACGCTGGGGACAAATCACACAGATCTTCTCACCCACTCCCAGCTGAAAATATATACACACACACATATATATATATAAATTAATAAGGTGATGACTAACTCTGAGAAATTCTAATAGATAACCGTCTCCAGGGATGTTTGTTACTTGAAGTGAGGTGACCATTTCCTCCTGAGGGCTCTGTGATTTAACAGCTCGGAAGGCCTCCCAGAAAAGGGGTTCTCCAGTTTCCTCCCCTATTGGCAAAGTTGATCTCGGAGGTTTTGGATCTTCTCTTTGCTTTGAATAGCTTTTATAGGACACCAAAAAAAGAAAAAGCTTTGCCTTTCGAAGCCTACGCAGCTGCTGCCTCGGTGTCCAACTGGGTGAGTGGCCCTGGTTTAACTCAAAGCCTCGTAGCAGGACCTGGGCAGCAGCAAGTTCCCAGCTATTTCCAGCCTGTTTCTACAGGCCCCATCACCTTGGCAGCGCTGTCAGGCTTGCTAGCGTAACTCCGTAAGCCGAATTCTGGGTCACAAAAGCTCCCACCCATTTTTCTGGTTACTCTCCACTTAACACTTCATTTTCCTGCTGATGTGGAAACAACTCCCACGTCATGCCTAGAAACAGAGCCCTCAGCAGCAGGGGCAAGGCAGAGGCGCCCGCCGGCAGCCCCGGCCCCCGCCGCACGCGCGGCCGGGTGCCTCTGTCCTCCAGAGCTGTCACTCGAGAGCCAAGCAGCGCACGGGAGCGAGCCCAGCGTGACAGCTCCGCGCCGGGCCGCAGCGCTCAAGGCGCAGGGAACTCCCTCGCTGACTTTGAGGTGACGCTGCTGCTTCCCAGCACGGGGAGCGAGGGCTCCAGCGAGAGGCAGCAACATCCGCTGGGGCAAGGAAGCGAGAAGGCTGGCTGGGGGAACAGAGCAAAGTGTTTGGAGAAACAGGAGAAAGAAAACAGGAGGAGATACAAACACAGGTATGTTGCCAAGTAGCAGCATGTAGAAGATAAGGGCTGGGGAGGGGGCGGAGGGGTCTGAGGCGGGGTGGTTACCCGGAGCTGCTGAGGCATGATGGAATTGTCTGTGTAAATGCAGAGTTTCTCCACTGTCAGGGGCATGGTCTCGCGCAGCTTGGAGGCCAGGAGCATGCAGACGGCTCCCAGAAGCTGCAGCTGACTTTTTCGCACGGGCGTTGAAGACAGGTAGCGATCCACGTAATTCATGGCTAAGGGGAAGACCTCTTCTTCGCACTTCTGCTCCTCACACACCTGACAAAACCCAATTACAAAAAAGGAAGTTTTAGTCGGTGCAGGACTCTCCAGATTCTGCCTGCATCTCAACTTCAAAGCTTCTGGTCACGACGGTGTTTCACACTTATCTGAAGGGCTTTGATATCACCTCCACACTAAGAAGTAAATTAGCTGCAGGTGTAAATCTATGACTTCAGTTGAATTACACTAGCAAAAAAATTGACCAGAGTCTTAAGACTTCGTTTTCCTGTGGAAAGCAGCAAAAGCGGTAGGTAGTTAGAAAGAACACACAGGCAAGCTAAGACTAAAACTGCTTTTACCTGCCCGTTTTTAACTTCCTCTGTTGAGGATGTCTACAGTCAAACCACCAGCAAAGCTGATCATTTTCTGCTCTGTGGGTACTCAGGACCTCTAGAGAAAGTTATCATTTCCAGCATATCTCCAGCTGGAAACCTAATAATTGCAGGAGCCACAGTCACTTCTGACAATTCCACCTTAAGTGGTCCAGAGACACAAGAAGAATTAATGGCCAAGTCCAGAAGTCTTTCTTCCCCCTCCTCTTTCTCAACCACACTTGTACCACAGCCATAAACAGAATCCAGGAGTTCTCAATTTCAGTCCTCTGTTCTAATCTCTCAAACAGTATCAAAGCCCTGGTCATATTTACTTCCTTCTTTCACGGAGCCATAAAAATATTGGAGTTTCTCCTCATATGGCAGCAAATACCACCATTCTCTTTCAAACAGTAATTCTGCCTTTCCCTTGCAGAGGCTGCCATAAACCCTAGGACAGAGACTTTTTCTAAAGACAGAACAAACTCCTCAGCACCAGGCTGACAGCTGCTTTGTGCATTTTTCCCTTCTCCCACAGTTTTTAAACAAGCCAGTTTTAGGTGCAAGTTCTACTGCCTTAGAGTTCAAGGTGAATTTGGCCTTATTTGAACAGGTCAAACACATGGCCCCGTGGCAATGACTAAATAATACAAGCGTCCAGTTTTGCTTTGGGCACAATCATGAAAACTGCCTAGTATCGTTTACTTTTCAACGGCCTTTAGAGCTTCACAGGAGCAGCCTCAAAGCAGCACTTACCTAACTAACCTCCTCAAAAAGGGAATTGCAGAAAGAGACTAATGATAATATGGAAACCTTTAAAAAAGCAAGTTGTTCTGTTATTTCTTTTGATAGTACCGGGCAGCTTCCTGCAACAGCAGCTGGCGTAGAGAGCAGGAGCCAGGCTCAGTCCAAACACCATTTGTCCCCTGCAGACTCTTTTCCTATTGAGACCGTTCACTCTGACCATTTCAGAAGGAGGCCTATGAGATCTCCCTTGCTGAACTGTTTCCCACAGAGAGCTGCATTCATTTTTAATTTAGGGAAGTAAACAGTAATGATATTTTCCCCTTTTAACCAGGCATTTGCAGCCCCATATAGGAAACTCAAGACTCTGAGCTCCCTGGTGCGCAGCAAGGCATCCTGGCCAGCAATTTTGGGCAGCAGGGTGGGAACAGAGGGTCCAGCAGTGATGTGGCAGCACCTCATCGGGGGAGAGGGGAGTGAGCACAAGCTGCTAGGTTCAAGGAGGGCTTCTGGCCCAACCGACACTCCCATCGGTAGGACCCCATCGCAGACTGCCTCCTTGCAGCCACCTCCAGGCCCCTCCATGTGCAACCCCTCCTTCCACACCAGAGCCCTGACCTCCAGCAAACACTCAGCCCAAAGACTTTGGTCTCTCTCTGCCCCAGGACCTCTCCCTTGGATTGTCCCTTGCCCCTGCATGAGGTGACCCCACTGAAAGCCTCCCCCGGTGGATGTGGGACGGGTACCCCTTCCCTCCTTTACTTCATGCCACCACCAGCTCTCTCCCGCCGGAGCAGGGCAGCTCACACTTGCAGCACGGACAAAAGGGCAAGAAAAAAGAGTCGGTAGCTGGATGCAGAGCTGGATTTTGAGACGGGAGAGGAGGAAAAAGCGGGGACCCGGCTGGGGGTGAGGGGGGTCCCGTACCTCCAGCATCCAAAAAGCCAGCATCTTCCGCATGTAGGGCTTGATCTCCTTCTGCACGCAGTGGAAGTAGGAAGCGTGGGGACTGTACCGCTCCTCCTGGCTGAGCAGGTTCTGCAGCACCCGCCGGTCCCCCAGGAGCTGCGGGTCCCGCTCGGCCCTGGGCACACGGGGGACCCCTTCCACGCAGAGCAGCTCCATGTGCCCGGAGCCCGCGGCAAGGGAGGGGGAGCGGGGCCGGGGCGGAGCGGGGCCCGAGGCGAGGCGGCGGGCAGCGCGCAGGCATCCAGCCCGCCGGCGCGGCTGCGGGGCGCCGGGAAGTCGCGGCGCTCCG
>NW_028186448.1:734760-768232 GCF_003343005.1 Rhea americana
TCGCCCCCATCTCTCAGCGATCCCCCACCGGCCTCTTCTTTTACCCCCTTTTTTTCCTGGGCCGCTCCCACGTGTCCAGGCAGTGCCAAGCTGTCAGAAAAGCCAGCTGTGTACCCAGGGCACGGCCACCCAGTCCGAAAGGGACAGTCCTGGAATCGACAGGAAGGTTTTCACCTCCATTTACCTCTTCTTTCTTCAGTATTTAGTTCTGTAAGTCTTTTTTTTTTTCCTTTTTTTTTAATGCCCAGAATCCTTCAAGGCTATGAAAATAATCAGCTGTGTGCATACCCCAAGCGGGTCTGTACTGAGGCTGCTTTTTTCCAAAAGTTAACCCTCATGCAATTACTGGTGTGGCTCTGCTGAAGATAGCAACCTCAGTGTCTGTGGAGATAAGGGTTTTTCAGGCATTGCTGTTTTTTTGAATAATTAACAATAGTTTGGAAATACTAGCCTTTGCAAATTGTGTACTGAACAGAGGTTTACTTCTCCATTTTTTTTCCAGGGAAAACACAGTCTTTCAAATAAGTTTTTACTGTGACTTCTGCAGCATAGTACCCATCTCAGATGGCAACACGAGGTACAGCCCTGATGGACACGGTAACCGAGAATGGGCCCTGTAATGCCAGCTAAGTAGCAAGGTGCCAGTGGGACTGAGGTGGCTCACTGTAGGTCCAGAAGTACATGCTTAGGATTTGCTCTGGACTGGTATCTGAGCTGAACTCTAATTGCTGTAATTGCTTTCTGGGATGGAGATTAAAGGCAACTGGATCTAATTCTGGCCATACTGCTCTCTAATGTGTTAGTGGCTACGGAAATTGGGATGTCCCAACTTTTCGAGCCTCCTCAGTTCAATCAGGCTTTTCTTCTCTGAATATGTTTGAGGGTACATCTTACCTGCCCAAATTCCAGTTTCCAAAACTTCCTAATGTCCTCTTTTCAAAATATTTTATTTTCCAAGCAGAGCATGGAATAACTCCTGCTTTCTGGATTACTTGTGTGTCAGATGTGAAGCCTTACAGTTGCTTTTTGTGAACAGAAGACCAGGAAGAGTCAGAAAACAGTCCATAAAATGTACAACAGATTCTGTGATTGCAAGATCAAAGTAATGGATTGCCTTCAAGTTTGCACATTAAAAACTCCTCGCTGAATTGAAAACATACTGAAGAAACTTCAGGTCAGGAGGTCCATTTTTACAAAAGTTCATACAGGTTGTGAAAGGGAGTGTGTCTGAATAGGATGACGAGGCCATATAGTCCTCTTTTTCACTGGGATGGTGCTGTACTGTGGCAATTGCAGCAGCAGCGGAAGCAAATGATTATAATCATAAATGTTCTAGGTGGGAAATGCCTTCTAGATTATCTGCTTCTCTCACTCTGCTAGTTTTCATTATTCCCTGCCGGTTTTGACTGCCTTATCATCTGGAATGAAGCATCTTAGTAGTACACACACTCCTGCAACACTTCTTTGCTCAAGGCAATATGTTCCTTTTAATAATGCAGTGTTACTGGGCAAAGACCTTTTCTGGAATTCTAGGGGAGAAGGTCATTCATGTTCAGAATGGAATGGAGAAAAGGAATTTGTAGAAATTGAGGAGTTTGGGGATGCAGTATCATATAAAGGGGAATGCAACTGTATGTATATAATCAGTATATATACTTATATCCATTTCTGAGTTAAGGAACAAAGACCTGAAGGAGTTAATGACTGGGTGATCTGCCGTATAAGTTACTCCTCCTACAAGTCACTTGTGTGTGTGCACCATTTTGACACATTTGATACTTTTTTATATTTTCAGCCATCTAAAAACACAATATTTTAATCAAGAACAAACATACATAGTTAATATTCAGGCATAAGCAAAGCAAGACTGAAGTCTTTGTTCTCTCTGTTCAGGTGTTTTTTTGAAAATGAAAAAAGTTTTTGGCCAGAGGTTTACAAGTTCAAAATACTACTCATGACAGTGGACACGGAGGCCACCTATATAACACGCTCAATACATGTCATGCACTGGAATCCTATTCCTACACTTGTACAGATGGCTTTCATTTTCTGCAAGGTATATACTTCATTGCCCATTAGATCTCTTTCCCTCTGCTAGTCTTTCTTTAATCAGCTAGACTATTGGCTGGGTAGACATGTTCTAGCTGCATACTCTTAATGATGCCATCATCGTCGATTTGTTGTGCCGAATGCATTGGGAATGCCATACAGCACAGTGATAGTGAACTGAAGGAAAAGGAAGAGATCGATCCTGTCTCTGGGTTAAAATGAAAAGGAGGATTTTTTTTAGGTGAGGTGGGATTCCCAAATCCATTTCACACTAACCTTCTTTCACCTTCCAAACAAATCTTCTAATTGTGGAGGGAAGAAATAATTGAAGAATCTATGGGAGAGATTTCTGTGGACCAGGCAGCTGGTTTTAATCTGGGACGCTCTCCCCTGCTCCACTCCCCCACTCCTTCATTGGGAGCAGCATCCCCCACTTCGTACAAGGACAGCAAAGGGCCTCATGTCCCACATTTTTAGTAAAAATAGCAGCTATTTTCTTTAATCAGGCAAAGGGAAACCACAGCACTGAGTTCTTGATCCCTCTGGTTTCTGGGCTGCGTCTTTTGAAATTGAAAGTTTCAGGCCCTATTCCAGACTTCATGGTCTTTCTCCCATTTCCTAGTGTCGGCACGGCGGTTCTGACACAGCCCATTCGGCTGAAGCCAGACTCAGTGGCAACCATGGGCCATAGGACACGGAGGAGGGAAAATGAAGCCTGTTGCATAAGAAAGTGTTCCTTCCAGATGATGACTTGGCAGAACTGGTGCTTCTGCAAGCCACATTATCAGGCTAGAAGGGCAAATTACAGACTATAGGCATCTCGAAAAGTCTATTGTGTGGGTGTGCGGAGGGAAAAGAGAAAATTCCAGGAAAACCAAATTTTGGTCACTGTTGTCCACAGATAGTCAACTTCCTGGCTTTGGCAGTAGACAGCACAGCAATATTAAAAAAAGGAAATTCCTTCAAAGTAAAAATAAAAAAAAAAACCTGATGGTTTCTAGGCTTCCAGGATCTCAGACCAGCAATGTTATTCTTTGCTGAATCATAAAAGTGGCTCATTTTTTTGGTTTGATGATGATGAGTTAAAAAGAGTCACCAGCAGCTGGAGCTTTTAAAGGAGCAATGTAGATGCAGGTCTGATTCTCAGCTGATGGTCAGCTAGTATCCTGCCTTAGCCTGGGTCAAAGTTAAAGCCATTTATCAGGCTGGTTATTCAACTGTAAGCTCTTCTCTGAAGAAAGGTTTCAGCTAGCAATGTCACTTTGCATCAGCAGTGGGCCTGGCCCTAGAGGATGTCAGCAAGGGGTCAGTATCTTTTCTACATTGCTTTCTGATGTGTATTTTATAGGTATGTTTCATCCAATTTTGATCTACCAGGAGCGAAGCCATTTTCTTTCTTGGTCATATTGTAACAACAGCATCATCAGTGATATCAAAATAAAACTGTTTAACATACATGAAGGACCTGAAAATGAAATCCAGTGAGCAAGTAACTATATAATTTGCTGTAGGAAATCCCCAAAATAAAATGAAAAACAGGTACCATTTTGTGCATGTGAGAGAAAGCGAAGACAGTATTTCACCCTTGCTGTTTTAGAGTTTCTGAGTGCTTCGCAAATCTTAATCTGTTCTATTTCACATCTAGTTTCCCCTAAAGCAGAGAGAAATTGCAACCATTCCTAGCAGGAAAGAGTAAGGACTCTGGCACACAAGGGACAGCAAATCGTGCTCTGGTAGTTTGGTGTCAGTGCTGTGGATGCCACAAGTCCTTGCCCCTTTCGAAAGAGGGGGCTGAGCTTATAGTTTGTCCTACGCCCATAAGCTGCTGATAGGGACGGGCTGGTATTAGCAGGTCAGGCTGTGGGGCACACACCTTCACCTGCTGCACTGCCGCAGCGGGGCAGACGGCTGCGGGGAGGCAGCATGCTGGCCCATCGCAGACGTTTGCTTTCGTGCGCATGAATCAGAGCCCACAAGGACAAGGAGTTAAGTCACCTTCCCAGACTCATTCAGTCATTCCCTGGTTCAGCGGGCAGGAGAGCCGAGGCGTTCCTGGTCCTGGTCCCATGCTTAAACACAAGACAACTGTCTGCCCTCATAGCTGTTTCTCTCTCTTTTCTCATATCTTACTTATTCTTTACTTAGAGAAATACTTCCATTGACTTGAAGGGAAGTTTGGTTGAGTGCAAGTTCAGCATTGCAGGATTTGACCCAGGGGATATGTTTCCTAATAGCTTTCCTATTACTGGCAACCACTGCATTCCCTTTCCTCGGACTTGGGCAGACTTTTGAGTACAACTAATTAGTTCAGAGTGATATCATCTGAACACTGAATCTCAGCATGCTTAGATGTATCCAGTTATGATATATATGAGCCTTCTGAAGAAGAAAGCTTGTAGCTTCAAAGGTCAAAACACAGCTTTTCTACTAATGTAATAAATATCCTTATTAGAGTGCCTCTTGGTACAGTTTGGATGAATTGTCTATTTAAAGCAAAATAAAAGTGTGACTGTTGATACTGCTTGGATTTATGCTCTATCCAGCACTTTTATGTCTGAGTGTGCCTGCTCCTGGGGTATGTATCAGTTTAATAATATTAGTTCTTTAGGAAAGCAATTGTTGGATATAGAGGAGTCCTTCACTTAAGTAGCTTGCAGGACAGGACGGAAAAGTGATTGGAAAGAGGTGTGAATGGAGGCAACGGACATATTTATACATAAGGACTTAGCAAGCAATTCACTACGTCCTTTGGAAAAATCATTTAGAAGAAAATTTCCAGAAGTGGCTATGGCTTTGGATTATCTTCATTTCTGAGCACTTGAGATAGATTTGACTCCAGTGGAGCCCAGCCAGTTTGCACCAGCTAATAATCTGGGCCAACAGAGATTTAAATGTAGTTTCACCCGACTTTTTATGAAAAGCATTAGAACAATTTTGTCTTCATCTGTCATTTTAGCAGCTGTTTTTCTGCCTTAGTTCCCTTTTCCTAACGAAATCTAAAATTAAGTCACATTTTCATTGACTCAAACTTGTACCAAAGTCAGCCATCCCCAGGTGAATGTTCAGTTTTGTTCCCAAATCAGGCATTTTAGAAACCAGACAAATTCAGTTGGTAAAGACAGAAAGAAAGATTGTAGAAAAAAATGTAATGCTGAAACCAATAAATTTCAAAAAGCAAACTGCGCTTGGAAAGCCCCCGGTAGAAATATATTTAGTTCATTTCAGGGGATTATCTGTGGTTGCCAATTTATGCAAATTGTTAAAAAAAAAACCTGCACTGAAATTTTACATATAAAATACTTCTTTTTTACAACATCCTTCCCTTGTCCATCCTTCCTGCCTTCTCCTGCCCTGCCCAGAGTTGATCTTATTGCCTACGTCTTGTTCACCCTATTCTGTAGATTAGTTGCGTGCTTGGGTTTTTCTAAGAATTTTTGGTTGCACGGTATTTTTTCATTTGATGTGGCAACCCCAGTGCCTAGCATCTGTTTGCCAATGCAAACTGCCATTCAGAGTTGGCAAAAAGGGATTTTGCGATGGCTGTAGCTAAGAAAGCACCAGTCGTGCTGGATGAAGTGATGAGGAAGGAGGGATTGGCCCAGCTGGAACAGGAGCAGGGAGAAGGGAAAAGCTCGGAAAGCTGAGCTCGGTGCTCCTGCTGCAAGAAGTTGCAAGGATTATCCGCTATTAAATTGTTTGCAGTGCATCCTGCCTGTGCATCCCAACCCTTCGCTGCACGGGAGCATCCAGCCAGATTTTCCAGGATCTTGCATAGGCAAAGTGGGCAGCTAAATCACTGCAGTAGGGCCGGAGCTGGCAGGCATTCAGAAGGCAAGGCAGTGTGCCAAACTGAGCACTGGACTGACAGTCAGGACAGCTAGATTTTATTCTTGACTGGGCCTAGTGTTCAACAGGGATAGGCACTGGGCAGGTCTCTGCACAAGTCTGGATTACAGGGCTGGTCTTGGTCCCATTTATGGGAGCAAAGAGCATTATGTGTAGGATGGGGTGCTGCTGCCCAAGCAATGGGGTGGAAGGGGTGCTTGGAGGGAGCGTGCCACCCACTGCCTGGTGCTGAGCTGGAAACTCTATGGACAACCTCTGAGCTGGGGCCAGTGATGGGAAAGCAGGAATCTCATGAGATCAGGGGAGTCTGTGCTAGATCTGGTTCCTCAGAGGGAGGGTTTTGTGCAAGAGAGGACTATGCTGGGTGTACGTGTGTCAGACAGAGAGTTTTTTGAGGAGAATAAAACAACTGTTACCCTATTTACTTCACCCACTTATGGCGCACCTGGCTTGCTGGTTCCCTTCTAGCACAGGTCAAGTATACACTGCAAGAGTTTTGAACTAGAAGCAAACCCTTCCAGGCGAGAAACCTTTGCCATGAGCTTACTGGCTACACTTGGTTCACCCTTGGTGTAACTGGAAGGAAACATCTTGTATCAACACTGCATCAGCCTGCCAGAATATGCCCACGCAGCCAGAGTGTGCAGGGCTCTGCCGCTGTCACATCCAAGTCACCAAACATCCATCATGAGTAACTGCAAGTGCAGAGCGCCCTGCATGTACTCCCGGGACGATCTTGCCTTGCGTGTCCATGCTATCCAAGCTCCTCTTCACACAACTCGGGCAGGGCTCATGCGAGTAGGGCTCTGTTTCCTTGTGTCCTGCTTGCCAAAACATGTCCCATACTTTGGTCTTGCACAACCCAACACGGACACTTCAAGATTGAGCTGCAGCCTGGAAAACTGCTAGTAATAAGGACAGAAAGTGCAAGGCTGGGAGTCTACGTCTGCTGCTGTGTCTGCTCTTCCCTTCACAGGGGAAAAGTTGAGTCTGAATTTTACTTACTGGCTGTAATATTTGTGGCAGGGTGGATTTTTGACAGCACAGTGGGGTTATTAGCAGCTGTATGTCTGTGCATACTTGGACTTCCTGTGCATCGCAGACCCTCTACTCTGAAACCCTGGGGACAGTCCCAAGAGTCCAGTGTCTTTGCTGTCAACCTGGCTGTACCACAGTAAGTCAATGCATACATACTGTTTGTATCCCTCTCTATGCTAGGCAGCGAAGAAGTACACTCATCCCTCTAGCTCAAATTGCAGATCAAAAGGAGGAAAATAACCTGGCACTTCTTTAAGGACCTACAAACCTGGACCTACAAAAAACCAAGAACCTACAAAAAATAAAATGCAATCCACACCACAGCAAAGGCTATAGTTAGAAGATAACCTCCAGATTATAAGGCAAGTCTCTTTCTCTAAGTATTAGACCATGCTCCAAAAGAATACCTTTCTTGAAGGCACAAATGTCACTGTATTGCTTATGATCCTCAAACCCAGTTATTTCTATCTATCTCGATTGAGTCATACAGATCAAATCCTTTGAGATGCTAGCATCCATAATAAAATATGAATGTATTGCTCCCAGCAGTTCTGGTAGTTATATATTATCTGTGTATGCTTCTGTGTTCATAACCATTGGGCAAGCAGTATCTCCACTATATGTGGGCAGAGCTTTGGTGGACTGATTCCAGTATTACAGTGGTAGCCTGATACGTTAACCATTTCTTCCAGCCCTATGGTTCTAGTCTGCATTTGCTCTGAGCCTTACAGCTTAGGAGTTACTGCTCCTATCTGTCCACCCTTCCCTCTCACAGCATCATAGAAAGAAGATATTTATCCCCTCCTAAACCACATCATAAGCTGAAACCATAGTGGTTTACATGGTTGTGCTGTGCTGGAAGAATTGGTGCTGTGTCCTATTCAACCATTTCTACTACAGAGCCAGGCCTTAGCCACCCCAGCTGTACCCATCACCAAAAGCAAGTCAAACACTCCAAACAGGGCACTTGGAAAGAGTAACATGCTGCTGCATTTCCCCTTCACCCTCCCCTCCCCTCGACTCCAATTAGCAGCTTGCACTCATGCCCAGTACACATAAGGCAGAATTACTGTTACTCTCACTTGACTACAAGAGCCTGGGTAAGAGAAATTCACATCTACTACAATGCAACATCAAAGTGAGACTCCTAGCGGGATATTGTCTGTAGCAATTAAAATATGAGCTTCCTTCCCACTGTGAACTGACAAACAAATAGGTTCCTGCAATCAGGCATGAGTGCTTCTGAATTTATTTTTGTACCTCTACAGCATTTTTTATAAGGTGAACTGGCAGACCATGTCCCCAAAACAAGTGTTAATGTCTGGATGGTGAACAGCCTGCTGCATGTGTTGGGTGCTGGGCCCAGACCTCTTCCAGGAGTGGAAGACCTGAAAGCTGGCTTTTGGGGATATGCTGTACCCTAAGTGGCTGCTGACACAAGAATTAACGTATGCTATATAGTGTATACTAAAGAACTCATCATTGCTCCAAGTCTTTTGAAACTGCCCCAGCATCAGCAACTGGAGGAAGCACTGAAGGAGAAAAGTACTACCCAGGAGATGGTAGTACTTAGTAGACCTGCAAAGGAATGAAGGAGCATCACCGCTTATAGTAAAGGAAATGGCAGCAGGGAGCACGGAAATGATTTGCTCCTTATTCCCCACCAGATGAGTGCCAAGCCTGGACAGAGAGCCTGCAATTTCCAAGTCCTAGTGTGCCACCCTGGCACTGCTGCAACTGAGCAGGGCATGTGCATAACCAAGGCCTACTCAGGCACGTTCTCATGTGCTTAGTGTTGTGACACTGCTCGCTCGTTCTCTCCAGGTATCCATCCATATGGCACTTGCACATATTTTCCACCGCTCTGCAACGCAGGGCTGTAAAGATACTGAGCATTCTCTTGCTCCTCTCTTGGGGATTTCCTACAGCCCCACAAATACGGGCACCTTCCAAAAGAAACTACCACTGTTGACTCCTCTTCACCTCTTCAGCAGAGGAGCCTCCCTGCCCTATGCCCATCTTCCCAGCGCCTGTCCAGACACAGAGCAATGATAAGCGCAGAACTGCTGAACTGCCCCATCATCAGAGCCGCTGATTATCTGCACAGCTCAGGACAGGCAGCAGGGAGCCTGGGGCTTGCCAGGCTTACTAGGAACCGTAATTACCATTAAAATGTCCTCTCCTTCCTAATATATTTAAGCCAAAGCCCATTGCAATCAGCAGAAAGATGCAGGCCCAGCAGCTTTAGAAGAGGCTGGCGATGCAGGAACTGATGATGCTCTGTTTTGGACCTGTACTGTGTTATGCACAACCAGATAAAAGGCTGTTGCAGGGGCACTGCACGGACTGTCTAGCATGCCAGAGGATATGATCTCTCTGGAAAGGAATGGTCCTTTCCATCTGAAAACCTATGATGGTATCACAGGAGCATGTGACATAGATGAACACATGAGGAACGTGGGGACACGGAAATGCAGGTCATCACGGCCCAGCAGGTGCAGGCTGCGCTGCCTTGGCTGTTTGTCGACCTGGAATGCCCCTGCCTTTGTTCTGCAAGTGTGAATTTTGAACAGAGATCTCTAGAGTCAGAGTCTCTCCTTTGGCTTTTCCTCTGTCTGTGTTTTGGACTGACTCCTCAGTTTCAACCTGCTCTCCTGGCCAACCTGAACTTGTTAATGTGACCTTAGAGAGAAGAAAAGGAGGAATACCGCTATATCACTCAACGCTCCAGTGCAAGCAGGAGAGAACTGAGAGGCTGGAGAGCTGCAAACAGCAAGTGAAAGAAGCATGCAGAGAACTGGGCAAAGCAAGCAAGATGAACTGCAATACTCTGCTCATCCTGTGACAAATGTGTGAGGCTCAGCTGGCAAGGCGACAGGAAGAAATGGCCCCATCAGACTCAGCCAAGGAACTTTCATTTCCCAGGCTGAGCTCTGAATGGCTCACACAATGGAAAGCAGAGTGACTTGTTTCTCCTCCCACCTGAGCTCCAAGGGCTTCTTGCATTCAGAAAAGGCAAACATCAGATTGGCAAGACATTTTGACTTCCCAGCGCAGGCAAAGTCAAGGAAAATGCTTGCATGCTTAGAGAGCCAGAGACGGAAGAGGGAGCAGGAGAGAAAAAATCAAAGCTAGATCAAGGGCTAAATTCTCAAAGGTGCTCAGCAGCCGGGAGATCCCTTTGATCTCAAGGCAGTGGTGGAAGAAGCAGGATCCATATTATTATCAGTGTTAACGGGCTTTTTTGAAACCTACTCTCTCCCTTTGTGTGTCCAAGATGAAGATTTCACAGAGGCATGATTCTGCCTGATTTAAAGGTATAATCCTGTGGTCATCAATGTAATGCACATTGAATGCACACTGAGGCCAGTTTTCTGACCAGAGGCTTCAAGAGACTCACCCTCCCTTAAAGCTGCCATCTGGGAACACACACCGGCCCCAGGGCACTCCGAAATGATTTGGCCATCGTCTTCTGGAGGACCTGGCCTCTCAGGTGTGTGCTGGAGTGGTCTTGCCCTGTTCGGCAGCTGACAGGCCATTCATCCTCATAGCACAACGTGTGCGGGTAGGTGTGTGGGAGGTGGCACAGGCAGCCTTTCAACAGCAGTTTGGGCACTCACGAGACCGTCAAACACGTGACACAGTAGCTCCATTCCTGGGAAGTGGTGACTGGGAAGTTCAGCTCCCATCTTGATCCCAGCAAGGCTGGGGAGTGCAGTCAGTTCGTAGTTACCTCAGAGAGTTACCGAAAGACCCCAGGCCTTCCTTGCCAGAAAAGGATGAACTCCTGATTGCTACAGACCGGGAAAGAACAGGAGGCTTGACAGGGATGTAATCAACTTCAAAGGGGTGGGAGAAGACAATAAAGAGACCTCACAGCTACTTAAATCTGTTCTACGCTATGCGATTCAAAGGCATTAGCCAAGGCAACCAGAGTGACTCCGGGCTGAAGGTCCCTTTGAGGAAACAGCTACTGAAAGAGGACTCATCTCCCTGCCTTATCCTGGAAGTGGCCTCTTGGGAGGTTTGGGGGTGACCCTGGGGCATGGGAGAGGACAAAACATGACCCTCTGTCAGCACTTGCTTGGGAAAGACGTTTCCTCTGCATTGGCTGTGCTCAGCGAATAGCCAGGCAACAAGGAGACCCGCCGGTGCCGCCACCACCCTGCAGAGGCCCGAGGCTCCCTTGTGAAATCCGTTGGCTTGCCTGGCTCTGCTGAAGGGCATCAATGCATCACTTGCTATTTTGGACAGACCCCCTTTCCTGTGGTCACGCTCCAGGGCTGAAGAGTTGTACGCAGATTTGCAGTTACCACTTGGCTGCCTGGTTCAAGATGCAGCTGTTTGGTCACTCAGGGGAATCAGTCAGTCCTCTCTCATACATACAGGATTAGCAGGTAGCTCCCTTGTACCCAGGAAAGGACGAGGCAACGTACTGCTGCATAAAGCACAGCTGAAACAGAAGGGCTTAATTTTGGAACAAAAACTGTGACCAGCTCAGTGGAAGCAGGAGCAGATTCTACTTGAAAAAAAAACCTCTTTGCTGGCAACTGTAATGAAAGGAATAAGATCCGAGTCTTCTTAGCAAACTGCTGGGACTGGGAGTGTTTGAAAGGTTTCCTAGAGACAACAGTACAGTGCATGGAAATGTTTTCCATTGCAACAGCACTCCTACCTCGTCCCTCTCACTGCACCAACCTAAGCATGACCTTTTGGGGTTTGACAGCTAACAACCAGTCCTGGCTCCTGCCACTTCCTTTTGAGCCTGCAATGCCAACTTCTTGTGATTCCTAAGGAAGATTATAACCCAGAAATAGGGCTTGGACATTCTCTGGATATCAAGACTATCTTGTATTATAACAAGCCTGAAAGGAGATGTTAAACCACACCAGCAAGAGTTCTTGTGGGAGGTAAATTATCCCTAGTCTACTTACTGCCTTCCTCTGAGTCAGCTAATAGTGGCTTCTCTGGGAGACAAGACACAGTTAAAGGAGCCTTAGGTCTGATCAGCACAGCAATTTTCTAATTATCTATTATATTTTAAAGTACCTATTTTTTAGGTATCTTAGCAAGTCTCTCAGAGAGAGGAGCTTTATCCCTCTTCCCCAGCTAATATGGTGTACAATAAAAATGTGTAGTAGATGTTCACAAAGGAAAGAAGAGGTATGTATTGGAAAGAGCCAAGAACTTGGCGTCAAGGCTCCAGAGTTCATTTCCTGGCTCTTTTGCTGCCTTGCTTGGTCGCCTAGGCAGACCACTTAGCCACTACATGCTTCAGTTTCCCTCCAGCCAAATGAGATAATGGTGAAAATCCAGCAGAGGGAAGTACGTAAGTCTCCATTGAATTCAGTGGAACTGTTGCCAGATATTCCAAAGTGTACGTGTACAAGTGGAGTTCAGGTACATGCTTTTATTCTGCACTTACCTGGCAGTGAGCCTGCTCTATTCAGGTGTTTATTCATTAATGGTGTTAATTCCTTAATCATGTTAAAGATCTTCAAGATGTTAGAAAATTTCCAGATGAAAGATGCTACAAGATTATCTTTTCAAAACACCTCTATAAACCTTCAGGCAAAGGATTTGATTCTCCCCAAAAATGACATCCACTAATGGAATGACTTGGATCAGACCCTTGGAAAGGGACCTAATAATTAACTTGGTGTAAATTAATCAGCTTCAGTCAGAATTTAGAGACTTTAACTGCCGAGCACTAGCTTTTGTAGTGACAGCTCCCAGAAAGCACTCTGAAGTGGCCTGCCTAGCCGCAGTGGTACAAGCCCCAGGGTTTGGGACGAACAGCTATTATTTGCCTTAAAATGGATATAAAAGTACCCCTGCCCTGAGATCTGAACCTTTTTAGCTGAGTGCCATATATGCACACAAGGAGAGACTAGAGAGGTGCCAGCCTTACTAGATAAGGCAGACAAAGGCGATGCATGACGAACTGACTGCAAAGGGACGGAAAGCAAGAACGATTTAGCATCTAGTTTCCTGGGTGAAACCCTCTCAGCCCAGGCTGCTGCCAGAGGGGCAGTCACGCTTTGCCCCTCCTCAGTGTCAGTTCTTGTCCCTTCCTTGCACTGGGGCCAGCCTTTGTGCTAACTGCCCCTTTTGGATACGGTTAACTTCAGCTATATCAGGGACAGGAGGACCTGGTTGACTGCAGAGCTGCACTAATGTTAGTGCCACAATAGGGAGTGGGAAGGAGCAAGTGCAGTCAGGGGTATTCTCCATTTGCTCCATCTCCATCTCTGGATAACAGCTTTACTCCTTTCACCATGCAAAGGATATTGCTGTAGCAATACCATTTAAGTATAGTTATATTTAAATTAGTATATATGTAAAATAAAACCAGTTATTATGAAGCATCTCACGTGGGTACAACAATTAGGTTGCCAGAAACCTCCCAGAGCTCAGGGAGGATTTACATTGGTGAAGCATGGACTAGATCTGCATCTCCTGAGCCTCAGTGCAGTGGTTACCAGCTCAGGCAGCCATTCTAGGGAGTAAACAGGTACACTGAATAAGTGATAGCAGTAATAAGGGAAACGCTCATTACCTTGTGATGTGCAGGAATGGAGACTACTGCAGTTAATTAAAAAAGGAAATCAGAGCTGAGTCACTAGAGCCTAAACATAGAAGAAAAAAAAAATACTTACCTAGGGAAAAAATAATAACGATATTCTCAAGGCCCCACAAAGATAACTATCACAGGCTACACCCCAGCTGACCCCATGTCACCCTGGTGCATGGCTACTGAAAGTGCAACTCCTCAGCTGGCAGGGTGGGGCTGCAGACATCTGTACCAGGGATCCATTCCTCCGCCCGCCCCAGCATAGCTGGAAATGGCTTGAGAGAAAGAAAAACCTCAGCAAAACAAGAAACTTTAGAGGATGTTTTTCTCTAAAGAGCTGGGAAAGTGCTTTATTTTCTACCTGAAAATAAACATATATGTATTTTATATTCTGTCCAGTTGCTCTGTGTCCCCTTGTTCATCTCAAGGTCATGCTGTCCTGCCTGTATACTGTGCTTTGTGGTACGGAAGAGGCAGGATTTGGCTGTGATCACAATAAAGGGGATTTTTTACTGAGGCTACTGGACATAAACACACCCTGTGGTCCTCTCTGTCTGTCTAGGCCTCGTCTATGCAGCTTAGGCTTACCGCAATGGGTCTCCCTACGCTGTGGCATGGATTGGAGCTGGGCAGGAAACATTTTTCCCATCCCACAAAAATGTTCTTGTTGTGCATCAGGATGAACCCAAGACCTTTCAGAGTTTCTAGCCTTGTTTTCTGAACATATGGGCCACATGCAATCTTCCTATGCATGTCTGTCATTCTCTCCTGTAAATTCTCAACCTTCTAGCCAAGTTCAAGGCCAAGATCTGCCCCTCCAGACAATTCTGAATCCATGCTCCTCATGCCCAAGGGAGATGGCTACAGCCAGTGGTAGTCAGGTCACTCTTGTCCTAGTATATACTTCTGTGCAGGTAGAGAAAAAACATTTTCCTCAGGGAAATCTTTGCATTAGGGAATTTCAGCCAGCTCCAGCAGGGGTCCAGGGAGCAGGAAGGTGAGCTGCTCACCACCCATGGTTGCCCACCTGCCATGGCAGAGCAAAGCTGAAATGCAGCTGGCCAGCCAACCCTCGGGGGCAAGGGGCATCCTGGGCTCTGCAAGCAGCAGGGCATAGATTGGTGGCAGCTCTTCTCCAGCACTCCAGCCTGCAAGCAAGGAGCTTGCAAAGGCCACAAATGCTCCCTTGATCCTTTAGCGAAGCCTCCCCTGCTCACTGTCCTTGGGGCAGTGCCCCATCACAGGCCACACAGACCCCCACCCCTTCCTTTCTCCACTGCTTTGCAGAGAAGACTTCCCTTATTTTTTTTTCTCTCTTCGCTGCTATTTCGCTGGTCTTTACCAGACCATTGCAGATGGTGTCTTTAGGCCTCAATGCCTAATCGTGCATCCCAGCTTCTGCATTATCTGAGCCTTGGAGGCCACCCTGTGACACGCGTCCGTGCCAGAAAGGTCAGAGATAAGCAAAAGATCCTTTTGTGCTCCTGTCTCCCTGCCTGTCTGGGTTTCTTAGAATCTAGCTGCCTTCAAAAGGAGAAAGAAACCAAACAACTGCACGTGGACAGTGACTGATAGTGCCTCAGCGAGCTGCTCTGCTCGCACTATGTCTTTTAATGCGCAGGAGAGGAGGGGGAGGTTGTCCTGAGGTATTGGCAAGCCCGTGTGCCTACACACAGAGAGGGCAAAAGGCTGAGCGCGGGGAAGAGCTGGCTGCACTTTCAAAGGTAGCTACGCAATCAAAATTGCAGGCCAAACAGGCAATCAGCTTGCGTGGGAAGGTTTGTACTGGCAGAAGAGAATCCTCTCCTGGCCTCTAAGAAGTAGAGTTACATTGCATTAGTGCGTGTGCGCTGCTGCAGGCTGCCCTGAAAGTCAGTAAGAAGAGGAACATTAGGAGAGGATGAGATCCCTGCTGGTGCTAAGAGCTAGCACGAAGCCTCGGACTCACCTCCATGCCCCAAGCGGAGTTTGTGGCAGGTAGGAGGGGACAAGCTCTGCTGAGCACTTCGCTCATGTCTAGACTGAATCACACAGAGAAAAATCCATTGCTGATTATCAGTGCTGAGCCGGGGAGGGTCAGTTACCAGAGAGATAGCACCGGAGGGGGCTGTGAACTGGATTACGGAACTGAACTAGGCGAGAGTAGCCCCCTGCTTTTAGTCAGTGACAAGTTAGAGGTTACTTTGCTGATGGCAGGATGGAGAAATAAGGTTGCACTAATCACACCTCCCTATGCCTATGTATTTTAAGATGTGCTTAACTTTATTTTCATTGCAGCTGCTGGGAGTTTTGCTCGCAGCTTAGGTCAATAATGACAGCTTTGGAAAATCCCATCATTGCTGTTTAATGACTTGGAATTAGTTAATATTTGTAAAATGCTTCAACAACGTAGATTTGTCCAGCAGGATACTGCTACTGCTTCTGATGTTGATGTGGGGAGATTAGGAAACTGTGGGATACATGTTTAACTGATAACTGGAACAAATGTAGGTGTCCCTGCCATTTGTACTGCGTAACCCTTCACCCTTCACTGAGGGTGGAAGTGAAGAGTGTGAATCACAAAGAGAACAGTTGAGTGAATTTGTGTTCATCACTCCTGGACAGGAATACACTTGCCCTCACTGTACAACTGAGGTCCTGCGTGACTCTTGACAAACTGCTTCCATGCAGTGTGCCTCAGTTTCCCCTTCTGTAGTTGCTTGAGGTTGATGGGAGGGGACATTCATGGAACTTATTATTTTTATAATTGATGCATTTTCTTATGTTCTATTTTCTTTCCTTTTTTTTTAATTCTTGACTAGGCATATAAACACCAGCTGCCCAAGGCTACAGTGCAGAAAGTCAAAGGCGTATGTCGTTGATTTATGAGGCCTCCATTCAGTTCAATCTGCCTCCCCCTGTAGTTCCCATGGGAAAAGTTGCTCTTCACTTCCTATCCAAAATCTCTTGTATGGTATGGCTGTGAGCTGTTAGACAACCACCACTTTCTACCCTTGCAACAATTTTCTCAGCAGGCAAAGTGAGTTGGATGTGCTGCTTCTCTGTTATGCTGTGCTGAATTTGTTGAAGAAACAAAGACAGTGCCAGGTTAATAGGAAATGCAAACACTATGGTTTTGCTTATTAGGGTGGTGACCAGGTTAAAAAGCCTGGTTATCCAAAACAATGCAGAATGCGGAGGAGGAAATCAGCATGTGCAAATGTTAATGGAAAACATCCTACATTCACAGAGCACCCCTGCCACTGTAAACGCCTGCTAGACCACAACCTACAGAAACACTGAAATATCCAGTCCCCCTCTGCTCCCAGGAGAAAGACTGGTCCCACAGCCAAAGGCTGGGATAGGACCCAAGAGAGCTGGGTTCAAGCCCAAAGGGTTGCGTAAATCAGCAAGTCTGTCTTTGCTTCAATCCTCGTGCTTTAAAATGGACACAATACCTAAGATATTTATCGTTCCTGTTCTGACTATCTCATCTTCTTTAGACCATCACTTCCTAGCCCTGGTGACGATGGGGAGGGCTGTGCAGAGGTGTAGCGTCTCCCCACTGCAACACAAGAAGGTGCTAATGGAGTTGCTTTAGCCTCTTCATTCCCCTGGTAAATCCATTCTGTTTTACTGTCTCTACATACAGCGCTTTGGAGAACCTTGCTGGCTGAGGCCCGTAGTACTTACTGCAAATATAATAACTGCAAATATAGATATATAATACATATCTATAATAACCTCCAATATTGATATTTGCAATTTAGTCATCTTTGCAGGGGAAAAACATTTTTTTGCAGAGACTTCTCAGCCTCCTCCCAGGGCAGCTCCTTTCTCCTACAGCAGTGATCTCCTCCATATCACCGTCAAGGCTGTTATGCAATGAGGCCAAGTATCTGCATGAATTCTTTCAGGACAGATTAGTACATGTGAAAGAGAGGGAAGACACATGTTCATCAAAATGTCAACTATTACTGTAAACATATCAAACTAGAGACACCAGAAACGCTAACTGTATTCCCTGGAACCTCCTACTTGGGTCATCCTGCCGAGAGATGACTCGCTTGAGAGCAGATTTTACTCAGCTCAATATACCAGTTTGATGTCCATGGAAGCTGTAGATCTTTCATTTTCAGGCATATAGAATTTGATATTACCTCTAATCCTAATTAGCTAATAAACTCTCCAAGCTAGGGACTATGTGTTTGTACTTCTCTGAACCTGACAGGACTCTGCTTCTAGATGAGGCTTCGGATTTGCTGCAAGACAAGGACCAGACTCCCATCTTTCGAAACTGTAACTCCTGGCTGATTCCTCCACTGATGTGAGCAAGAGACAGTGCTCAGCAGTCAGTGCTGTGCAGGCTACCATTCCTGCGCGCCAGCAGCTGAGACAGCTGGATACGAAAGACTTAGACACTGGGCTAACGTTTGTCATCAGTTATGCCCTTGAGACCTCATTGATTTCAAAGGGCTCCCATGTGCATCATGCAGCAGATTTCAGCCCATTCAGCTCCACAGTATGCAAACTTATTTTTACCACCATTTAGCTGACACATATGTTAGAAGTATGCATAAATGTTGATATACTTCCTGTAGGGTGTAAGTTAAGGAGAAAATAGATGCTCAGCAACGATCTCTGCTCACCTGCAGAGATTGATGGTTGGATGCACAGCTGACAACTACAATTGTGCTCTAAAGACACACCAATTTCCACTCCTCATCTCTTGTCACTTCTTGCACCTGCAAATCTGGCTCAGCCAAGCCTTTGCAGGCACAGCAAGGTGCTTAAGGGAGATGTGTCTGGCTGCACATGTGGATGCTTTGAGCTAGACCAGCAAACCACTGCTTTGGAGATGCTAAGCACACAGCGTTTTAAAAACAAAGATTGTGCTGGCTGTCCTTAGCCACCAAAGAGATTTGTTGTATTTAGACCCAGTTTATGTGCGTCCTGTTTTTAACCCTTCAGTTCTTCTGAGAGCTGCCAGAATTTCAAAGAGTTTTAACAGTAGCAGCAGAGCTGAAAAACAAATGCAACTGAGACAATAAACAGATGTGGCACAAGATCTTTGCAGAGACACAGTAGCATGAACAATATACAAAACATCTCAATATTTATTTCCCTGCATGCACTATCACAGCCATATAAGCATGTAAGATTTTTCCAGTCCTCCTGGTACTGTCACTACCAATCTCATACTCCATTAATTGTCTGCATGTTGGTAGCACTTAAATTCCAGGCAAGACAGACTCCCTCTGCTAATCTCCATGCTCATTCTGACTGTGTTCATAATTTGGAGGTGTCATAAAAAATACTACGATTCTGCAGCATCTTCCCTGCATTGATTAAGGCATGTGACACAGACCAAGTAACCCATAGATCGGTGCCCTGCTAGATAGAGATGGCCTGAACATCGCTGTCTGTCGCCTATTCAAGATGACAGAAAAATGCTGAGGTGGTTTCTGGGTTAAAATCAGAAGCCTCATCCCCCAGCAGAAGAATTTGGGGAAATCTCTGCAAAATCTCTGAGACTTTCTGGGGTATTTCCAATGGAGAGGCTGACCTGGACTTTGATTGTTAATTAAATTAAATACTTCAGACAGAAAAAAAAAAGGCAGATCTCCTGTATTTATTTATTTATTTTCTGGCTCAGGCTAGAAATCTAAACAGGACTGGTTAGAAAGGTACTTTCCATAATCCTTATGTCCATCTGTGCTTGTCTGTGCACAGCTTCTATACAGAACGTGCACGTAGAAACCTGAGCTGTCCCATAGAGAGCAAGCCGCAGAATACTTGTGTTTGGGATAGACTGATTTCACATGAAAAGCCCTTGCAAAAGGAAGGCCCAGCAGCAATAGCAAAGGAACAGCGTGAAGCAGATCTGTGTGAAAGAACCCTGGGTGAGGGCAAGCGGGTACATGTACATTGGCAGGAAGGAGAGGACCGGCCCAGCTCTGCCTTCCTTGCGCAGGCAAAAGGCTTCTTGAAGATGCCTGCAAATAGAAGTGCAGGATGGAGCCATCCAGCTGGGGATGTGTTGCACCTCAGTTCTTGTGATGAAGACACAGATGGTGTTAGGCTACTAGCCTGCAACAAAGCCAATTTTGGCCTTATCTGATCTTGGAGTTCTGGTTGTTGTCAAACCCCCAAAGCAGACATGGAAGGATGCAGCTCTCATCATTTGGGCTTACCCTCATCTCAGACAGGGGTTGTAAACAGCTGCTTTTCTGTTTGCACAGGGAGTTTGCACTCATGAGTTGACACAGGCCACTAGCCATGGATCGCTAAACTCTCCACACAGGCAAGATGAGACCAGTGATGCTGCAGCTAGTAAGCAGGACCCATGCAGCATGGTCAGCCTCAGCTGTGATGCAAAGAATTAAATGGGGCCCTTTAGCTAGTCAGTCTCCCGGACTGTCCCTACTCTTACATCTCCCATTTGCCCCAGCTATGGTTGCCATACTGCTGGCACATTGGCTTGCGTGGCTTCTGCCCCAGCTAAATGCAAGGCCAGAAGGACATAAGCCAGCACTCCTGCACCAGCCTTCCTGCATCAGCTGTGACTTCTGCTCTCAAATAGGAAGTTGATAAAAACCTCATTTGGTTGCAGAAAGAAAAATCAGATTTCAAAACCTTTCTCAAAAGGGCTCCAGAGCCTAGCAGCCCTGCTGGCATTAACCCTTTCTGGAATGCAGGCCTCTTCCCAGCTGCACGTAGGGCCAAGGAACGCCTGAGGCTGACACCAGATACTCTGTCGCACCTTGCTCAACTCTTTTGGGGCTTTTTTTCCCCAAGCTGCTGCTTACATTCTCTTGTAATGTTGTTTTTATCTTAGGGCATATCGCATGTCAAATCTGCTTTTATCGATAACCAGGTTAGGGGGTGGAGGAGAGAGAGGAAAGGGGGGTTAGGAAAAACTGCTGTCTCAGTTAACAAGCACACCCATTGCAAAAAATTAGCAACGAGAGGAAGGCAAAAAAAAACAACAACAAAAGAGACAGTGCTAGATTGCATGGCAAAATCCATCAGCCCCTCAGCAAAATGCTCAACTCCTGGGAGGAAGATCCAGCTCCTCAGGCTTTACACAGGCGTTCTCACTTCTGGGTTCCAGATCCAAAACCTTGATTTTGAGGGAGATCTCACAGCAGAGTAGACTCTTACCTTTCTATTGAGCCTTGCACATTTTCCACCCGGCTGCAACATTCCTGCCTGCCATCCTAAGTGAGAATCACTTCTGTGGCTGGGAGGAGATACAGCCTTCAGCAGGGGGATCATGGTGATCCATGCTCAAAAGACCACTTAACCCACAGGACATCTCCGCATGGGCTCTGCGGGAAAACCAGTACTTTGCGTTTCCTAAGAGGATCAAAATTGCAATGCTCTTTGTAGACTGTTGGTCCAATGGCTCCACTTTGGGAGGCCATGATTTTAGTATCCTTCCTGCTAGATACGGAAAATGTCACTTAGAAGAGATAGCAGTTTTCAGCCTTTTTGTCCTTTTGTTTTCTTGCCTTCGTCTAGGAAGATGTCGCTTACCCTGACACCGGGGGCAGAGCCAAGAGGCCTAACTGCAACACCAGAACACACACGCCACCAGATCTGCAGGCTGCTACTCTAAGCACATGGACCATTCCTGCCCCTCAGCCATGACCCTGTTGTGTGTCCACTCCACGTGCACTGTCACTGGCAGAAAGCCTTTGCGAAAGGTCCCAAACGTCTGACTTTCCACCCTGGCAGGATCTGGGCAACTAACTTCCCTCCACACCCTCACTACGGGCTGTGGATTTCCTGGCCCTCCCGCGTGCACAGCATGACCCATAACGGGGCATACTGTCTTGAGGTGAGCAGGTGCTCGGTGTTTCTCACCACCTTCCCCTCTTTTCTTTCTGTGTCCTATATTGGTCTATGATTAAATCGAACCTGTTTAACCGCCACAGCCAGATGTGGGAACCCCATTCATTTGTTACAGAAAAAAAAGGAAAGAAAAAAAAGAAGAAAGAAACAAAATTGCATGCAGTGACAGTTGTCTGCATGTGACGTGTGACCTGCAGCCCTCTGTATACCCTGAAACCACAGGATCTTTGCCTGGGCCGTGGGAACTTGATGTATCAGACCCTCAGAAACCCAGTCTTAGATATTCACCCCCCAAAGATCTTGCTGCCTCCAAGGCTGAGGAAAAGCATGCCCCACCAGACTTCATATATCCTCTCATATAACCCTCCCTCTGAACGCAATACAGATCTCAGTCCTTTCTGGACAAGGAACCTTTTCCAGCATGGACTCAGCCTCCCACAACTGCATGGACCAATATAACTTGCTACTTTCAGCCTCAGCGAGCCCCTTCCCTCCATCCCACCAAACTAGATTGTTTCACAGCCACAGAAAACTTGTTTCACATCTGCCCCTGAAGCAGACTGCCTTTTGTGACTGAGTGACTTCTGTCTGCCATGTGAGCCTTTTACCCTGGGCTCCGATGAACATTGTCACCACTATGATTCACTAGAGATCCTATTGCCACCATCCATGGGATGATCAGTTCTTGCTGTGACACCAACATCCCCCGGGCCTGATGGAGGTCCTTACAGCCAGATCCAAATGACATATAGTCATGCTCCGAGGAAAACTTTGTCCAGGGAACGTGGCCCAGAGTCAATAGTGCCTATTCCCAAATACTTCATTTTATTTTATTTTATTTTGCCTCTTCATATCTGCGTATTCTAGGATGGAGAGCGCTCTAGGATTTCCCACCTATCATCATTAACTGGGACCTTCAAGGTGACCAAGAATAAAAGTCTGCAGGGAGTTGCATGGCAGGGGGTCAGTGAGCAGAGCAGAGCTAGCAGAGCCATTAAATCAGCTGGGGCAAGCTAACAGGGGTTAGGGACAAAAATTCAGACCCAGAAAGGAAGAGACGGAGACATGAGGGAGGAAGGGAGGGAGGAGGAAGGAAGGGAGATTATATCCGTCCCCATGCCCAGAGCGGGGAGGTGAACAGACAGAATAAGCAGTGAAGCCTATCATTGCCTCCCAGCTGGTACAGATCCCTGGAGACAGGCTGTGGGTCACAGCCTGTTGAAAATAGGGCTGTTGTCTATGTGAGGCTTTATCAGTTGCTGTTTCTTCTTTCTCTCTGTCCTGCTCCAAACTCTTGATTTCCAAAAAGGGTGGGAGATGTCACAGAATCAGCAGCACATCCTGAACAGCTGCTGCCACCCTCTATCTCTGCCACACTCCTTGCGTCTCTCACTGCTGCTTCTGAACCCCTCCAGAAAAACTGCTCTGTCTGCCTAGCTCATACAAAGGGCCTGAGGAGCAGCATCAAACCTTGAATTTGGGGGACTGTAGATTTCCGGTGGAATTCAGTTCTGGCTTCCCCTTAGGTCTGACTGATTCAAGACTTCTGTAGACTGACACACTTTGGATCAGACTCCTGCAGAAAGAGCAATGTGGGCCTATTACATGGCAAGACTTGGGGCCTCTTTCCTCTCAAAGGGGTGACAGCAGGTGGGAGAGGGTAAAAAGGTTTCTCAAAGCCCAAGGCTTTTGATGGAGCAGCCAGTGTGAAGATGGCCCTGCCCCATATCTTGACTGGGTAATGGGATTCTTCCATGGCCACAGATAGAAGGTAGGAGGGACGAAGACACATGCCTGCCAAAAGCTGGATGGGTCTCTCCCAAAAGCTATTTCCATAAAGATACTTAAGCATCTAATTCCTGTTTGAATATGCCTCTTCTATAGAAAAGGAGGTTCTTTATGAAGGGTATATCATGATTTTTAGAGCCACTAGCAGCTCAGCTCTTTCTAAAATCAAGGAAGGCCACAGGAGCTCAGCTTCTCTGAAAACCAAGTCCTGAGAGAAAAGCATTGCTGTTCAAGTGATTTTTAGCAAGCCTTCCTCTCCTTGCTCTCCTCACAGCTTATTTGAGGATTTCTTCCCAAGGAGTCTCACATTTTCCTGAAGATCCTTTTCTGAACACAAACAAATAAATTTCATGCTTTGTCCTGCGGGAGAATCTTTTATCAGTTTCTTGCCCTGATGATGACAATCTTTGTTTCTTCTGAAGATGGGGACAAAGGAGCTGGATTTGATCAAAAAAGATTCAGCCCAGATCCAAGCTCAAAACTCAGTTTGAACCTGTTGAGAAGGTCCAATAAGTTCACAAAAGTTTCCACATTTCATCCATTGCTGCTGCTTCTCTATTTCCAAGATCCCATTGGAAAAAAAAAGAAAGCAACTTTCATCAGACTCCCAGCTCAAATTTACAGATAGAGCATTTCCTCAAGAAAGTGCTTTGCTAAGGAATGCCAGTATTCTTAAAAGGACAGATTTAACAGGCAAGCACAGGCGACTACTCCCTCTCAACCCCGTTAGTGTTGCCCACCCCTGTGGCAGTAAGCAGCTGCCCAGCTTTCTAACTCTCCCAGTCAAATCACTGCCAGTTCTTAAGCTATTCTCCCCCCCCCCCATTTTAAAGATGGGGAAAGACAGAAGCGTAGAAAGAGAAGTGCATTGCTGTATACAAAAGCAAACAGCAGAGCCAGAAGAAGACCTTCTTCTAAGCCTAATGTTTTAGTCATTGCACTCCAGCAGCACACAAATTGCTTGCAGAAGGTTCTGCACCAGGGCTGATTCTCAAAACATGCTGAACTTCACCCGTTATTGTGGTAAGCATTTCCAAAAGCTGGTAGAACCTCTCAGTCTAAGCTGGGACAGATCAAGCAAGTCACATCTATGCATGAGACCACGTTGAGGCATGTGGGCTGTTCAGAATCCATCCAAGCAATTTCCCTAGAAGTTGAGAAATGGAAAGAACTCCCACAGGGATCCCAGTCCAGCTGGGACAGGCAATTTTGCACAACCTCAGTTCAAGTACTTTATCAGAAGAATTTTCCAAACTTCCATGTTCTTCCTGCTCTAAGGTGGAGCTAGTTCAGCCCACTCAAAGCACAGGCCCATGATTCCAGCGTAGGGCCACAAAGATGATTAGGGGACTGGAGCATCTCTCTCATGAGGAAAGGCTGCGAGAGCTGGGCCTGTTTAGCCTGGCGAAGAGAAGACTGAGAGGGGATCTTAATGATGTATACAATATCTTAAGAGAGGGTGTCAAGAGGACAGACTCTTTTTCAGTGGTGCCCAGTGACAGGACAAGAGGCAATGGACACAAACTGAAACATAGGAGGTTCCACCTAAATACAAGGAAAACCTTCTTTACTGTGATGGTAACAGAACACTGAAACAGGTTGCCCAGCGAGGTTGCATAGTCTTCCTCTCTGGAGATACTCAAAACCTGTCTGGATGCGATCCTATGCAATGTGCTTTAGATGATCCTGCTTGAGCAGGGTGGTTGAACTAGATGATCTCCAGAAATCTCTTGCAACCTCAACCACTCTGTGATTCTGTGATCTGCTGCAGGAATTATTCAGTGTGGCCCTGGATGCTCCCTGCCCTGCTCAAGTAGAGGAGTTACCTTCATTTCCAGATGGGCTGTGGTATTCCACCACCACACCTGGATTCTTGGGCCTGCGCATGGAGGAGCAGGATTCCTTCCCCCACCCCTACCCTGAAAGGGCAACACCCACCGTGTGGTTTCCTGAAACGACAGAGATATTTGTCAAAGACAGCAGTAAGAAACCCAAATGTGGTAAGTGGCCTCTTCTGAGTTGAGTGAGCTGCTGGTGCTGGTGCTCTGGGGTAAGGCTGTTGCCCTGTGGGGCTAGCAACAACATCTTACTCTTTGCAAAATATCAAAGGCACATGCGATGTGGCTCTGCCTCAGAGCGGAGATGGGCTTCCTCTGGTAAGCTGTTAGCCACAGAGAGAAGAGTGCAAAAGACATGCAGGAGACAGACATTGTCCTGGCCTAGCTTCAGTGCTGATGTCTGGTTTATCAGAGAAGTGTCACCCATCTTGCTGTGCAGTACTTCCTCTGAAAGCCTGAAGGTCTGGTCCTCTTCAGAAGCCATTTAAAAGTCAGGCAGACACCTGAGGTGAGGAATGGGCTCAAGCCCCAAGGCAAAAGATGCCAAATGTGGATACAGGGGTCAGCAAACACAGGGATAATTCTGTTTGCTGCAATTAGGCATTGCATTTGCCACTTCTTGGGCAAAGATGAGCAAGGACAAAAAGCAGATTGAGAGTTTGAGAAAGGTTAGAGTCACACTTGTGGCTCTGATTATGTGGCTGTCAGTTGCTTCAATCTCTACTATGGATCACAAAAAAACCACAAACTTTGGACAGGCTTGATGTCTCCAACTCAAGTCTATCTCATCTTTTCCACGTGGGGAGAACAGACAGGCAGCTGCAGTGACCATATTGATGAATCTTTTGTCTACGAGCACCTTCCTATAATTTAATTAATGGGAGGGAAATTGATTGTTGCACTCGAACAACAGGGAATGTGTTGGAGTTTTCCAAACTCCCTTGTCTACAGCTAATCCTGCTCCTAATGTTTGGTCCAGGAGATCTTACCAGCACAGGCCATTAAGCTCAGTTTCCTCTTTTAGTCTCTAACAGTCAGGGAGGGAAGTGAAGATTGTGTTAACTGGGGACAGGACAGGGTGGGGCTGGACTTTTGCCCTAGAAGGGGATGTGGACCTGCACCTTAGAGAGTCTGTTGAGACTGCTGATCAAGAAACATCTTGCAGGAAGACAAGGGTAGACAAACTCCTTGAACATGGACAAGAAAGCAGGAAAAAAAATTACACAGAACCAGAGACAGGTCAGAGATATGTCTCTGCTCATTATTATTAATTATTAAGCAACAGTAACAGGCTCATACTGCAACAGAAACAAAACTACAGATGAGCTCTGTCCGGGCAGGGCCTAAGAGCTGACTGTCTGCGACTCACCCATGCCAGGGGCAAGGCAGAGGCAATGTATCTCTTTTCCCAGGGTCTTTCTCTAGCTAATCCAGTTACACCTAGTATCTGGGCTGTCCAAAGCAGCTGTGGACACTTTGCTGAAGGCAGGGATGGGAGGCAGAATGACATCATGTGGATAGGACAGGATGGGGTGGAAAGTTTGATATCTCCAGCATAGAAGGAAAGGTGAGGACTGCTTGTATCTTACAGACTGCTTGGTCTGTAAGATCTGGACTGGACAGCATCCTCCGAACCCAGCACTGTTCCTCTGCCTGCTGTTTCAGGCAGAGGAACATTTGCTGTTCTCTGGAAAGTAAACCTTAGATCTAACTGATGACATAGAAGCCAACCTAGTCCATCCCCTCATAACCTTTCAAACAAGGATTCAGACAAAGGAAGGGAACAGAGTGGAGTAGAATAGCCACTGAGTCACCGATGAGGCTGGACAAACATACCAGAGATCTGCAGTAGTTCTCAGCAGCAGAGGCCCTGGACAGCCTAGAGGTGTGGGCTTACATGCTTGGTGGATTAGACATGGCACTGACTCAGAAACACAGCTATGAGCTGCTGGTGGAATGGAGAGGGAACAGCTTTTACATGAGCTAAATAATGTTGAAATAAAAAGTCCAGAATGTATGCATCTCCCCAGGGCCCACCAGTAAAGATGATCTCTGTCCTTCCAGTTTGGCCAAATGCAGCTCCTGAGACTTCCTTGGTGTTGTAGGCTCATCTTTAAGGCGCGTAACTTGCAGACAAGAGATCCTGGACACATCCTATCCATGATCTCAGCAGTAAGGGTGGAGGAAATCTGTCTGTGATGGCAGTGGGGAGAGGCAGGGACCCTTCAGAGTCTAGTTCCAGCACTGACTCTGCCTACTGTGTATCCCTACTTTGGATCCCTGACATGTCGGAGAGTTTTCTGCACCCTTGAAAAGCCTAATTAAATTGCCCTATGAAGAGATGCATCTTATTTCCTGCTTTAACTGTGCAGATCTGCACTTCCAGCACCTGGATCTTGTTATTCCTGTCTGTTAGATCAAAGAGCCCTCTACTATCAGACACCTTCTCCCCTTTTAGCTATTTATAGCTCCAGCTAAAAGGCTTCAAGCTTTACTCCAAGAAACACTGACTGGAATGCCTAACTCACGCGTTTTGAGATATATTTTGCATTCTGCAAACTTTTCTGCACCTCTCTGCGCATTTTACATCTCCTTTTTGAAATGTGGACTTTAGAAGTCCAGCTGTGAACCCCCAGGGCTATCCAGGGAGCTTATCCCCATCCCTACTCTTTGCTACTAGCCAAGGCAGGGCAGCCCTTACTGCCAAGGCATCAACACAGCCTCTTCTACCAAACAAAGCTGGCAAAAAATCTGCACGGGTATTACTTCCAGAAACTTCAGTTAATGCACATGTCTACAACCAACAGTAACACCACTGCTATTTTAGAGAGAATAATAGTTACATTGTAAAAAATATAAATAATACCTGTCAAAATAAATAATAATAATAATAATAAATAAATAAATGACAGCAGTGAAGTGGCTATAAACTCCCTGCACTTGGCTCACCATTTCTGCAAGGCATAAGCCAATTTCATCAGGAAAGAAAAAAAGTTCTCAGATGTGCAGTTTATTCCCTCCTTCCCAGCAGCAGCTTCCTCTGAATATCAAGTGCTTGCCACTGTTAGAAACCGCATGACGAAAGAAATTCAGCTCTGGTCAGCCAGGGAATTTGGAGCTTTTCAGCAACAAATGGCTGCAGGAAGATTTTGGATGGGGTCCTGACAGCTAAAGGGTGCGGAAGTCTGTAAATGAATTCATTGTTGGTGGTTCTAGTGTCTGAAATAAGAAGTTGTCTGGGAATAAGGACACACTGGTCGTGACCTGCCCTCTGGTGGCAATGGCACCAGGGTGGCTTTGGGCACACCAGGAGGCAGTAGCACCCTGCGGGCGGTGCACCCAGGGTGGCAGCAAGCAGGGAGGGCAGGTGCCTTCTTTGGGCATCTCCCAGACCTCTCCACACACGGGCCGTGCTCCAAAAGACAGGACAAATGGGAGGAAGTTGCCTTGTCTCAGGGCCTTGTGCTGCAGAAACATCAACCTCCCTCACTTGCCCTGGTCCTGTCTCCAAGGCGTATGTTTGCTCTCTGGCGAGCCAGAGACACAGCAAAATTTAAGAGCACAAAGGGACATTAGATCAGTTAGCCTGATTTCCAGTCTAACACATGCTGCAAAATTTCTCTGCTATACTGAGCTCAGTAATTTCCATCTGACTAACCATATCTCTCAAAGTCATGATTTGAAAACACCAAGGTCATATAGCTAGAGTCTTCTGCAGTCTCTTCTCTGTCAGCGTCTGAGCACCTCCCAGGCTTAAAATGACAACGCCTTGGGCTTTCCATAACCAAAGAGTCCAGAGTCATCAGTTCCTGTCATTCTTTTCAAACAAGAATTTCATTAAGCTTCACAGCTACCCCGTGGGATTGTAAGTACCAGAATAACTGTTCAGCTCTGTCACCATGAGGTTAACATGTTCTTGTCCAGGGTCACACAACTGTTCAGCATCAATGGACCTGGGAATCCTAACTCCCACCTCTTCTTTGAAATAATCTGCATATGATTCAGTCAGACACAGTAAAAGCATGTGAACTTTTTTTTTTCCTTTTTCAATTTGACACCCATCTGATTTTTTTTAAAAAAAAGAAAAAAAAAAAAACTTGTTGCTAAAATGGGAAACCAGAGGAAATGTTTCAGTCTTTGGGAAAAAAAAAAAAAAAAAAACAGCATGCCCTGGAAGGCACACAGACTATCACCATCCTGTGTTTTTGTGCTTTTGCTGCCAGGTTACCGATTTCACAGGGCTCCAGAGGAAACTGGCACATTAAGTTGGCAGATTCTTCCCGTGGCAATGTCATCATGGTCTCGGTTATATGGATATTTGCTTCCATCTAGGGAGGCAAAAAGTGCTGGTGTGGCTCCACTTACTTCCAATTTCTGTCCCTTTCAAATTGGATCTTTGGCCACATCTTTTTAAATACCACTGAGAAGTGCCCTCATTTTTAGCTAGTCCCCTCCTGACTTGGCTAGCTAGTCTCCTCTAGTGGCTGCTACCAGTTACTTGAGAGGAACATGCAAGAAAGCCTGAAATCCTTGAGTAACTGGACCTTTATGGAAGATTTTCCCTCCCACACCATTGGTCAGAGGGAAGCTGTGGCATATGGGAAGAATTACATACTCCTACTGCAAAAAGGGGGTTTAGGCCCCTAATTCTAGGACTATCTGCAAATATTTACACCAGTGGATTTCTGCCAGGCTGCTGGATACTCTGCTTTTGGCGGAGTCAGACAGACTGCACTGCTACAGCATGCAGGAGGGGGAGAGCTTTCCAGGAGAGCTTTGCCACCAAGAAAAACATTTTAATCTCTGATGGAGCTTTCCATCAATAGCTCTGAAAGCCTTTCAGAAGGAATGTCCATACTCACAGCTGGGAAATGAGATGCAGAAGAGCAAAGACGCTTGCCTACAGTTACTCAGCAGGCTGGCTGCAGCACCAGGATCTAAGCCAGAGTAACACAACACATTGCCCATTAACTACAGCACCCAGCTTCCTCTGCCTCACTGCAGGGCTTTCCCCTTACTGAACCAAAAATACCCTGGAGTGCAAAGAGCTACAGACTTCAGTGGCAGTTTTGTTTTCCAAATATGTCTGTAAAGTGGTTTGGAAAGGCAGAAAAAAGAATATTCCCAAGAGAGTAAAGAAAACAGCCAGCACAGGGCTGTGAAAGAGTCTGTTATTTACACAACAGCTCCCCAATGTGAATAAATCAGGTAATGCAGTGCACATGGGGAAAGCTGAACAGTCACGTTCAGAAGAGCATCCACAGGGCAGGACAGGGCAAATAGCTCAGCTGGAGCAGGAAATACAGGCTCATGCTGGAAATTCAGCAGCTTCCTTTGCAGCCGCCCGTCACTGTGGGGGGAACTCAGGACAGGAGACAGTGAGGACTAGGGGGGCCCTCAAGATCTGTGGCTGCTCACCCGGCTGAGCAGACACCCGAATTAGGAAAGTGGCAGGAACTTGCAAGAGCGGTGGGCCTTGTCTGGGTGCACACGCTTGTGCAGCCACATGTGAAGGAGGGCAGCCTGCTGGTTGTGTCCATGTCCTGGCAGGAAGATACCTCAGCTGAGGAAGGAGCGTGCATCTAAGGAAAAGACCTCGAAGACTGTCTGAGCTGAGACAGGCGGTTTGGAGCCCAGCTATGCTGATTGCCTGGCATCCATCTGCTCTTGGCCATTGTGCGGATGCACGAAAGAGGCAGGTGCAGAAAGGTTTACATCTGGCAACCCGGTCTGACATCTCAGCTGACCCTGCTTCAAGCAGGAGAGTGGACTAGAGACCTCCTGAAGTCCCTGCCAGGCTGAATTATCCCATGAAATACCTGACCCTTCATGAGAATCCAGCCTCAGTTAGAGTGGATTCCCTTAGCAATGCTGGGGGTGGGAGGAGAGCTGGGCACTTCAGAAAGATCTAAAACAACTAGTATACAGAGGCAGGAGCTGGGAATTGCTGACAGTAGTGGTGGGAGTCTGAAATCTTGCCTCTGCAGGGCTCCCTCTTCTTTCCTACAACAACTAAAGGAAGAAGAATGGTGCCCATGCTTTTTGTAACTTCACAGTGTTTGTGCTTCTCACCTCCTGGAAGAGTGTGCCCAGGCTGCTCAGGAGGAGAGTGGATGCCTTCCATCCACATGAATGGAAATAAGCCCTGCCCCAAAAGACTTCAAGATCACCTGGGGCAGAGAGAGGCTGTGTGGCTCTACAGACTAATGGTTAGGGCAGATCCCTGGCTCCAGGGTAGGAGAAAGGGTTCTGGGTTTCAGTCCCTCTTCTTCAGGATTGTTTCTGTATTTCACATGAAGCAGTTATTGGTTAAATGCATAAAAACTCCTGAAGGCAGGATTGTTTCTTTCTGGGCAAATGCTGTAAATAACAGGTTGAAAGACAACATTACAAAGTATTGGGGATGAAAACAAGAAAAGGCCGTCCTCTGGCCTCATGCAATTAAATAGCCGGGAGTCAGGGATTAATTGTAATGCTCTGCACCGATATTGCACTCCTCACACAAAAATCGAAGTGAAAAAATTCTCAGGGCCCCTACTTGCCTGGTATCTTTCTTTAGCAGACTTTGGAGTCTATTTGCACACCACT
Source organism: Rhea americana (assembly GCF_003343005.1). NCBI lineage: Eukaryota > Metazoa > Chordata > Aves > Rheiformes > Rheidae > Rhea > Rhea americana. Next base: position 766,318 of record NW_028186448.1, read on the forward strand.
AAGGATTATATGGCTAGCCTATTATGAGGAGAAAATGCCACCTCATTCAGTACTCTGATGCACATGATAATTCATCAGCAAAAGCACCTGTCCACACTTACTTCCTAATGTGTTTGTTCCTTGGATTTGCTACAAAAGTGACCATAGATTGGTTGAATTATCTTGATGGCACACTGAGACTGAGGAGTGCAGCGCTCCCCGTGGTATCACGCATGGTACCTACAAGTCTGAAATTCCACCATTGCTCCTATGCACATTTCCAGCTCAGCTTGGTCCAATCTTTTCACTACAGACAGCAACACTGCGCTTTTTATCCAGACTTGCCAAGTTCTTACTCCTCTTCCCATCCAAACAATTTGGGTGAGGCATGTGTGAAGAGTTAACTAGCAGAATTCAAACTACCAACAGTAAGCACTCACAGCTCCCTTCTTTCAGCTTCATCTGGACCATTAGTTTATTCACTAGGGTCTGGACCCCAGAAGTTCCTCAGCTGGAAGCCACAAGGACTCAGCACCTCTGTGAACTCAGCCTTACATCTCCTCTTACCCTGCTAAAGGGCAGAAAGCCTGCCACGCCTCTGCTACAGAAGGGCTGGGCAGAGACAGGCATCCCTGCCGTGGGCTGGAGCAGTGGCTGCTGCGTGGCTTGGCAGGATCTGGAATTCACCCTGGGATTTACACCCTGGAAATTCACGTACACCAACTGCAGTGAGATCCCGTGTCAGTACCACCCCCTTCATACACAATCATTTCAAGGTATTATCAAGATCTTTAATGCAATTACAGTCTGCAAGCCCTCTGCCAACAGTTTTGCCTGTCCCTGAGCCTGTTAAGGCGTAAGATAACACTCTCTTTCAGTCTATGAAACTATGTTGCCTCCTACCTTTGATGATCAAGAAATTTGCTTCTGCAGACATGTTTGCTTTGAACAATCCAGCCTCCTTCTTCCGCCACCTCCTTGCTTTCCCTATCTGCTGCTGATTTTGCTGCTATCGCTGATGAAAAGCCAGTGATGTGTGGAAGCCGTGTTGCTATCCAAATCAAATAAGATCAGGACCTTTAATTTCCAGCGTGGCAGCTGTTGTTTACATTGATTTTTTTTTCTCTGAGATGCACTTATTGGTCCTTACTATGTTCTCTCTCTCCCACACATGTACTTAAACAGGAAGCAAGGGATGGGAGTTGTAGTGTGGGGGTTTCCTGTTCTATGGTTTCAGAAACACTTAACTGATACCAAAGCTTTGATCAAAAGATCTAACACGCAAGCTGAAGTTCAGCTAAAAGTACATATTGCTTACAACAGGAAAACCTGAAATGTTCCCACAGTTACAGGGCTCTTGGCACGTGGTTGGTACTTTTCATGCTTTTTTAGGAAAAAAGATGAATGGAAACACGGATTACGCTAGACCAACTGGAAGTCACAGAAAGCAGGTTTTGCTTTCCTGGCTCTTTTTCATGGACCCTTCAGAAGCAGCTGAAGGCGCATCCCCCAGGGTACCCAGGCCACAAGTGGGAAACCACAACGCTGATGCATCTCAGGAGATAAATAAGTGTTCTTCTGAACTTTAGAACAAGGCGTTCTGAACTTGAGACCTCAGCTCCCAGGGCCGTAGCTGGCAGTGACAGTGGCTGTGGCCGGCGCTCCGGGCCCACATGCGAGAGCTCTGACAGCATCACACGGGCGGACTCGGGGGCGCGCAAAACCACGCGTGGGGGGGGGGCGCGAGCACGCAGGTGTGCAGCAGACCGCGGGCCAGCGAGGCTCTTGCTCTGCCACCCCGCAGAGCCCCACGGGGCCCCGGTGGGCCAGGCACGAGGGCTACATGGGACCTCCGGGGGGGGAGGGGGAAGGTAGCGGCGCCACGAGCCCAGGGGACCCCCGTGGTCCCCCGCGGCCGCCGCCGGCCCGGCCCTCC
>NW_028186448.1:768371-785034 GCF_003343005.1 Rhea americana
GGCGCACGCGCACAGCCTCATATGGCTCCAAGATGGCCGACACCGCGGCCGGCGGCTCCGGCACGGTAACGGCGGCTCCTTACCGGCGCGCGGGGCCGTTGGGGAGGGCGCGCGGCGCGGCGCGGGCGGGCCAAGGGCTCGTTCTCGCCCGCGGCGCCGAGGCGGCCGCGGTCTGCCCGTAGGGCTCGCAGGCGCCGGCTGAAGAGAGGGAGGCGCTGATTGGCTGAAGGGCTGGAGGGGGCCGGGGCTTAGCAGTGACGCTGGATTGGCTGGAGGACCGGGATGGGGGGGGTACCGGCCCGGAGGGGGCCCCCCCCTTGTTCTTAAAGGGGCCGCAGCCCGTTATATGGAGCCCCGGGGAGGGGGCGTCGGGCAGCGCTCTGAGCTCGGCGGGGCCGTGTGTCCGCAGAGGTCCGGCAGCAAGCAGCCCACGACGCCGGCGGATAACTACTACCTGGCGCGGCGGCGGACGCTGCAGGTGGTGGTCAGCTCCCTGCTCACCGAGGCCGGCTTCGAGAGCGCCGAGAAGGCCGCCGTGGAGACCCTCACCGAGATGCTCCAGAGCTGTGAGTGGAGTCGCGGCCGCTTCCCCCCGTGCAGCGAGGTCGCAGCGGCCCCCCCCGGCGCTTGCTTATTTCTCCCAGTGCCCCTTCCCGAATTTGCCCTGTTCCGTCTGGCTCGTGCTGGTGGTTTCAGCACGAGTAGAAAGCTGGGCCGGTGCTTGGAGTGTACCCCTGGGCTCGCAGACTTCTGCGGTGGCGAGCAGCTTGCTCGAACTCAGAAGCATTTAATTGTTTTCCTTGGTGAGCATCAGACATCTAAACCGCTTTGGGAACCTGTCCCTGGGTGTGTGAGGTGGGAGTTGCAGCACCATGTATTTCATGGAGATGCTGCCAGAATAAATAGAGAAAAGTCCCAGGTACTTGGTTGGTTTCAGCCTTGAAACTCTACTACTTTTCTGAGTGGTGTGCCCAGGATCTCCAGTTGCATGTTTTGCTGGTTTTGTTTGTGCTTGTGGACTGATATGCCAAACATTTTGCTATTGCACTTATGGAAAACATTTGACTGATCTTTACTGTCTCCATACTTTGCACATGTTTTAAGTTTAAATATGCAAATTATAAGACTGGATTTCAAGAGCTGTTTTTCTTTTCTTAATAGATTTGCTAAAAATGACCTGAAAATCAGGTGTCTAAAGCCAGGGTTGGGCTGATATAAATCTGTAGTTACTATCTGGAAAGAATATATGGTGCTATTTCTTTCCCAGATATTTCTGAAATTGGAAGAAGTGCCAAGTCCTACTGTGAACATACAGCCAGAACGCAGCCAACACTCTCTGATATAGTGGTTACGTTAGTTGAAATGGGTAAGTAGCTGACTGGTCTCAGTAATTTCCACTGCCTGTGTTGCAGAGGATTTGGATGTGTTATCTTGGGAGGAAAATCTTTTCCCCCATCTTTCTAGTGTTTGTGTAATGCCCACTGTCCTGAGTGAGTATCAGCATCTTCTCAGACGGGCACTGAGCTCAGTGGCTGCCAGTGGCTGCAGCCCCATACTGCACATGAGGGGTTTTGGTGTAGCAGAATGGCAGTTTCTTGGGACAGGGGAGAACAACTCTGTGCTACTCTGACACCTGCTCAGCTTGGGGTTGCTTTTTTCCTGCTTTCTATGCATTTGGCTTTCTTCAGCTAGAAATTGCTAAACTTCAGTTCTTGTGGAAATGGCAAAGGCTGCTAATAGAACTGAGGATGAGAACAGTCCAGCTGTTCAGGGAAGGGCCTTATATAGGTGCTCAGCTCTCTCTGTTGTGGATCCAGTAAAAATGTAAACAGTGCACAATTTTCATTCATATGTACAGCAGAGCCCTTGGCAAAATTCTGCCTGACTTTCTGAATGGAATAAGGCCTAGGAGGAGGAATTTTTGACAGGACAAACTCCTGATGTGATTTCTGTTTCCTTTTCTGTTTCAGGGTTCAATGTAGAAACACTTCCCGCATATGCCAAGCGTTCCCAGAGAATGGTCATCACTGCCCGTACGTGGGAGAGCTCTTCTCTTTGTACCTAGGAAATTGGAAATAATTTAGTGTTCCCATCTGGCATCCAGAGAGCCCATGCTCCTCGGATGAGTGATGCAGTGTATTGCTTCTGGATGTGCAGCTCACGTTAAAGGATTTCTGTAATGACTATGTAATCAGTGAAGGAAGGACACCCTCCAACAAATCGGCATCAGTTGCCTTTCCTTTAGCATCCTTATTGCTCACAAAACTCTGAAGATGGTTTTGTTTTCTATGTACAGGAGAGAGGGCTTGAGTAACCCTCGTTCCCTTGTAGGATGCCAGACATGGCCGTAAGTGACTATTGCTTATGGGAAATACTCTGTTCCTTTTACAGGACCGAGAATCATGGGTCACAGCACAGTGTAGGTTAGCACTTCTTTATGCCTGATACTTGACAGAATGATGCTGGCTGATCTGTGTGTGCATGTTTTTTGAACTGTAGCTCCTGTGACAAACCAACCTGTGACTCCCAAAGCCCTGACAGCTGGACAAAACAAGCCACATCCATCCCATATCCCTGGCCACTTCCCTGAGTTTCCAGATCCTCACACCTACATCAAGACACCAGTGAGTGAAAAAGACCTATGTGTCATTTGGGGTTTGTCTTAAGTCAATGGCATCAGTAGTTGGTGTATAAGTATTGTTACTATGGTGCTGGTGTTTTTATCCAAGGCATCAGTTCTCCTGACTTCATGCATCGCTTAACATTTGCGAGTCACCCTCGCTGTAGATTTTAGGCTGGCTGACGTGTAGCTCTCTGAAAGGCCGTGCATGTTGAAGGTCTATGTTTGCCTGTAGCTTCTGAATCTTAGTAATGTTTTGAACTTCAGTTGACAGCACTGCATCCAGTAACTGATCTTTTTTTCCCCTTCACTGCTCCACAGACCTATCGGGAGCCGGTTTCTGATTATCAGGTCCTACGGGAAAAGGCAGCATCTCAAAGACGCGATGTAGAAAGAGCTCTCACACGCTTCATGGCAAAGACGGGAGAAACACAGAGTCTCTTCAAAGATGATGTTAGCACATTCCCATGTGAGTTATCTAGGACACTTAGTGCCCAGCTCTCTGGCTGAGTATACCTTTATAGTTCCTGTTACTGCAGGAAGTGAGCACTAGAGGATCGTGTTTTGTTTGCCCTGCCAAGGAAAGGAGGGAAATGAGGAATTTTCTATTATAAACAGGGGTGAAGAACACAGGGTTCAGAATGAAAGCTAGTTCTGCCAAGTTGCAGGTTCCCACCTTAAACAAAGGCTTATCCTTTCTCCTGATGCTGCAGAAGGCCTTGGCTGATAGGTGCTCTATTCCAGGCCTCCTGTGTGCTCCCCCCAATCCTGTCTGGTGCTCTGTGTAACTGAGCAAGTCGGTTCCTCTCTCAGTTGCCCAGACATTTCTGTGCTAGTCAGTGATGATGAGCACTGCAGGATTTCCTCTTCTCACAGGCAGGCTTTTGCTCTATTTTGCTGACTGCAAAGCAGTGATGAGAATTTTCACCTTCCCAAAGCTCACAGGGAGCATAGATGTCTAAGGGGGACTAAGTGAAGCTTCTAGAAGTGAGGCAATTGAACTTTTATGAAGGTCAGGAAGGAACTTTTTGTATTTGTATGATGTGTCCTTGGTTGGAAACATAAAAAAGGCTTTGAGTCAGAAAATAGGAAATTAGAGGCTGCCCTTTTTCAGGGCCTCATATTTCATTCCTGACCCCTGGGAGTGTCAGGAAGAGTGTGTGTGAATGACAGTGAGGGATTGTTTAAAACTTGAACCAGTGAGAGTGTTTGGTCTTTAAGTAATTGATTATCTTTGTGCTTCACACCTCTGAGTTGAGGAGGCTTTTCCCAACTTGCTGACTCTCATTTTCTCCAATCCTAGTGATTGCTGCTAGGCCTTTCACAGTACCCTACCTGACTGCTCTTCTTCCCTCCGAGCTGGAAATGCAGCAAATGGAAGAAACAGATTCGTCTGAACAAGATGATCAGACAGACACAGAGAACCTCCCCCTCCATATGAGCACGGTATGCCCAGCTTCAGAGATCAAGGTCCCTTGGGCCTGACTTTCTTAAACATGAAACCTGATTCTGCTTTGTTTGTCTTCCTTGCAGCTGGGCAGAGTGGGTGGAAAATGGCAATGTGTGTTGCATTTTATAGCACCTCCCCAGGTGTGAATGACTAACACTGTCATGGTTCCCTAATGTTCTGCAGGGTGCACTGTGTAATGAGGTTATTTGGTGCTGGATCATGTTTTTTCAGGGAAACCTTCATTTCAGTGTTAGAGGAGAGAGGACTCTCATAAGATCTTACACTGTTCTCAGAGAGATCTACCTGTGTCAGAAATCAGAAGTCTGCACTTTTAATGCAGCGCCTTGTGTGCTGCAGTTTGTGTTGACTGCTTCTTACCTCTTTTGCCCATAGGCTCTGTAGTGTTTGAACTCCTAAACCATTTCTAGCCTAACGCCTAACTTTATTTATGCTTCTATTTTTGTGTAACAGGATGATTCAGGACCTGAAAAAGAAAATGCTTCAGTGCTACAGCAGAACACCTCCCTATCAGGCAGCCGGAATGGGGAGGACAATGTGATTGACAATCCTTACCTCCGGCCAGTGAAAAAGCCCAAGATCCGCAGAAAGAAGTGAAGTGTAGCTAGCTGACTGCTCAGAGGAAGTGGAGCCCAGTTCTCTGGCTGTCCTGGCAGATCACCTCTGCTGCTGTGGGTGAGGGGCATGACAGGAGACAGAAGAGGCAATCAGGCTGGTAGAGTGGCAGAAGCAGAAATACGATCTCTCTCTCCTACACTCTCATCCTGGTTTGAAATGCTCCCTCTTCCCCTCCACTCCTGCTGACTTGGAATGGTGAATTGTCAATTCTTAAAAGCGTTGGAGGCCACTTGGTTACAGATGGGAACTGTTCCTTCTCTTTGACTGGCTTTACTCTCTAAGGAGAAAGGGCACAAGGGTTCTTGCTGCTTAGTGCTTCCCAGCAGGCACTACAGAATACACGGGCATAATTTGTTTGTGTCTGTCTCACAGATTAGAAGAGAATCTTCTGCAATTGACCTCGTCTGGCCTTACAATCTAAGGAGCATGTGTAACAGAGACAGAAAAAGCCTAGAGAGGTTTTCTGTTTTTAAAATGTCTGTATTGTTGGCAGGTGAAAGCAAATAGACTCTTCTTTTATAAACTGAAGGCGTCTGATATCTTGGTAAGAGAACAAAGTGTAAATACAGAGCTAAGATGGCTTTTTATGTTCACTTTTCTGACTGCAGCTGCACTTCTAACTTAAAAGCACTAAGTGTAGTGTTTACACTGCCCTGCTTTCAGATTGTTTTTTAGCAGTATGAATGGTAAGATTTAACAGCTGCTTCAGGCCATTTTTCAGTTCCATTGTTAGTTTCAACACAGCACAAATCCTTTGAGACTTCATGCCTTCGCCAGCTATTTGAAAGATGCTGTGCTGAAAACCTTGGAATATGAAATAAAGCTGTATTGATTACAGTCCACAGGGCCATTCTGTTGATCACACTTTTTTATTTTGTTCTTTCTCAGATATGGGCTTTTATCTACAGAATTCTCCCCCTACTCCCCGGCCTTCTACCCCTGTCCTAAGTATAAGCTTCCTTTTCAGCAGTGAAAATGAACTATGATGAGAGTATTGTAATCATTAGCTGGTTTTGGAGGCCTTTCCTTTAATCTTCACTCGACCTTGGGCAAAATACAGGTTGACTTCCTTTGACAAAAGGCTCCTGTTTGGTCCAGGCTCCCAAGCATGATTAAATGAGGTGGATTCAGTAGTCCCTACTACCACTCAGCTTTTTCTCATTCATGCTAGTTTAAAATCTCTTTATGCGGTAGTTAAGACTACATCTTTCTTGTAGATCAAACATGGTCCTGAGAGGCAGCAAAGGCTATGAAACTGCCTGCTACAAATTGCCAGACTACTTTTTGCTTCCCAGAATAATAGTGAAGTGCAGGAAGTCTGTTGCAGTCAAGGGGTAGATAAGTTATGTGTATATGTGTTCACCTCAGTTCAGTTAAGCAGTTCTCGCAGGCCTCCCTCTTCCCCAGGTGGCATCACTCAGGGAGGAGGTAGAAAAGGAGGAGGAATTCTTTCAGTGGAAACAGGCATTCTTGCCAAACAATCTGAAATGACATCTCTAGCAAGAGTCCTGCGTGTGCCATTGTCATTCCTGCTGGTGCCTTGGTTGTACAGAATAATGAATGTACAGAGATACATTGTGTATGTATGTGTATATAAAAACTTATATCTATTTTTCTTTACTTGAATTATGCATTTTTCATAATTACAAAATCCCTCCTGGGTAGGGGAAAAATGTAGAGTGAAAATAGTAATTTTTATGTTCATAATAAAAGAAACTTTATGTCCTACAAGGAAAACTGATCGAGTCCTTGGAATTTGGAAAGAGTGGAAAAGCATGTGAATGGAGCCCAGCTATGTGTTCACTTGGGTCTTGGCAGAGCTCTCGCAGAGCAGTCAGGAGTCTTGTTCTTCCCTCTGCATCTCTTCCTTACGCCACACAAGACTTGGCAGCTGAGAAAGTTGGGATTTTCCTAACACAAACTTTGTTTCATTAGAAATATGCTCGCTGAAGACAAAGTGCCTACTGAGGTATCATCAATTTTGTAAAAACTTCATTAGATGGATTAGATGGTTTTTCCAATCACAAGTGGAACATTTGGTGGAGAAGGATTGCAGAATCCTAGGTACTGCTTTTACATCTTTCTTTCTTACACATCTATTTTTTTTCCTAATTAGAAAATGAGATAGAGGGAGGTGAGATACGTAGCATCAGCCATGAAGACGGCGGTGGACCTGGAAATGACCATAAAAGCCAGGCCTTAGGAGAATAGCTTCCAGTGAGTCATGCTTTCACCTTTGAAAGGCTGCCCCAAAAGAGCAATTGAGAATCAGCAGCTGCATCCCTTCTGGACAGCTGCAACTGCAAAGTAGCCTCTTGTGGTTGTAAGGGAAGAGGCCAGTGTGTAGAGAGAAAAAAGGCTTTGAGCAGCTGTTGCAATGGGACAGAAAGTGGGAAACCAGAAGAATATATTTTGGTTGTGTTATTGAAATTGCACTACATGTGAAATTGCTACAGAAACGGCTAAACAGCTACAGAAATTATGAAGTCTGCTTTGTGATCAGTGGCTAGATTGAATATTGCTTGTTATTAATATTCCCCTGAGGCGTGCAGGTATGGGCATGTATGTGTGCATGAAGGTATGTCTATATAGGTCCTAAGGTCTGAGTTGTACATTACAAAAACAAATGATGATAAGACCAGGACCTTTCTGTTTCAGATGACACTTGTTTTCATGGCCACGTTCTTCACGAGCAGCACGAAGCTTGCTCTGTGCTCAGAAACGACTTCCTCACGTCAGTAGGTACAAAGCTAAGAGTGCAGAAGCACATCTTGTAGGCCATCTGGTCTATCTTTTTCCAGCACAGTACTCTTCGCCTGGGATATATTACTGCGTGCTGATTTAAAATTGTTGTGGACTGTGCTTTATTCTCTTTTCACGGATGTGTTTTCTGAAGGCTCATGGTGGAGGAGCTATGGTCTGGGCCCCTGGCAGGGGTGACTTTCGTGACTCTTTCAGCGGAGCGAGAAGCTACCTGCTGCTCTTGAGGTTGAAGTCTTCACCTCTCCCAGGTGAAGACTGGCAGCGCTGCCGATTTGGCGTCTCTGTGGTGCTAGCGAGGGGTAGATTTGGGGGGGGGGAGCCCCCTGTGTTGGTACGGGGGTGGGGAGGGAGGGTAGCCATTTTGGTGAGGGCCGCGCTGTGAGGCGTCTCCATGGCGACGCAGAGAAGATGGCGGCCGCAGAGGCAGGCCGCAGAGGGCCCGTGGGGCCGAGTGCCACAGGCTGGGGACACCCACCGCTCTTCCCCTCCTTACTGGCCTTTTTTCCCGTAAATAGGTGGCATGATAGCAGGTAAGCACAGGCAGAAGTGACAAATGCCTCTTTTTGAAGAGATTTTATTTTGGGAGGCAGAGTGGTGTGGACAAATGTCTCCAGAAGAGCAGGGGGTTTGGGAAGAAGCCCGAGGCGGCTGCCGGAGCGGGAAGGGGGGTGTTGCGGCTCAGCCGTAGTACAAGCTCAGGTAGGCTATCCGGTTCCGATGTTTCCTGAATTCCCTGTCGGCGATCAGCTAGAAGAAAACCAATATCCATTAGATGTTCCTCAACGCATCGCTCTGCCAGGACTCAGTAGGAAATAGCTTTCACACCCCTTAACCAATATTTTAAGTTGGGAACGTTTTCCTCCCTGGCGAGCTGCACAGAAAAGTCTGCACACAGGGTCTCTCGCTGTTTGGCTACAATCTTAATTCTAGAGCAAACTTCCTGATGGAAGTTTGTTTGTTTGTTTGTTTGTTTTTTTGTTTTTTTTTTTCCCAGAGGGCTGTAGCCATTTTCACCACACTTGGTTTCAGCAAAGGGGTTTTTCTGATAGAAAAATAGCCATGGGGCTTGTGTCCCAGGCTAGTACAGCCACACATCCAGCAGGAAAGTGAGGAAAGGATGACAAAATGCTTTTAAGCAATCATCTGATTTCCTTTGTCAGTAGTAGTCTGCAGGGAATCCCATCCCCTTATCCCTGCTGATATGTTCGATACCTCTGCTTTTAGTGTCCTCTTCACTGGCATTGGCACTGAAGACCAATCTGGAGACCCAAACTTCATCGGCCAGGTGATTTTTTTGTGTAATAGCTTGTCTGCTTCGTAAGTTCCAGGTCTAAAAGGTTTAAGCACAATATCATTTCTCTAACAGGAACGTGATGTTTGTGATATGCTAATTTACCAGTCCTACCTTAATCCATGGGAGAAATATATGTTGTGGTCTTCTAGTCATCCTGCTAGGTAAAAAAGACTAAACCGTGTACTTGCAGAGGGATTTTTCAAACATACAAAGGGTTACTGGGAACACAGTTGCCTATCTCCCATTTGTACCTTAGTATTTGTCTCTGCTAGTGCTCCTGCTAGTTATTAAAGCTGTAAGAAAATGAGTTATGTTACCCAGGGAAAAATTCTCTATCCAAAGGCTTATCTGGAAATCGTGGTGATTTAATGGAAAATGGGGCATAGGCAGGCTGATATTTTCTCTCTCTCTTCCACCATGACTGGTACGTTCCGGGGCCAGGAGTCACAGTCTGTAAAAGAGAAAATTTCAATACAGAAGATTTTATGTTCCACAAAACATTCCTAAGTGGTCTGATCAGCAGCCAGCTGGATATTATAGAACTGCTGTTCAATTAATACTCTGGATACTCTGCTAGTGTAAAAACAGCAGAACAAGTCAAATAGGCACTCGCTATTGCTTACCCAATGTGTCCTCTGACATCTCTAATGGTATATTGTTATTCTACAGAAGTTAGGCCAGAAAATATATTGCTTTGGTCAGGCAACATAGCTGTGCTCTTCCCCTCATTTTGCCTCAATATGTTCGTGTGTGTGTGTGTGGAAGTAAAGAGTACGTGTATGACTCTAGGCTCAGCACAGGAATTTACCTGCCCCTAGGTTATGTATAGGGAGATCTATGATTACTATACATTTGGTTTGTATTTGCCTGTCTGCTAAGGGCACAGATATTGAAAAGAGGACTGGTTTTCCAAATCTTTCTCATTCTCCAGCAGAGTTTGTTTCTGGAAAAAAAAGCCTCACAACCAATGAAAGTGAGAATAAAAAGTGAGAGCAACGGATGTCTGCAGGGGATGGAAGACTCCTGAGGGACTTCTCTGGTCCCCACAGGCGGCTGCAGCATTTCAGTTCTCTTTCTCAAGTGGAACTGAAGCAATGCGTGGAGCTCATGCTGTGCACAAGTGACATGCACTCCCAGCAAATGCGATCAAAACTGGTAGTGTATGGTGGGAACAGGCTACAAATTCTAAAGCTGTGGCTCTGCCACTTTGAAGATTGCTCTTCTTACCTGTGGCTCTGGTATGAAACGTTGAGCTGTTCTTGCTCCTATCACATAGCCTTTCTTGCTTTGTGGCTTGTGAGCCAAAGAGTATACCAGGCTGCTTTTCTGTGATTCAAAAGCAGAAACATCTTACGTTTGCAACAGGGGAAGGCCAGAACTTCTGTACTTGAGCAATCTCTCTAAATTCTCTGATTTCTCACACATTTATATTGCTAGGGCACTTTAGGACCTTGAAGACCAGTACATCTAGTTGTAATTTTTCCAGGATGAGAATGTCTTTTCCTAGATATCTGCATAGACCATGTAAAATGACTTTGCAGGACAGGTGCTGGGGATGCCGTATCTGTCTGACCATAGTCCTATTGCTCTTATACCATATGTCTGCTGTAAAGGAAAAACTCATTTTAAAAGCTGAAAAACTCACCCTGTGATTCTGATAACAGCCTGGCCCAAGCCAAGGGTCTCCCTTGATAGGTATCATCTGGATCCCCAGCCTGTCTGGTGCATAGTGGAGAGGGAACAATTTTCGCTCTTGACATGATCCAAAGGAAATCTGCTTCTGCACACCTGTGAGGCCAGGAGAGGGAAATGCCACCTGTGTGATTCATCCCTGGGGAGACAACATCTTAACTGCTTCTCCTCGTTTCCAAGTGTGCTCTGTTTCCTGAAGTGAAGCATCTTCCCATCTCCCAGCTGGTAATTTCCCCTGCCTGCAGACAATTATGAGGAGACAGCCCTTCGGGGAGCTGTTCCCTTCTGCCACAAAGGCCTCTCTGTCACCAGCCTGAACAAAGAGGTGCCTTGTGGACCAGTTGTGCGGCAGATAGCTGGGGGAGCATGATGCCTCCAGGAAGCTGTGTGAGAGGAAAAGCCCTCCTGCCCGTAGCCCCCATCAATGTGTGCCTTGCACGGCTCACCTGTCAGCTCCCACTCATCAATCATGCTGCCTGTGAGCTTGCGCAGAGGTGTTAGGATATGTGTGTACTCCAGTTGCTATAGACACGGGGGCGGTGGGGGGGCGGGTACTTTGCTGAAGGGAATGCTGATGACTGTAGTTCCTAAGAGCGGCATGAAAAGAGGATTGGTAAAAACCTTGTGGACTGGTGTTTCCTAGAGGAGACTATCCTCCCAAGAGCTCAGAAAGCTGAACTCTCTTATTTGAAGCCCCTGAAAAGGGACAGGACAGGATGGGACAGGAATCTGTGTGCCTGTGTTTGAAATACTGTTTCTTCCACACCATCCTAGAAACTTGCCTAGCTGGCCTACCTCCTGCAGCCAGGAGCAGCTATTGGCATGGATGTGAGTAGGTGGCAGAGGACTCTGTGAAGCAGTTACTTAGCTATGCTGCCAGGAACCTTGTCTGTGTGCTTCCTCATGGCTCAGCCTGATATTCCCCATCTCCTCCTCCACCTCTTTCCGCTCTGCCCGGCTGGCATGCAAGCAAGGCCAGTGAGAAAACCCAGAAAAGGCCAGTGTGGGGCTGATGAAGTCCAGCTTGTGGATTGCTGCCGTTCCCTGAGCAGGGKTGCAAGTATCAAGAGGGAATCAGGGAGCATAGGAATATTAAGAGCGAGATGAGTGCAAGCAGAGAGGGTTGTTGCTGTTGGAGAGCACTTTATTTCATCRCTATTATTCCTTGTGATTAGCTTAGAGGGGACTGTCTGCTGTTCTCRAATTGGTATCTTCATGACCAGTTGCAGCAGGAGCAGCTGGTATCAAAGACGAGGCCGGCCTGGCAGCTCTCCAGGTAGGTTTCGCCRTCGTCGCAGTTGTAGAAGCTGCTCTTGCTGGATGGATCTGGATAGATGCCGTTGGTCTTGCCAGCACAGAAGCCGCTTCCAGTGGAGCTGCCGGGATTGCTCCCTGAGCTCCCGCTCCCGCTCCCACTCCCACTTGTAGTACTGGGAGCTGCAGTTACTGGAGGATTGGGTTGAGAAGGGGGCACACAGCCTGAAATAAGAGCAGGGAAGGGATTACTGGTRTCTGATGGTCTCTCAGCACTCCCTCCCTCCAGAGTCCCATCTGTGGTGTGGGGTCAGCAGACTAGACTTTGTTCCCCCAAAGTTTGGCAGGGTTCATATCTGGCCTTGGAAACCGTTGGCCTCAGGTCTCAGTCTCGCTCTTTTGTCCTAGAGGCTGTGGAGTGAAGGGATCTTTCCTGGGTGGTCTGTAGTTGTGACTCCCACAGAGAGTCATTATCCTCCAAGCCCCTAGACTTAAAAGTTCATGGCTCTCTGAAACCCGGCATCAGTACTGAGCTAGAGTGTCGCCTTCAATAACACATGCTGCTCAAGTTACTCACTGCTGCTTTGCAGGCCAAGAGCCGCCTTCAGGGTGGAGATCAGGGGATATTTGCCCTCTTTGCAGAAAGAGCCAGTGAAGTCATCCATAGCAAGGGACCATACCATTGCACCTCCATAGTTGTTCTTCTTCAGCCAGTCAGCCTGTTCAGTGCCAGAGGAAAAACCCAGTTAGTCCCAACGCCTGCTACTGCAGATGTCCTCCCAAAGCATTGCTAGTACATCCCCGATTCCCACTGTACCTTGATGTTAAAGCTCTTGRTGTTGTCATAGCCAACCCATGTGCTGCCCTTGTAGGCATAGGGCACGTCCTGGGGGGCATCCCAAACCTGGGTAGCTCCAGAATTCAAAAGAGTGCAGATCTAGGGAAAAGAGCAGAGAACTGTTTTTTATGAAATATCTTGCAAAAACTGACAAGTCCAAGCCGTGACATGTTCTAGACACTATTCTTAAGTCATGATTATAAATCTCATCTCTGAGGACAGGTAATGTTTTCCTAGCTTTTGCAAAATAAGCTTAACAAGTTCTGGGGATTACATGGAATCAATAAACACTTTGAGGAAAAGACCAGGTATAACATGTTCCTTGTCCCCTCTGCACTGTCATCATAATAGTCAATAGTCAGTAATTTCAATTATTATCCCATCCTAGTACTGGAGAAAACATGCTTAAATTTCAGAAGGGCTTATTCATCTGTTTCCAGCCCTTGCTACTAAAATTGCTTAGTAATATTCAGTTAATAGATAAAACATATTTATATTCATGCACTGATTGTATCTTGTCATTTTAATTGCCTTCCCTTTTGGATCTCTACAGACAATATGCTGTGCGAGGTAGCCATTCATAATGTTTCATGGGTCCCTTGTAAAAATTCCTTGAGCAATAAATGTGTATGATGGCATGCACATACCTCATAGTAAGCCAAGGTCCCAGCCTCTTGTGTGTAGGGTCCAGCAGGCCCAGGTCCTGATGTAGGGGCATCAAGTGCAGTGTCAGATGGGTTTTGCAGTGTGAAGGTGTTTCCATATGCTGGGAATCCAACAACAAGTTTTTCAGCTGGGGCGCCATTGCTCTTCCAGTAGTTCATAGCATAATCCTGTTGAAAAACCGTCACAGTTCGAGTCTGTGCCAGGATTCCCAGGGAGGAGGACCGGTTCTTGAATTTCTCGTCACCGCTGTCATCGCAGACCTAAAACTTGTGACACAGGATCCCAATGTATACTTACGACATTGAAGTAGATATAGCTGCCAGTGTCAGCTGGGCCTTTGTATAGAGGGCTGTTCTCTCCAGTGTGTCCATCCCATGACCCATGGAAGTCGTATGTCATCACGTGGAAGTAGTCCAGGTATCTGTGGAGAACATTGCATGCCTCTRTGTCCTGGCCTGTTGATTCACCCAGTATTGCTGGTTGCTTTAGTGCTGGCCGCCTGCCCTGYGGCATCCTTGGCCCTACAGCCACGTTCTTCAAGACCTCTTTCGAGCAAGCGTTGGAAGCAGCTAGAGCCACTTCCCCTACACCAGGAGAGGGAAAATGCAGAGTGGGAAGTGTGCTTGCGTTCTGGGAACTGAGAGGTGCTCTCTATTGGCTTGAAGAGTCTCGATGCAGACTTTTATTACCCTTCCGTTCCCAAGYTGTCCCCTTCTCCACCAAACAAGCAATGTTCCCCTCACGTCCTCACCTTACACCGAAGCCTAGRGAGTCCACAAGAAGTGCGGTGGGTTTCTGCCAGTTAATGGCACGATTTCCCTTAACAGTGCGAAAGAATGCCAACTAAGTCATTGCAGTGGTATCTGAGAGTTTGCTACTCACTTTCCAAGCTCAGCAATCTGGTAGCCAGRCTSAATRTWGGAAAGTCCTGCAGCAACAGCAGCGGTGATGAGGAGCCTGGGCTTGTTAACCTGTTTGGCTTCCTGCTCAAAGGCTGCCAGCATTTCCTGTGAGAGATGCCAAGAAACAGGCCTCACCRTGGACTCTYTGTGCTGGGTCTTCCCAGGCTCTGGGGCTCTGGACAGTGCCCTGCAGAGCAGAGGCTTGATCAGAAGCCTTTTATTTCAGCCTACCTTAACGAGAAYGGTAAAGAGAGCCTTGTCCTGAGKTRGRCTKCCCCTGGACCCAGGGTATTCCCAGTCAATGTCCAGCCCATCAAATTCATACTGGCGCAGGAATTTGATGACCGATTTGATGAAGGTCTGGCGGTTCTCGGGAGTGGCAACCATTTGTGAGAACCTAGGGAAGCAGAGGAGAACAGAGTGCAGGTTTGGTTGGTGCTCCTTTCCTGCTCTTCCTCCCTTGCCAGGATGTAGTTTTAAGAAGGAGAAGATGGTGTGAGCTTACTTGGCTGTTCCAAAATTCCATCCTCCAATAGACAGGAGGGTCTTCAGATTTTTGTTCCTGCAAATCGAGAGACAGGAACATGTTTCACAAAGTGTAAAGGCTTGGTGTCACCAATTTCTGATTGTACACAGAGGAACAAAATAAAGCACAGTGCTCCTGCTTTTCTTAACAGCCTGCTGCAGGCTTTACTCTGCAGACTGTGATCTCTTAGTCCAAAAGCCAGTGAGCAGGTGCGTGGCAGATGGAGTTATGATCAGCATCCATAGCAGATTAGTGCTTGCATCCCAGCCTGCCCTCTCCCCAAACTCTCTGCCCCTTTTCGTTAGCATCACTTGACCAATGGATTGCTTTGCTGTTGTGATGGAAGACAGTGCATTAGCAACTGGATTTGAGATGAAAAGGAGGGTGAATGGTCCCCTTTGCTCTCAATACGTACTGGTTTTTCAAGCCATTGAAGGATTTGTAAAGGGTCACATCATTCCATTCAATGGTCGCGATCTCATTRTTGGACATCCCAGCGAAGGCATATAGAAGATGAGTGCACAGGCAGGGGTCAATGTTGTCAGGCATGAAGGCTCCAAGGCCAGGCCTGTACTGGGCCCAGTTGGAGAAGTAACATGACAGCACATAGGCAGTACCTGCAGAGAAATGGAGGAGGTGATGTGGAGCTGAGCTGTGCTCAGGAGAAACTCCTTCCTTACAGCAGAGTATTGTAACGAGCCCTGACAAGAAATRACTGGGCAATGCTTCCTTGCAGGGAGAGGAGTTCAGAGAAAGTGAGGTAGGGTCGGCTCTCCTGCTATGAACTAGCTAGCCAAGGATAAAAACGGGTTTGTTTCCTTCCTACTGTATTTCAGGAAAGGAATCCGTCCTGGTACCGGTTGTGCAYGCAGACTCAGGTGCCAGGGTGGTTCTGGCTGCTGGGTTTCTTTACCACACAGAGTCTTTCTCCTTTGTTGCCAGGTAAGGGAGAAACAAGGCAGAATGAATCCCTGACGAAGTGCCTGGAAGGTGGGGAACCACCTGCGTGTCTGCTGTGCAACTTGATTGACCCGTCTTTGTAAACTTCTGCCTCGACAAAGCTAGCGGCTGTGCTCATGCTTCGTTCAAACTGAGCAGGAAGGGGATTCTGAGAGCAAAGGTGTGTGAAGAAGAGTGACATCTTTGCCCTGGGGAAATGGCCTGCAATGCATCACAGAGCTTTGGTCTTCAGAGACACCATCGYTACCTGCCCGCCTGCCTGCCCGCCTCTCCTTCCACCCCACGCTCTTTCTAGCTCGTAAGTCTGCTGCAGCGYTGTGTATACGCTYGTGCTGAGAAGGGGTTYTGGGGAGGAAGCACATACCTATCTGGGCRTTCAGCAGGAGTGCCAGACCTGTAAAGAAAAGAGCGTGCAGTTAGTCTTTGACCTGAGAAATGGGGTAATGGCTGTACTCGCAGAAGCCCTCTGGCGTAACATTGTCTGTTGTGCAGGCAGTGAAAGTGCTTCTGTCGCTGGTCCCATTTTGCTCCTCTTGAGCAGGACCGTTCTGAACCCARCATAAGCTGTATGTCAGGTGGCGGTTCCCTCTGTGGGAAGTGGAGGCACAGGAGAGCTCACGCTCGCTAAGGKCTGGGCATTCTGCCGGATTCGTTCAGCCAGGGTTGAGCAAGGGGGGATCTGAGGAGCCGCARGCAYGTCTGGAAGAGCAGAAACTCTCTGGTACATACTTGGCTTTTCAGACAACAGAAGCACTTCTATCAGTGGGTYCATTTCTGCTCCCCAGTGCCATTTTCTTGGTCCCAGCATCGCGTTTCAATTGTAAACCGCATTAAATAAAGAATTTGCGTTTCTAAAGACAATCARCTCCCAAATCGCCTCAGTACAGAASCAYYGYGAAYGTAAATGCTAKTGCTTCTCCTCTGATAAAAGAGAGAGCAACCCGTTAAATCCCGGTGGAAGCCCTTGTATACCCCCCCAAGGTAACAGTGAAACACCTACCGATACTCGTCCTAAAGGTAGAGAATGAAGCTCTCAAGCAGGACTTACCGGTGAGCAAAATG
>NW_028186449.1:0-22419 GCF_003343005.1 Rhea americana
CTCAGAGCACTTGTTCCACAGCTATCTCAAAAGGTAAAGTTGTCATGGCTCCCATTTCGCTGCAATATGCCATCACCTGTGGCATGCCCTTTGTTCTCTCACTCCACATTACGCTCCAGACCTTTTGTATCTCCTAGCCCTTCAAGGTGTATCCACTTCATCAGTATACTTCTGTATAGTTTTTGTGAATTTTTTTTTACAGAAAGTGTTGAATTTTTAAAAGGATATCGCTTCCTTCTGATGATATGGGAACATGCTGATTTACAGTTTAGCCTTTTCGTTTATTCCTACTTTTAGAGTCTTTAAGTGAATCTCTTCCTCTTCTACCGAAAATATTCACAGTTTATCTGAGTTTTTAACATTTCTGTACCACAGAAAGAGGATCTTCCAGAACCATCTAATTAAGTAATAGCAAGAATTCTCAGGATGAATAAAGGGAGCATGCCAAGGTATGAAATAGTTCACTGCTTAGCAAAGAGAAAGAGTTTAGGAATTCTGCATGGCAGCAGAGACTTTATAGACTATAGCAATAGTTTTCACTTTTTAGCGTGCCTGAAATTGTCTAGTTTCTGAGAACCCATGACAGGTAGCTAGCAAGGGCAAAAAGGCTTCTGTCAGTAGGATCAAATTCACCGCACAGAATCCTTATTCACTAGAAATTCATCACAGGTATATAAATTTAAAATAGTTGAATGTTATTGTTATAATAATCCATTGATAAATGTGACTGTAATAAAGAAAAAGAAATAAACCTCATTAATACAACTTCCAGAAGAAATGGTACCGTTTCAGACAAGATAACATAAAGATTACAGTAGTGATAGGGATAGGGAACATATATGTTTATTTTTGTTCTGAAAAATACTCATTATTTCACCTACAACCATATGCAAATCTCACTTGTCCTAAATGTTGAATGCAACAATGATACGTGATATTGAACATGATACTGCTCTCATCTGTGCTAATTGATCATTTGTTGTCAGTATCCTGCTAACTTGTTTCCACAATTGTTTTAAACATAAGTTTGAGAGGTCTTTAGGCTTTATATATACATTTTTAAACCATCTGGTTCAGCAAAATTACTATGAAAAACCACTTGGAACATGATGCACCCCAAACTGACTAATTTAAGGTTGAAGAAGACCTGTAAGGTATATCACAAAGCAATCAAGATCAGATCTTTAGTGAATTGATGTATTGAATAACACAGAACATATTCATGCGATCATACGTTTGGGGATGTAAATTGTGTTCACAGTTTAGCAATACCCCTCAAGAGATTATGCTCAAATCCTGTTAGTTTATGGAACCTCTCCAGCATTTCGAGCCAAGAAAGGCAGCAGAGAATTCTTCAGTTGACTGAAATAGTGAGGTAGGGTGGGCTTCATTCATTGTGGGTCAGAAACTGTGAAGAACAAACTTGATATTATAGGGAACTTTGTGCATTTAAAAAAATAGCTTTCATAAAACTTTATCTACTCCTTGGCATATTTCTCTCTGTCTTTAAGAATTAATTGCAGATTACATAGCAAGTATTTATCAAAAGATATCTGATATTGTTTTGATGCCTGTTAAAGCCACAGAGTGAACGACATTGCTACCAGAAAATGAGGCAGTGCAAGCATGGGGAAAGAGTGAATGGGGAAAGAAGATGTTAGGAGCCACACAGGGCTTTGGTAAGTGGCATCCAGCATCAACACAGTGAAAATAAGTTTAGCAGTGCGTAAGTTATCAAAGTTGACATTACGCTTTTTTGTTCCATAAATTCTGTAATGTAGGTTTGCAAATTTTCACAGAAGCCTGTGGGTTTCAGTACATMACTTTTTGTGTATCAAAGGAGAAATTATATTATTTGAGCATGAAAKAAAATGTGGTTCAAAGACAAAAATTTCAGTAATTTGATGATAGTGTCATATTAAGCCTAATCTGTGTCTATTGGCACTTATTTCTCAGTGAGTACAGTGCAACCAAGGACATACTGTTAGTTTTACTCCTGCTAATTTGCTGCAGCTCACCTCTGACAAAGTAGAAGCCCTAAGGAATAACTTCTCTGAGTCTGTTYCAAACAAATTTTTTTCCAATCTTCTCTAATTAGGAAGAATCTTTTTTTCTTAATATACATCCATGTATTTTGAGGATATAACAAATAGTAGGTAATAGCTGCTTAATAGGATTCACTTTATTAATTATAATAGAACTTTTTTATTTTAATAGCTGTATTAATGCTTTTGAGATTTCTTTATTTGTATCTATGTCAGTGAAGGTATTTCCAAGGTTTTTTTAAGCTAATATGCAACAGCAGCTTGACTTTCACATACTTTTTCCAGAAAAAAAGCAGGCATTTTCGTAATTTTCAGTTGACATATTAGCAGATTAATTTGTTCTGATATAGCTCAAGATTTTTCATTATTCATACCTGATGTAACACATAATTCAGATTGTTAAATAGGAGATCAATCAGTATATATGAACTATAGCTGTTGGATTTATTAATTTTCCTTTCTTGCCAGACTTACATTTTTAAGAGAAATTTCATGTATTCGAGATACATTTTGGAGTAACAGTTCCTTTTTTTTACTTGTTAGTCACAAAAATAAAATCCCGAGGATTATATTCACTTATTGTTTTRTTCAGTTGGCTACATTCTCATGTGACTTTTTCTTCTATGATTTGGAAGCCTTGAAATATAATTAAGATGGAAACAGTGGCAGGTGAATCCTTGCAGTTGCCACTAAGATGAGAAATAAGGTTGGCCAGGCTTGTTATTTTACAAAAATAGCAATACTATGTCATATATTAACATTGTTGTGGACAGAGGGTTTTTTGGGCTGGCTGAGGATTCAGTGTCTATTCTGTTATATTACAGATGAGTATTAGAGGGTAGCAAAGTCTTCTTGCAGAGGAGCATCTCTCTGTTGGCCTGCTGTTGGTATTGGGGGTGAAGGGAGAGGCAATGCTGAGATTAAAGAGCATTACCAAGTGTTGCTGATGTTCCCTGTGAAGTGCTGAACCTTCTGCAACAAAATGTGGAAAACAATTGCTATTGATGATAACACTGAATAATACTTCAGAGTTTTATCAGGCAGCTCATTCTGTAGTGATCACATAACGGTGATGTTTTGTGCTATATTGTAGAAGAAAACTGTAGGTATAAAACCCCCATTGTTTATATCGAAAGTGAGCATCCAATTGTATCACAGTTCATCTAAGTATACTTAGATGCTCCAGACGACTACAAGCGCAATGCATATCACAGTTTGCGTCCAGGTGAACAACTATTTTGAACAACACCCAGCATATCTTCCACTTCAGACTGTAACAGAGATCTTAAAATATCCAGTTCACTGACAAATTGAATAATTATTCAGTGCCAGTAGGCTAAAGCAGACTTGGGAGAAGAAACAGAAAAAGCTAACTATATTGCATAGCTTTGTAATAGCAGTAATTTAGCAATACTAGGCCCAGCAGCCTTTTCTCAGTCTCCTCCTTCATGTAGTCTCCATGGGCTAGACTCAGAGAAGAGGAGACCTTGTTGACCTGAGCTGCACGCAGTTGTTGAGCTGCTCATGTAATGCTGTTGCACCCAAACTACTGCACATAACCGACTGTGAAAAGGCTTTGGTAAGTGTCTCCCAGGATCAGGAAAGTTGGCTAGCAGTGATGAAGGAACCTAAGGAGACAACTTAATGTGGAAAAATAGAGTACTGGCACATTCTTTATCAATCTTATCAGGTGATATGAGAAAATGCACGTTCCTTCTATACAAGTGAGACCTGGAAAGAAATAATGCAGTTGCTTAATATGAAGAAAAGACCAAAGCAAGTGTGATAAATTACTCCTTCCAGGAGAAAGTTTTGCTGTGAGCTGTTGGATAAAGTGTAAGGAAGATTTGGCAGCAAAAGTTGTCTGTAGGAGGAATAGCTACCCACTGGACAGCATCAGGAACTTGCTTTAGGCATTATGTAAGTGACTTAACATTGATCTCTATGAACAGGCAAATTGCCAATATTTGTGGTGAAGCTGAAGTCAACGATACATAAGCAGCAACCCAAAACCTACTTCTTTTTAACATACAAAATAACATTGCATACATTAAAGATCAGGCCTCAAAAGGAAAAGTACTAAATTAAATTCGACAAAGAGAATGCTTATATCTATTACGGGAAACTTACTGAAAGGATAAAAACACTTGAAAAAAAAGAAGCAGTGACTTTGACAATACAATGACTTTTTTATTTATGCAATAAAATAAAGACAAAGGAATACATACATAAGTGTGTGTGTGTGTGTGTGTGTGTATGGAAAATTCAAGGTGAAAAATAAAATCAGAGGGACAATGAAAACAAAATAGTCATATTCTTAAAAAGGAACCATAAGAGAGGTCAGCAGAAAATCTACTTGCAGCCCTAATTCACATAATTCTACTGAATACTCTATGGTGAATGATAGTATTTTTTGCAAGGTGTCAGGATATCAGCAGGAGGACTGAAAAGGACAAGTGGGTCTTCTGGATTAGCAGGGCAGGTAAGGCTTTGTATCAACTTTATGGAGAGCTTTCTAATGTATCTGCCACAATTTTTGTCACAGCAATTTGGAGAGTTAGCAAAACTTAACATTTTGTGACAACAAACATGAGACAATGAAAAGTAAAGTCCAGTAATAAGGTAATAATTTAAATAGCATAAAGTTATTCTGCTTTTTGTTACACTTTATAGCAAAKTATTTATGAAACACAATTTGAAATTGATAGATGTTTACCTAATATTCATGTGTATTTCTTCAGAAACATTCACCGTAGCTTAGAAGCAGCATATCTGCGATATGATGCAAGGGTTGCTATGGTGAGTTCACATCTCCTATTTAATGCTGTACCTGAGTAAACAGACATTGTAACAACCTGTTAGAAGTGCTATTAGTAAAGTTATGTCAGCATTTCTATCATAAATACTTGTTTTTGTGTTGCAAATTGCTCAAATTACAAAAAAAAAGAAAAAAGAAAAAAAGAAAAAAAAAAGAAAAATCTATTCGTAAACCAAACCCAGACAAGGTTTTCCACTTTGCCAGTTTTTTTTTTTTTCATGGCTTTGATCACTTTCTGAAAATCTCTATCTTGAAAGTCAAATAAAAAAATCAGTAAGTTTGTTTCTATGCTTGAGAAGCCAATGATTTTGAAGTCAACTACATCACTTTTCATTTAGAAAAATCATCTGAAAAATTTGGAAGGTTAATTTTCTTTTCACTGTTTCTGTCTGTGCCAGTGGGCATACAGTCAGGCATTAATTGCATTACTTGTTTTACAGCCTTTCTGTACTGCCAGAGTGACATAAAGAGACTTTTGTATAAAGGAGAATCAGGCCCCTAGCTCTTGTATTTAATGACTCAATTTAACTAAATAGCATCCGAAATTTAACTTGTAGACTCCAGTGCATTCTTCTTGAGCAATTACTTGTGTGTTCTCCAGGATAACATATAAGAAAGCACTGCAGTGTTAGAAGCAATCAAATACGTTTATCTTTTTGGCACTTATTTATTTTTCTAATCATTAACTTTGAAAAAGAGTAAATAACTTTCTGAGAAGGTTTTTCTTTATGAGATCCCTTGTGTATGTCAGAATAACTTTCGCATTATTCATTTCTATAAATTTGTTGGTTGGCTAGATTAAATGTTTTCCTTTCATGACATTCTTTTTAATTAAAGTAACTTTTGTAGGAAATGTCTATATTCCTCAAAATCTTTTTTTTCCAAATAGTAATATTTTTCAAACAAAACTTCTACAATCATATTTTTAAAAGGACATATTCTTTCTAAAAATTATGGGGTTTAAAGTTGGGGTGGAAAAATCAAAATTGATCAAAAAAGCAAACAAACAAACACCCTTGTCCAGCCTTCCTGTAAGATCTGATTATTATGGAAGGGCTTGCATAGAAGCTTGTATGTAGACCTTATGAAGACCATAGGTTTAACTGAAACTGTTTCTTCTGTTCTTCATGTCAGCCAGTAACAGTGGATATCTCTTACTGAATTGGCTGAACAGTGAGACTGAACAAACACACCTTTCCCGTAAGTCAGGAAGAACACGGTTGGATGGAGAAACTCAAATAGATCATAAATGTACATCATTAGCTGGTAATGAAAAGGGAAAGATATTTTTTGAGAATTTACTCCCAAAGTCAAAAAGAAAGAGATGGGATATGTTTCAGATGTTGCCTCGACATATGCTGTAGAAATGGGTTTTTATACAGAACAAATCAAGGCCCTTTGTGTTAAATGGGGGTTGAAATGATTTTGATGGTGCTTTTGGTGGTGACTGTTTTGAAGTGCAACCGTATTTGGATGTTACTGCCCAACTACATGTTCAGTTTTTGCAATACCATATAATAGGATAGATATCCATCTCCACAAGATCAAATGTCATYGTACTAGAAGAAAATGAGAAATGGATAGTGCACTTGCAGTCTCGCATTCTAAGGCCTTCTTTCCAAATACAAGCCAATATGTACCTTTGCAGTATTCAGRGTAAACACTTGCAATACTAGCAAATTGCATATGAACTAATATGATACTATCTAAAAATACAAATAAAGCAAATAATAGGATATAATAAATTCTATATGTATTACGGTACTCAGCTATGAGCAAAATATGACTAAAGCACCAGCCTATTCACTTTTTGAAGGAGTCATCACCATGAAGCACTAGTAATTAATCATTTTTCCATTATGTTCCTGTATCCACATTTTCCACAGAAGTTATTTTTAGGCATATTCACTGATGTGCAAAGAAATCCTTCTAAGACAGCAGGTCAGCATATTTGACTCTTTCTTTTATTTGTATGTATAAAACTGGAGCAAGGAGGACTGGAGGGAGAGGACTGAGTTCCACATTTAAGGATCTTCATCAGAAAACATAGTTTATAGACTCCAAGACTGAATCACCATCTAATATCAACAGGGTAATGCAGAGCAGTTCTGTTGGTCTCGTGCATGACAAGATACCAATGAATTTTCAAATAAGTAGATTTCAGAAAGTAAATGCCTTTGAACTATTCTGATAAAATCAGCAGAAAGCAGTGTGTGACATCAGGGCAATGTACTCAGAACAACCTTCACCATCCTTTAGGAGGTTAGTGGCTATATGCTGAAATAGCTGACACGTTCCTGGTTTCCTTGGACAATCCCAACCAGACTGCATTCGAAATATAACCTTAAGATGACAAAGACGATTATAATATCAAGAGGTGGAAAGATTCTAAGTCCAAAACATGCTTTAAATGTCATACCTGTTTGATATTGCTTATTATATGTACCACTTTTCCGTGGCACAATGGTTGTTTTGCCCATTGCTTTTGTTTTATGATAAATCCAATATTCTTTAGCRGACATCACTGGTTGTTTGTAAGACTTCTTATTATAATCCTCCTTATCTTTAAGTTTTATGAGTTAAATTTAGAAATACTACTTCCTGTAGTGTTTAGATCTTGAAAGTCATGTGACAGTTAACTTCGGTACATGATTTGACATGATTTTGGTTTAYTGTTGGAAACTCTTAGGACCAGAAAGCAAAAATTCAGAACCACTGTGTAATAGCGTTGATCACAAGAAAAATCAATAATACCATTTGAGTACACTGAAGTTCAGAGAAGGGGAAGATTCATCATCATGCCATTAATATTTTGAATTTCACTTTCAAATCATGGAAGCCATAGCCTTGCATAAGATATCAGATGCTAGACCACATCATAATTAAAGAGTTCAGAGTTTGATGGAAACAATTAAAAARATAAGAATTACGTTGTTAAGAAACGCTTAAGAATGTTAAGAAATGCTGTGTTAAGGTCAGATATCCAATTAAAAGACAAGCACTCATATAGCATTTTAGCCAGTCAAAGTACTCTACAAGCACAAATCTATTTTCACAAAATCATTGTAAAATAAGACGGAAATTATTATCACATTTTTCTGATTATTATAGTGAATGTTAGGACTTTAAAAATATCATAGTGCCACTGATGCAAACCATTTTGCTGCAAGTAGCAGTAAAGATTATTACCTAGTCTTGATGATTCAGTTGATACAGATTTCATAACTAYCTTGGATGGTATCTCCATATATTGCTAACACTATTAATAAACAATAGAGCTAGCCCATTTTGTCTCAAAGTATTGGTAAAAGAGAAAATTTCATAACATTGCATCAAAAACTGTAACATCTTTTGAAGTTACTATCAAGTCAGAACAGTGATTTACAGCACACTTGCAATTGCTACTTTCCCTGTTCTTCATGTTTTCTATTTTATTGCTTTACACTATCCAACATTTCAATTTGAAATTTTAAATGTTATATTAAAAAAAATGTAAAAGAAATTGCAAAGGAGGAAAAAAATGGTAAATTAACAAGAATCAGAATATTCCACTAGAATTGTGAAACCAAAGATTAAGAGTCAAGGAACAAATCTTTGCCTCTCAAGGCCACCACAAGTCCTGTTAAGAGGTATGATTTTACCCTTCTACTTTTAAAATGGATTGGTGATTTCTGATTGGTGAAACTAACAGAAGCAAAACTGATAGCTGCTGAAGGAAAATGGATTTTTAGTCTTTCTTCCTTTAAAAATGTAAACACTATGGAATGATAAAGTTACTCAGACAGAATTACCTTTGCCAGCGATAAGAGTTTAGCCTGAATGAATATTTCAGAATTCAGTCCATGTTTCTACTTTATGGTTTATCTCCTACAGACACCAACGCAGGTGAAGATACATATCAAAGGAGATAGCAAGTGGCTGACAGACACTTTCAGCTTTGTTTACTACAGGTGTYGTAGAACACCTTCTCCTCTTAAAAGCATTACTTATTTTTCACTTTTTCATTTTTATTTTACTATGGAAAAAATTGTTTCTGCTATAAGAAAATTTGTTTTTGCTGTACTTAGCATACTGTTAAATTACTTCAGGTCCTGCTCTGTGAAAGAGTGAAGCTGATCACATGCATAAACGCAACTCACATGAGTAGAAGGGATGTTGGACAAAGCCCTTTCTTACTTACATCCTTGGCCAACAAAGGAGGAGAGCAGGAGTGACACCATCTCAACCACATCCATTAATACATTAATATCCTACCTTTTGACATGTCTAATTCCTTTTTTTTTTGGAGGGGGGGGAGGAGCTTGGCTTGTTGCAGAAAGTGGCAAACCAACTCCAAGAGAGAAGGAAAACTTGGAGAAATTTCTCCAGCTAATTCAAGTTTGGTGTTGGACCAAACTTGACCCTTGGACAAGGGACCATCCCTTCAGCCTATCCAGACACTGGCAGAAGAAAGYCTAGAACAGAGCCCAGAGAGGAATTATAAACCGGCCAGCGTGACTGGCTCAGGAGATGGACACTTCTACCTCTAGGTCACAATATTGAAGCTCGCCCAGGACAGGGGCACTGAAAAATCAGTGCTGTCACTGGTTGCTGTTGAAGATGCTCAGTGAAATTAATCGATAGCTTGTCGAGCTGCCCACATCATAAAATCCCTTGTTGTCACTGTCACTGTTTTGCAGTCTAAGGTAAAGCAGATTAAAATCTGAAACAAATCATATATCTTGGATTGGGCTGATGTTCTCTCAACAGCAGCTCTTGATTTCCTCTTRCCAAACTGGTGAAGCTAGAGTAGCTAGATAATATCAAGCCAAATAAGGACAAGTAGGAGCTCTATACACAAGCACTTCTAGAAATAGAAATATATTCTATTAGAAATACAACTGAGCAGTACACAGAGACACTGCATCTGCATAGGAACAGGGATGTTTCCCACATTCATATTTAAATAGTACTATAGAAAGTAAATTAGGCTACTTGCAAAAACAAAATATAYTTTATCTTCTGAGTCTCCTTGTTTTGCTCAAATGGAGGTGGGGAGAAATGCAGTTCAGTTCATCAACATGTTTAAATAGTGCCTTTGAGAAAGGATTCAGAAGCAAATATGTACTGTTGCACTGGGCAGCTGCTCTTGTGGATTTCCAGTTAAACAAACATCTATTGCAAGGTATGTCTCGTAACGAGGTTGTTTTCTCTGGACTTTATTTAAGGTCA
This sequence comes from Rhea americana, assembly GCF_003343005.1. NCBI lineage: Eukaryota > Metazoa > Chordata > Aves > Rheiformes > Rheidae > Rhea > Rhea americana. The sequence goes on from NW_028186449.1 coordinate 10,075, forward strand.
TGGTCATAACCTAGGAATTGTGCTTTTCAGATTTACGAAATTACTAATCAATATTTGTGCAAAATTATACAATGGTATATAAATAATAGTAGTGTATATATACAGTGCAAAAAAATAAAAAGTGTGAGAGCTGCTGATATCCAAATTTTAATTCATACTGTTTTAACAAAGTCAAAAAGAATAAGTGACAAAACTTACAACAAAATGAGTAGATTTTAACATATTATGCTAAAAGAGGCACATAAACTAATGGTGTAGAAGCAAATGTAAATATGATTCTGTTCTAGTAGTACCTGTATAGCTAATTTCTGATTACATTCAACAGAAAAGTGAAGTAAAGCAGCATGTGTCTTTGCAGGATTGATGACTGTTCATTGCAGTGTACTTGCAGTCTTCTCTGGCATGTTCATTCAGTCTGCTGAGCCAGGAAAAGCTTTTACTAATAGCATTTAATAAAAAGAAATATTAACTGCCCATTATAAATCAGGAAATACTTTTTCTTTTTAAATACTGACCAAAAAAAGTACTAATATACTAACAGATTTTCTCACTAAGAGCACTTTTAACCAGCATGGTAAATACATTTGTTTTCAGCTTCAGAAAGACTGAACTTTCCAATCTGGACTTCTTTTCTGACTGTTTTTATAAAAGTACAGAGTTATAACAGGTTTCCAGCTACTGCCAAGACGCTGTACTCTGCTTTTAAGTAAGTTAGGTGCTCAAACTACAGTGAAGTGCCTGGCTTCGCTTGTCTCTGATTTTCAGCAGCTGTGTTTGAATTGAGAGTTTGATTGACAATTATCTCACCTTGACTGAAGCTTGATTACTTGGCTATGAAAAGTTTCCTCAGGTTATTTTATAATATTTCATGATAAGCAATCACTTTTTTACCCTGCTTCTTCACATTCGTTTGTGAACAATCAAAACTAYCCTTTTTAAATGAAGCCTAAAGCAAGAGGTTGTTGTGGTTGGGCTAATCCCTTAGTGTGTAGTAAYGTTCTTTTTTGGTACAAAGCAGATTTACCTATGCCCACAAAGTTTTAGCTCTGATAAAATTCTAAATCAATTTTTTCTCAAGAGCTTTGCTCAAGTGAGCAAGGATTGGGATAAACTCTGTTAATTTAGGATTAAAAAGAAAATGAAAAGACAGCAATAAAGGCCCTTTGATAGCAATAGGGAATGAGTAATGGGAAATGTTCTTGCTGTGGACTAATCAGAGTGTAATTGCTAAAAGAACCAATCTTTCATTAATTGGAAAGGCAGTAAATTCAATCAGTCACAGTGCCAAAATACTGCAGTTCAGTYGAAGAATTTTACTGAACTAATTGATTTAATTGTTTTAAGTAATGTTGTAATAAGAGTCATTATTAAGAAATATTCAGAATATAATATTCTGAAACATAAAAACTTCTTATGAGGCAAGTGCTTTTCCTTTTAAAAAAAGATGAGACAACAGATTTCATTTAAAAGAGCAACTTGACTAGGTTACGTTTCATTTGAAATTATCAGTACTTGATTTTAGATGCCATCATCAATTAACTGCAGCACTTTGTAAATGAAGGGTGCTTTAGCTATGCTTAGCCTAGGTTAAACATTTCTGGTGGTATTTTCTCTATATCAGAAAAACTGGTTTCATTTTATCTGCCTAATCCAGGTGTGACGGATCGGAGAAGTCAGCCTCCTGCTTTCATGTACCCCATCCTCCACTCTTCTCTAGCCCTGAGGGAACATCATACTGCAAGCTCCTCTATAGCCCCCTAATCAGTTTAAACTGGAAAAAGTGGTCCTGGCTTACCTTCCAGTCCTCACCTGTGCCTGCTTATTGCCACTTCCACCTTGCTCTCTCCCTTCTGCCAGATGTTCATGCAGCCACACAGTGAGTAGGATCAGGGCAATGCTCTAGGTTAAAACAAGCCTTTTTTTTCCACCCCTACATATGTATGTATGACTATTTGCAGTCACTGGGGAAGCAAGGAGAGTGAAAACAGTGATTGGGTCAGTGGGAAGTTGGCACTGCCTCTTTTAGCATCAGCATTTGCTTATGTTGACTTAAGCTAGCTGTGGAACTATAGTGTTAGAATCGCTCCTCTGTGGTTCGGACTTAGCCTGCGTCTGTGCAGCGAGAAGCAGGAAACCAGGCACGTCAGTCCCTAGTTCCCTTCCTTTCCCAACAGTGTTTTGAGTGTTGAAGAATCATGCTCATTGGCACCAGTTCTGATGCAATACCACTTAAAATTCAAAAGCGAAGGGAGAGTGTTTTATATAATATTGTAACCCTATATGAACTGCAACCATAGTGTGCTGACCATGTCTGGGTAATCTTGCTGCRTCTGGGACTGTGTCAATAAATATTGACACCACTGCAAAGCCAAGCAASCTGCTTGCAAGAGTTTTATGACACAATGAACCTATAGTGTGTTTCTAACAACATCCCTCTGGTTACCAAAGCGTAGACAGYCCTCAAGAAGCAAGCTTTGTGGGGGAAGGTAATGTAATTTGTTAGACTAGATGATAGAATTCAGAAGGAAAAGCTCACATTTCCAGGCTCCACGTCTGAAAGATAGAGTTTTGCATTTGTTAGCCTTTCAAATAAGGTACACAGTTAAGAAATATCACTTGTTACTGGGTTTCTATAATGTGACTTTCTTTGATCACTGTTTGTGTTCATAAAATCACTTGGCAGAATTCTTGTCATCAGAAATTATGGACTCAGTGTGGCTCAGAAGTCCAAAAGACTCAGTTAAGTGCTTGGAAAGCTTCTGAGCCAAGGTCTTCCATAAATTCATTGCAGATGCAGGATGAGAATAGGATTGCCATTAGTTTTTCTTTATCATTGTTATTTTCAGTTATGTATATCTGTTGCAGCTTCTCCTCTTGATCAGATACTGTTATACTGACAATCATGCAGACAGGCAGCATATAACCATTCATATCTCATATTTTAGGAAAGAATAGAGCTTAAAACTCAGGAAATATGATGAGTCAGGATTAAGAGAGTCAGGAAGGAATCCGCCCCATGATGTTGCTCTCAGAATTAGGTATGGTACTGAGAAGTAAAGGGCAATCTGCTGGGTCAGATACAAGTTAACATCAGGCAAGATTGCTGAACTCAGTGGATCAATGGTTTGACCACAGAGAGCAAGATTTTCACAGTTTGGTCAGAGCAAAAGTATGCTTTTCACAAGGTAGCAGGAGGGATATAAAAACATGATCGTGTAATAAACATGTTTCAGCTAGTATAATAAACAGAATTTGGAGCCTTCAGAGATCAGCCAGATTTCTCTTTTTAAAGAGTAAAAATGCATAGCCAAGCATTGTCTCATATGACAAATGATAATAATGAGCAATAACAATAATATGAATCATTGTAATAAGTCATCTGGTGATTTTTTTTTCTTTTTTCTTTTTTTTTTTTTTTTTTTTTAGAGGTTAATAAAGCGTTACAAAAAATCACTACCATAGGGTAAGGACCACTATCAAGAAAAGTGTGTGGAACTGACAGAGACAAATCTCTTCCAGATATAAAATTTCAACAAAAAAGTAGAAACAGGAATGTTTCACATAAAGTATGATTTTGACCTGTTTAACCCCTTTGGCACTTTGTCTTTTTTTATGCAGCTTTACAACATCGTTCATTCTGTTAAAGAGGAGCTGATAAATGGCAGTCTATTTTCCCTGACAACCTCTCTGCTCCTTTGCTGCTCTCATCTGTATGTCCAAGTGAAATACGGGTGTATTACATCCCCCATTTTGCAGATGAAGGACTGGGGAGCAGAGAGTAGGTTAGGTCCATGAAGGATATGTAAACTTCTTATTCTGAGCTGCTACGAGTTTGTCTCCAAGGCGTATTTTGGGCAAACATGCTGGCACTGCTCATGCTCAAGACCAGTCAAATCCACGGGACTCTCAGTAATCCAGCATGGAGGAGACTCAAAGCTTCATTAGACTCCTGTGTCTCATACCGCTGTTTGGTGTGTTCTGAACATACATAACAGACYAGACTGAAATGACACTCGAGCAAAAGAATTTGGGAAAAGAGTCTGATTTCCCCAGGTCCCCTAAGCTGCTCAGCCTTGCCTTTGTGGTGACAGTGTAGGACAAGGACACTGAGGACCTCGGGAACCTCCCCAGGGAAAACTCAAGTGCGTAACAAGTTGACCTGAGCTTTAACTGCCATCCTGGCGCCTAACCTCTTTGTGAATTCAGCCCTAGAGTTGTGTTCAAGATCCAGGAAAAGTATGCAGCAAAACCAGGAATTCAGTTTAATGTTCTGCACTACCTATGGAGCCATCATCCTGTAGTCTGAGGACAGCAGGATGGTTGCAGTGTATCTCCATCTTACCACCAGAAGAGAATAATGAATGCTCGCTCTACTGGGGAAATAAGTCCTGGAATTTATCAGTTTCACCTCTTTGCTCATTCATTTTAATAAATGGAAAATCCTTGTAAGCTGTCAACATCCATGGGTCTCTGAAGGCATACTTTTTCCTCCTTGTAAATATAAACCTTTTTAAGGGTAATACCTCACCCTGATTTCTTCTGAAGAGCTGACTTTGCTGTCAGAGTCTAAATAATGTTATTGAGTGCTGCAAAGTATTATACACTGTTCAGACATTACAAACAACAGTGTTGCTCTCCTGCAGAGTCTGATAAAGAAAGGGAATTCTGATTGTTTTCATGGACTGATTTTAATTTTATCTAGTTAAATGAACATATTGTTCTTATAAATGTTTTAATAAGTTTTTATAAATAAGTTTTAATAAGTTTTATACAAACTAGTTGACTTATACAACAATAATATTTCTTTATTTTTTCTCTGATATTTCTCCATGAGTTATTATATTTAAAAACATTGTTCACCATACCATGGTGTTGCCTAGCATATTATCCAGCAGTGGCTATTCGCTACAGAGTGAATTCATCATTCCTCTGTCCTGCAGCTATGTTTGCTCAGTCTCTTTCTGTGCAGAGCATGGACAACATGTTCTTCCCAGCAYACACGGGCACTTTCAGAACACAAACAACAGACAGGCTTGCAGCAAGGATCTCCAGTAGCCCCCTGCCTTCATTCAGAGAAGTGAATTATTCCTGGCTTGAAGCCAGGAATAATTATCCTAACAGTGCAGGATGTCCCCAAATATATGCTAAAAGTAATGGACAGGAGATTGGCATCATTGGAGTCAACTTTTTTATGTGAGAGTGTGGAACAATCAGAAGGCATGGGGTAAAAATCAACAGATGTTTTGGTCCATTCCTGACATAACTGAAATAGGAAGAAGGCAAAATATGTTTTGTGTGGTTAGTCCTTTTAAATAACATAAATAATATGTATACCCTTCCCATGGCCCTCATGCATCCCTTTTAAGCACCTAACTGTAAATATTGAAAGATGACTGCTGACCATAAGCCGCTTATGAATTCAGTAAAGAAAGAGGCATTTTTAGGCAGCAATACCAACTTTAGGTGGGTTGAATTGTTGTCTGAGATGTTCCTGCTTCTCTGTGTTAAAATTACAGGGGTCCCAAGGGAAATTGTCTCCTTGCTTAGTCATTGCAGTGAAGTGCTCTTTTTYATGTCTGATGAATATGAACCTCCCTGTCTCTACCTTTGGCTTAAAAAATTTGGACAACAATAAATCCTTATAGTCTGCACAGGCAAGAATCATTATGAAAAGGAGATATGGTAATGGTGCAAAGAAAATATCCTGTTCCATCTATAGTCACACTTAATGTAGTAAGCAAATGGTCAAAAGCATGGTAGCAAACCAATTAATACGTTGTAAATTATAGCCATGATTCTGGAACTTATGTTTATTATGAGCAATCTTAGTTCTTAAAATGAATTGCTTGAGTTTTTTTAAATAGTTTCTTTTAGCTCTTCCTCCATTTATTGTAGGTAATTGCTAGATGCAGCTTTTTATACTTKCCTTGTGAAGCTCATTATTGTCAAAGAGACTGGTATGAACTTGAGGATAATAAATGATGTTTTTGGAAATGAAAAACAGGATGTTGCAGCATTTTTTCAAAACATACCACAGTTATACTGCTAGAGAAAATTTAATATATTTACCAACTGTCCTCAGTTTTGTTTTGCAAAAATTTGTAAATATTAGCATTTTAAAAGAGCATTTTCAACTCTATGTGGGTAGTTTTGTATTTACAGTGTATGTGCGAAGATGAAATGATTTCTTAAGCCAAAACCTTCTGTTCTTTCTTCTGTTCTTTCTTCAGTAAATCTCTTGAAGAAATCAATGGAGTATTGAATTCCACATTAAGTCTTTTTTTTAACCTGTTTGTGACCCATGGAGTGTTGTTTGCTAACGTATGCCCATGTCTCACCTAACCGTATTCCTGTCATGAGTAGTTCTGAGGGTATCTTTAATATCTTTGCTTTCCTGTCTGTGGCACTAAGCAGTTTCTCAAAATCATCAGAACACTGGTTGGACAGGACCTCTGGAGGTCATCTAGACCCACAACCTGCATGAAGTGGGACTGTCACTAACGCTAGGTCAGTTCAGACACAGCTTTGTGCTTTGTGAAGTCTTGAAAACCTCCAAGGATGGAGATCTCCACCCTCCCAGAGCCACATATTTCAGGACTGTATTACTTTTCAAGAGAAAAACAACCTGAACCTCCCATACACCAGTTTGTGGCTGCTGCTCCTTGTCTTTGTTGTCTGGCACTACTGAGAAATGTCTGGCTCCATCATCTCTGTAACTACCCATCAAGAGGTTACAGTTTGCTCTCAGGTCTCCCCTTAGCCCCTCTTTGCCAGCTTAAATAAACCCTGCTCTCTCAACCTTTTCTATCCTGAAGATTCAAAAGTTGTAGTCTAGCTGAAGTCATGCAGCTCCTTGGATTCATATGCTCTGGATGAGAATTTAGGATGTCTGACATTACTCTTGACCTTAAACTTAACGAAATTGTGAAATAGTAAAATTTTATTTCTGTGTGTTACTAAGGATAAAGCATAGCTAGATTTAGCTAAATCTGAAATAATTCCTGTATAACATATTCTAACCCTTTTATATTTGGGGGTCAACTTGCTTGTATGTAAATGTGTGATAGAGGATAGGGGCAGGTGTTTTGAATACAAGTGATTTAGTGTCACATTATTAGTTTTCCTTCGAGTGTATCGAAGAACAACAATCACAACAAAGTATCAAAACACACTTTGCTCTCCTTTACAGACTGGCTGTTTGAATGATGATGACAATCAGTAGAGACTGAAAGATAAATTCAGAGCTCCAACAGAGTCTCCTGCAACTTCATAGGATAGTTTATTGAACAAGAAGCAAGCACAGACATATAGGGATCCTGTAGTAAGAGGAAGCTAATACGATTCAAAGAGTAGCAGTTACTCCGAAATAGTCATCTTACTATATTTAGTTTATAGGTGAGAGTAGAGTTTCCTGTTTGCAGAAAACGGGAAAATGCTAATAAAACATTTTATGTAACCTCACATTCTAAAACCCCAAGGCCAAAGCACAGTAAAAAATTGCTTAGCATTTTGATAAAAGCATTTCCTGCACTTTCAGAATCAACCTGGTTTTATCCAACCATCGTCTTTTTGCTAGTCTAGGCTCCAGGCACAGGCATGGCAGGCAACTGCCAGAGATAACAGTGCAGCCATGACCAGTTTTGCCTTTGACAAAATCCTGAATACTCTGTCAGTGTTTCTCTGGTCTGTCTCAGAGGCTGATTACTGTAGTCCACACATGTGGTACAATGCTGGACCACCGGCAGCGATGAGAGCAGCAGAACGCACTGGTCCCCATCATCAGTGCTTCAGTGGTTCCCATGCTTGGGGGACCTGAAGTGCTGAGCTTTGAGCAAGCACTCCCCATTCATACAGTCAAACAAGCTTTTGATTGCTCTTTGCCACAGACAAGTGCTTTTAGCAGTGGCTGATAGATTTTACTGCAAGCACCCTGAAGAGTATGACAGTGCTCAGAAAATGGGAGCTCCTGAAAGTCAGGAATGCAGGAGGCTGTACCTGAAGCAAAGTGGCACTGAGYCATCATTCCTAACTCCCCATCTGGCTGAAAATCTCTGTTGTCCAAACACCCTTCTAGGTATGGATTGTCTAGGGAAGAATCATGGAATTGGTAAGGTTGGAAGRGACCTCTGGAGATCATCTAGTCCAATGCTCTAACGAGTGGCCCATACGGGGACTGAACCTACGACTTTGGCATTATTAGCACCATGCTCTAACCAACTGAGCTAAACCTAACCCCTGAAGGCCTATTCTGTGCAAAAAAAATGTGTCCCTAGTCCTTAGATAGCTCATGTCTGCAATGTTTTACCTGTCAGCAGTGACATGTATTACTGCATCATGTCTTGTCTCTATGAGATGCTTGCTAGCCAAAAGGCACTAGAAGAAGAAAGTATGGTGTATGATTCCCCAGTATTATAGTGCTTGTTCTAGCTGCAGTTCACTGAGCTTCCACAGAAAAGGAGTAAACACAGGTCTGTATACTGAGGGAGATCACTCACAGGTGAGCTGGAGGGTGCTCCATAGATACATGACTGTCAGAGTTTGTAGTATAGTCAGCCGCACAAACTGACAGAGAAATAAGAGAAGTGTGTTTAACAGATTTTTTGGTCTCTGGTATAAAGTAGTACACTTGGCCTTTCCCCAAATGTAAGAGGAGCTGCTCCAACTGCAGAGTGCCTGCAGCTGAGACATGCCCTGCAGAAGACCAGAGCCAGCTAGAGCCAAGGATGGGTTACACATGTAGCCTGAGGTTGTGTTTTCTCTTCCTCACTGTGTTCCCAATATTATAATCAAGAGCTTGGTTCTTTTTGTTGCTAGAAAGAAAGAAAGAAAATATATTTGCTTCTTTAAACTCATGCATGATCTTGAGTAATCTTAGCAAAGACAAAGTTTTCTTGAGAAATAAGGAAACAAAATACAGTAACATTGAAGACAAGATACAAAGGCGGTTGCAATCCAAGGAGTTACAGTTTGTCTCTGTTCAAGCAAGATGAGGCAGTGACCATTGCTCTGTGGAAAGAAGTCTTTCTTGGTGAAAATGAACCAATGTTTTCTAATTTCTAGTTATGAGTACGCAGAAAGAACGGGCAGTGTCAACAAACTCCATATTTTTGCAGGTGGCTCCTCTTCTACAGATAAAATTGTTTACAAGCATGTGGATAGTTTATGCCAGTCTCACCTGGCAGCTCACCATATACTGACTGGCATCTTTGGGGCAGGTCCTAGGGCAGGGGCAGCTGCTGGGCAGGCAAAGGTGGCYTCAGTGAAGCCAGTGCACCGTCAGTCTTGACAACTCCACCCATCCATCCATGCATGGAGGAAAGATCAATCCAAGCACTATGATTTGACTACAGAGAGAATTGTGCTATGTTACTTAGACTTAGATATCAAATACAGATATTAGTACCTGTGGTATTTGAAAAGGAAGTGAACACTGATCTTGATTATTATTTTTTAATCAGGTTCAAAAAATGTATTACAAGTAATTTTTACAGCTGTTGCTGGTTTGTTAGTACATCTGTCCCTAAATCCCCCTGCTGTTTGTTTTATGGTTTACAATCATATTTTCATTTGTTTAATGAAATGTTTTTCTCTCCCCTGTTGTTACATGAGACATCCGCATGAACAACAGGGCAATGAGGAAACTGCCTATACCCACAGTTCTGTCAAGTGTACAAAACAAACAAACTGCAAAGCAGAGCACTGCTGCCTTCCTGCATTCCCCTTTGCAACTGCAGTCATCTCACTTGTAGCAATGTTAGAGAACATTTTGGTGCCAAAATATGGTTCTTTCAAGTGATTAAGAACTACATTAATTCATTAAAGACACATGCTGTGTTGTATACTTTATAGGAWGAGAGTGCACCCCTCATCAGAGCAGCTGATGTAATGGAAAATATGAACAATTTTCAAACTCCAGCTCCTTTCAACAGATCCAAGTCCAGAAGTTTGCCCATTTTCCCAACTATTTTAACAAGTGTAATGCAAGATAAGATCTCTTGCTCCAAACCTTGAACATCTTGATAAGGCTGCACTACTTTTACAGGAGAAACTTGTTTTAGTTGGGTAGTTTTAATTTACATGACTGTCTTTGTAATCAATAACATTTTCATGGGCATGTGCAACTGAAGGAGATGGAGCGTATGRAGTATTCATATGAATCTAAGATTTTTGAGGGAACAGGGGGAAATGAAGATGTAATACACCATAGTGCAGCAGCAACAGTAAGCTGGCAGAAGCCCAGCTGCCCTGGCTTCACCTGACACTGGTGGTGTCAGGGGATGGGGTGTTTGCACCCAGGTGTCCCCRGCCAGGGCACCCAGGCCATGGCCATGGCACTGCATGAGCATGGGGGCAGCCATCCCACACAGGAAATCCTGCACTGGAAAGTGCTCAGCCGCTGCCCTACAGCCGGACGAGGGTCCCACGGGTTGTCCTCCAGCTTGRCTGAAACAGCCTGAAACGCTCTGCGGGAAGCAGTGGGAATTAAGAGTCACGTACCCTCATTCGCCCTTCTGTCRTCTCAGCCATGCCAGCGTGAGTGTTTTGGTCACAGAACCTACATAGGAGGTGGGAGAGGGGGGTTGTTCATTAATGRCGGCCATTATGTAATTGGAGAAAAGGGTATAAATTCTAAAATACAACAGGCACATCAAAGATCATGAAGCACTTCTCTGCAGGTTGCCTGCACTGCAGTTAAATGAATAGCATTTGCCGTTTGACATATACCACACCAGCCCTCTGCAATAGCAGTTATGGTAAATATTTCAGTTGGGAAACTAAGGCACAGGTCAACCAACATTTTGGAAAGTACACACTTCTGATCAGTCCTGCCTGTGCAGACCTCACTGCAGTTTCAAGATGCATATTAGTGGCAGAAATAGAAAATTGTGAGACCCCCTTAGCTATTTATCCTAGGTGATATTTTTAAGGCTTATTGCTACTATACTAATACAAGTTTAACACACACTTACATACCTCTCAAAAACGAAAATTATCAAATGAAAGCATGATCAAGTCTAGGTGAAGCTTTCTGTAGATATGCATTTTGTAATAGCATTAAGCTTAGAGAGCAAATAGCTCTGGTAACTGAGATGTTTGCCCTCAGTGTGCTCCAATAAACTGATTTACCTTTCTTCTTTTTTCCCCCTTTTTTAAAAAGAGCTGACGCAAGTTTGTCAAAGGGAGTTGTTGGGGTGTAGCAGCTGTTGATTGGTTCATTTGATACACTCCCATTTGTCTTTAAATCACTGTCCAACTGCTCTAGGTTGCACATGAGCAAACTTTTCATTACAGGTGCAATTCCTAAAAGATATATCCTGCTTAGCAAGCAAGAGAACCTGTTTGACTCAGAGGTAAACCTAAACTTTTTCTTTACAATGTATAATCAATTTATTTTAGGCATTTTCCACATCTTTACAAACTGAAAATTAAAAGAAAATAAAGTTTCAAAAATGTAATTAGTCTGTAAATATAAATGCAGTGTGAATGATGGGGTCCTTAAGATTTACTGTCATGACAATTTATGCTGGTGAATATGTTTGTTTTTATTCARGTATGAAATTCAGTCTATTTTGTGTGTACAAAATCAAAATCTAAGCAACTATAGGAGTAGCAGGAGATATTTAAAAGTGATCAGGCAGTTAAGAAATAGTATGCTTGCTTGTTTTTGGAACCCTTGGCTAACTTCTGAGAATTTTTATCAAGACTTCTGATTTAGCTGATAAAGGAGTTGGCAAGGGATTTTAGTAAGTGAATTTGTGAAACTAGGGTTTACGTTTTCATTGTTTATTTCATGGTGATAACACTTTTTCATTTTGAAATAGCTGCACAGACAATAACTTTGTAAACTCACTGTCACATAGACGAAGATTCAGGAAAAATCTGCTGATTCAGATACCATGATGGGTCTTAAAAAAAATTGATATTAAAAAATAAAATGGTTAGTCATATCTGTGATCTGGCATTACTTGCCTATCTGATGGTTGTCCATTCTCTTAGCATCCTAACAACAGACTGGAAAGAAGTCAGTAATACTGTGAAATCAGATGCCAAAAAAAATGTAGTTTTCTGAGTTATTTCATTATTTAATAAATGATACAGAAATGTACCCTATACTTTAAGAGAAAGATAGTTTTATGGGGATAAATAGCTTTCCTCAGATAATAGGTGAATCTTTTTTTGCAGCCAGTATTTCCATTTTAATGCCGTACTTTAAGAAAAGCATTTTCTGTTCAGCCAAATACCACAAGAGGCAGCAAAAGCATCACTGTATTGAAGCCAAGTTGAAGCAATACTGCAAAGCTAAAAGATATTTCTTGCAGGTAAACATAATGGAAAAATAGTGTT
>NW_028186449.1:22490-86612 GCF_003343005.1 Rhea americana
GAGGGAAAGGAAGTTAGTCAGTGGGTTTAGATGTCCAGAATAGGATTTGGGCACTCAAACACAGAATTCTGAATCAGAAAGCATGAAATTCCAAGTAGAYGCTCTAAAGTCCCTCCAGGACGGTGGGTTATGCTTTTGCCAGGGCGCAGGACTGCCACGACCCAGGTTGCTGTGATGTGCTTGGTGCAGCTCGCGGTGCCACCGTGCAGATTCCCAAAGTGGGTCGATCTGGTGTCTATCATACAGACCCAGGCACGCAGTAGCCTCGGACAGGGTGTGAAATGCAACTGGGGACAGTGTTTCCTTTTAACCATAGCCACCTAGCGCGTCCTGTTCATAAATGCTGTGTTGCCATTAGAGAAGCTACATAAGAAGTGTGGGACTCTTCCTTGTTCTCCTCAGGCTGAGTAAGCACTTGAAGGGTTAGTAGTGCCCTTTATCGTATGTATGTTTACTGTATGTATGCACATAAATGTCGTAGCCTAATCACCATGCAAAGCTCCCAGGGCTGAGTTGGTGGGGGGGGCATGAGGCAGAGGAACTTGTTTCTGGTTGTTGGTCGTATCGACCCTCATCTCAAGGATTTCGAGTTCATAGTAGAGCTGCTAGGCTTCTTCCTTGATTTTTTCCACATTTGTTTAGTGCAACATGTGAGTGAGTACATGAGAAATGACGATAGAAGGGTCAAATGAGTCTAGACTTCATATATTGCTCATGTGGCTGATGTGCCAGGATGTAGTCTGTGACCTTGTAAGCAGCTTTGCCTCTTCAAGTATTTTGGGGGAGTAAATGCTACCAATACACCTGGACTTCAATGTCTTCCCAAACATTGTCAGTATTTACAATGTTAGGAACATGAAAAAAATGGATTTCCACAGGCTAAGGAYCAGTTTCTCCAAGTTCTGCTGAAGGTCAAAGCAAATGTTGGTTCTAAATATTAAAGTTAATAGTGTTTGCAGGATTTGAACCTAACTCCGGTTCCAAGTCTGTCTCATGGATCTGATCCTGCCTACATTTATGCCAATGGTTTCATCTCAAGGTCTGCAGGCCCTTTGAGATCTGTCATCTGCTTCCTAAAATGTGCCTGCTGCTGTGTTCYCAGTAGATTTAATTTTTGTCAACCTTCACTGGAAAATTTCTGTGAATTCATAAATTAAAAAAAAGGCAAATCATTGCTTTATGCAGCAATTCTATAGCCTTTTGTGATGACTCTCATAAGTCACATGACTCACTTGTGTAAATGTTTGATAGGACAATGTCCAAAATGATCCTTACACTGTAATGCATGATTCTGGTCAATTTTTGTTTTCCTTTTCAAACAGTGCTTGCAGTGCTCTCTAGATTTTTTTTTATTGGTGTAATTGCTATGGAACTTAACTCCTGGCAACTTTTTTTGCTTACTTTTTCTCTGTTCCTCAACTCTTTGAAGATCTGTATTTTTTGGACTGTCACATCTGGAAAAGATGTTTCTCCAGCAACCATTAGGTAATGGCATAGTGGAGATTTTAATCTTTATCACAATAGGGCTAAATGTAGTCASATTTATTTGCCTGATTTTTACATAGCAGATTAAAAATAAGTATTTGGAGTCGGTGTGATTCTGTTCCTCAGACAGGACAATGTCTGTTTTTAAAGCCAGTTCTGTGAATGAAACCACAGTTGCAAGGTTTCCATTTTTTTAATTGTTTTGTCTCCTGGAGTTAATCCTATCCTGAGTGGGCAGGAGCATCGAGTCCCAGGAATGCAAGTCTGATGAGTAGCTCTGACATAATGCTGGAGTCAGTCATCAGTCTCAGGCACAGTCCYGGAGTGGCAGCAGAAAGGAGTAAACAGAGCTGCACTCTCTGGTAGGAAATCGCCTAATACACTATGATATATATATWTTTTTTTCCYTTTCAGTTCTTCGATCTAGTGAATGCTCTCAGTAAGAAGCAAGGAAGCTGACTTTAGTTTCTGAGCTGTGGTCAGTTCTAGCTTCCAAGATTGGTATTTAAAGTTTACATTTACATTTTAAGCACATGCGCTCTAACATTTTGCTACCATAAATAAGTTTGTAGATTCTCTTAGGAACAGCATAAAATCAGCAGCAGAGGATATTAAAAGTCTGGTCATTGAGAGAAGACCTATACATCCACAAAACCAGGAGAAAGGCTATTAATAATTTCATTTTTAGTGTTACAGCAAGGTAGACTTGTTTCACTGTTTTCTGATATAGTTATTATGCAGTTCTGGTCTGCATTTGGCATGTGATATTTATGAAAATAATAACAGATCCAGCTGATATACCTGACTGAAAGGTAGAAGTTAAAGTGCCAGGAGTCTGCAGTTCTGGCCCTAGATGTGTCAGAAATGTGCTGCATGGCTTGTGCTCACTCCTTTCACCACTGTGTCTTTACCTCCTTACCTGTGAAACAGCAATGCTGAGATGYCTCAAGGACTATCTTTGGGAAGAAAAAAGTGCTGTAAAGTTGCAAAATATGTTGCACGATAAGAAAATGAATGTTAATGTGTATCTGTGGTTGAGATTGTAACAAGCAGCTGCTGTAAATGCTGGAGGCAACRTCCTCTCTGTAAACTTGCCCTGTTTTGTTTCCCTTGGTCCATATAGAAACAGACTGGGGAACATATATCCATATGATTTTTTTAAAAGGCGAGATTTTTTCCAACAAGGGTAGAAATAGTAAGTCTTACACATATGTGACAACCTTGTGTGAGACAAATCTTCTGATTGTAGGGAAAGATGAGTATTAAATACAGATATACTGAGGAACAGAAAGCACTGTAATATAGTTACAACTCTTAATTATCAAAGAAGTGACCATGCAGAGATGCTCTTCTCCTTTGTTAGATCCCAACAAAAGGGACAAATTACCAAAAACATTTAAACTTGTGACAATATTGATCTTATGACAAATTATTCAAAACATTGAGCATTTCCTTTAAGAGTAGGTGTGTTTCTCAGAACTGGTAAAACCCTTGATAACCCTTGATATTCATTTCTAATGAAGTGAGTTTTTCTGCATTACCATCACCTTGCAATTCAAAACGAGCAAATCAAGAAATTATTTTCTTCTGATTTTGCTGTTTCAGTACACACTGGACATCCACTGTGCATCTGTTGGTCACTGCATTCTTCTACTGTTTTGAGGAAGACAGAGGGGCCAACTGCTGGTATATAAAGGAACATTATGCTCATACAGAATTTTCCCAGTCCAACACAGTTTCCTCTCTTAATGCTATTACAAAGAACAAACACAAACCAAATGATTCACACACATTTATCTAATTTGAGGAAAATTCTAATGAGTTCTTTTGTGTTTTGTTTGCAGAACAGAGTGTTCTGGCAGTCGCCACATGGTAAAGCAAACCTGCAAGCAGCAGGCTCAGTGCTGTTTACCCTGAAGAAGCTAGCGTGTGCACTGGAAAGCGCTGACCGCTCAAATGGATCGCATGGAGCTGCAAAAAGTCAACATCGAACTTGATGACCAGAGCAACAGCGAGGAAAGTCTCGAAGACAGCTACGCGGAGATGGCTGATTCAGAAAAGGCTGCCGTTAGGAGGTAAGCTTTTCAATGGGAAGGCTGCTCTGTTAAGGCTAAAAAAGCAGTATTCAAAAAAAAAAAAAAAAAAAAAAAAAAAAAAAAAAAAAAGAAACAGAGAGGGGAAGAGGGAAAAAAAAAAAAAAAAAAAAAAAAAAAACAGCTTCACTGATGGCATCTCGGACTCAAAACATTTCACAGACAATACATTGAAAGTAGTCTGGTAATTTAGCTACTGTTTTCCTACAGCACAAAACTCTGCCTGTTCTGCGCCCTGATGAATGGTGTGCCTCACATAGCAAGGACATCCCAGGTTTGCGCTTGCCTTTCATTGCCTGGAGTGACCTTTTGCAGGTGGCCACCTTTGAGTACCCGCTTGGTGATTTCCAGCTGCTCCAGTCACATAGCACACGTGGATATAATATGTCAACAGGGCAGTGTAACACGAGCATGCACCCACCGTGCTTCAGCCTCRCAGGAGATGAGGAAAGGTTTCYAGGGCAGGGTACGGAGGCCAGCAGCTAAATGCTYTTGCTGGGACTGCCCGTGCTCAGGTATTTACAGGAGCAGTTCCCACAGCTCCAGTGTTTGGGTGAGCTGAGAGAGACATCTCAAGAACTGCCATCGGCCTCCAGCCCTGAGCCTGCCGAGACCCCAGCACGGGTCTCTGACAGGGCTGTTGCAAGGCTCTGGGGTACCAGGATTTGAAGTACGAGCTCCTTTGAGCCCACTGCTGCAAGTCAGAATTGTTACTTTCCAACTTCCACAGTTGGATATTTCTTGAAGGTTACTAATTTCAAGGCAATGCAAAGATCCATTAAATCTGCAATTGCACATGAGACTCTTGTAGGAGAAAAGAGTTTTTTTTATGAAGGACTTTTAAATACTCCTCCCGATGCTAGAAGAAAGTTTCCACTAATGTCAAAGGGCACTGGTTGAACATAATATGTATCATAAGCCTTATCTAAYGTTTTCTCATTTTCCTTTGTGTTCAGTCCATTTCGCAGTGACGATGCTGAAAGTCAGAAGTTCCTTACAAATGGATATCTGGGTAAAAAGAAACTGGAAGAATATAGCGAGGAATATGTAAGTTTTATTCATTTTTAAGAGTTATCACAAAATAAGACTTATTGACCTGAATCTTTTTACAAAAGTTTTCATAAACRAAGTTACTCTAGAGTTTGATCAGTTTAATTTTGGCTTTGGAAGACTAAACACATTTCTTAGCAGTTAGTGCTGCAAACTCTTTCTGTCATCTGGCAAGTACGACTTGGTCTTTCCTTCACAAGCAGTCATAAAGGYTTCTCAGGTCATATTCTGACCTCAGTGGCACCTGTGTCATCTCACCCAAGATGTTCAGCTAAGGGTGGGTTTTCTCACCTATTTCTGAGGGGAGATTTGGTCCAGAGAAACTTTGCATGAGAAAGAATTCAGGCTGGAGTCTTAAGTCATGGGCTTAAGCTTACAAGCAATTAAATGAGAATTTGTGAATAAAAAAGCCAACGCTCCTTTAAACATCGAACAAAAAATTCCATTTTTAGACTCACATTCCAGGGTAGTTCCAGGTCTTATTGTGTGTATGCTTGTATTATTTATTTCCAGGATTGGTGTAAGTGAATTTACATCCAGCTGCATTGCTTTAAACAGATGACATTTATGTTTGGCTTTACAATGCTGAGCATTACACTCTCAGCACTTCTCAAACTCTCCAGGCAACTCCATGTGCAGATAGGAACACAGCATGGGTGCATCTGTATGTGTGTTTGTGCGCATCTGTCTGCTCAGGATTTAACTTTATTCAAATTATACTGAGTCTGATGACAAAGAAAGATGTTATTTTATTGAATATGTTACAGGTTTTATTAGGATTGTTCAAATAAAAACATCCAATAAAAGAGAAATTGCTGTTTGTAACTGTAACTAAAATTAACAGCTATATTTTCCCCCTTCTCTTCCTTTCTCACTTGGTGCCAGATGCTACTCCCTGAGACACAGAGTTCCCCCTTCCCCTAGATTTTAATCCTCTCCCACTCTCCTTCCTCCAATACAGTGGATTCCCCCAGCATCCAGCACTTTCTTCTCTCCTGCCACCCTGAGATACAATTGTAGCTCTCCAGAGGAAGAAGTACATCCTGCTTGGATAAAATTCAATAATCAGTTGAATTAAAAAAAAAATCATCTGAATTTGTTGCATAGTGATTTCTTTCCATTGCTGCTGGCCAACGCAGTCAGTTCTGGCTGCGACATCTCTGCAGGCTGCCAGGGATGTGGCTCTCCTCACAGAGGTGAGGGATTGCTGGAGGAAACACAGCAAACACGTACTAGCACAGCAAGCATTTGGGACCAAAGAGACTTCTTAAGTGACTGGGCTCAGGCACCTTGACAAGCAGTAAGAAATAATTAGTCTGTTGCACTCAGTAAAATGCAAGTTAACGTCATCTACTATTGCTGTTCCCGACAGCACCGGGGAACGGCCTCCTTTGGGATGTCATCCTTTAACYTGAGCAACGCCATCATGGGCAGTGGCATCCTGGGACTGTCGTATGCCATGGCCAACACTGGAATTATCCTTTTTGTGTAAGTACGCAGACAAAAAATGAGTAGAACAGATGCAGTGAGCTATCGGCTCTTGCGGTTGGAGAGGTGAGTCAGCCTAAGAGCCATGTTTTGTGAGCTGAAAAGCGTAAGATCTTTTCTAACACAAACATTTCAGCTKCACCACAAGAAACCATCCAGTGCTGACAAACCATTTTTTTAAGTTTAGGCCTGTTTTATGTCAGGAACGCAACTGTGAATTGATATTGTCCAGTCAAAAACCAGAGGGGAAGAACAAGTATACTGCTCCTAAAATAACAACAGAAATCTTGCTGGTTCAGTATGGGAATTCTACAGGGGCAATAAATTACCCATACAGCATATATTTACACCACCCTAACTATGTAATCACTATGTAGAAATGGAAGAAGAATATTCAACGTAAGTCTGAAATGGTAGTGTGTTTTGACTAGAAAGGCAGTCACAGATTTATTCAGATTTAATGACACCCACTCCCTCAAGTCTATTTGTACTCAGTGTACTACCCCAGACAACCATGGTATGTAGCTGACATACAGCATCTATACAAAATAGGATTTGACTGACAGTAACAGATAGCCATGTGCAATTTTTTAATCTACAGCTAACCTTGTCAAATGAGAGGGAGAGTACAGAAAAATTGTTCCTCTTTAACAATTGGTTTTAATCTTATTTGGAGCCTTTATKTTAATCCTTCTTTGGGCTGGAATAATATATGACACTAGGTCATTGTTTTAAAATCTAAGAAACCTTTAAATCGGGTAGCACGCTAGCTATCACTATACGACTTCTTACTTTTGGAGGCTCTATAACTAGAACTGCAACAGCACTTGAAATTCTATGCGTATCTTCCAGTTGCTAAGAAACACCTCCTATTTTTCCAGTAGAATTTGTAACTGAAAATTAATTGTAGATGCAAATGCTGCCATTCTCTGAGATAAGTACTTCTCACCACCTGCAGCTGAATGGTTTAGATGTAGTATTTACATATATAAAAATSGAACCTAGTTCTAATATTGACTGCATTAGAAACTGAAAAACTTAAGATTTTTTTCTCCCCAACTCTTTAGTTTAGGAACCGRGCTTTCTCCAAATATTTGTACAAATTAGTATGGGCATAAATTATACCACTGGAAAGAAAGTCTTGGTATATCGGGCCTCACTAGGGAAAAAACAAAACAAAAAAAAACAAAAAAAAACTTCTTCTATAATATATTTATTTTCAAGGCTTTGTGCATTCACAAGTATGGCTGAAAAAAAAAATCTGATGTGAGCCTAGTTACATTAGCTCTTTTGGCAGTGCTAAGCAGGATGCAAGCCTTAGCCCTGAGTAATGCTAAAGCAACCCTATGGAGTCTTATATAGTAAAAACAAAGGACGTCTCTACCCTGCAGCTCATTTTATTTTCTGTCCTACTTTCATACTTTGTGCATGAGAACGTTCTCCTTTCTGGTAGAGGAAGGAGTTTTATTTAAAAGAACAGAACTGTGTGGGGATATTGTTACCCGGATGGCATGCATCCACTTGCTGGAGGTTCTTCTGTTTTCACAGATTGTGACGTTAGTGTTAGTGAGATAGAAAAATTCCACCTACTAAATGGAAGCTGCTGTACATTAATGCTAATTCAGACTATGCTGGCAGCAGATGATTTACTGTTCTCATATTGCCCAAGTACTCTCATGCTGGAATATTTTCTACGGGTTGAAGGTGGGAGGAGGGCTCCTAAAGCTCAGTAAACCCTAGGAGTTCCCGTTATCTCCTCCTCTCCCATGGGAGAGGTTGAGTTGCATGGCACGACTCAGCAGGTGCAACAAGACATCTTTGATTTGCAAAGGTACACTTCACGTGCCAAGGCATGGAGACCGTGTCTCTAAATAGCAGCTGCATGGGTGCCCTTTGTCAAGAAGGCTGCCATTTGATACACTGCAATCTCAGCCATGAGACTCGAGCCATGAGCCACGACTGCAATCTCAGCCCATGTCACATAACTTGCGTCCACAGCATGGGGCACAACCCTGTTCACATAAGTCTATGATTCCGTTTGTCTCTCTTGGAGAAATAACTTTAAAAAAAACTTGTGATAGTCTGGTGACCATCACATGGCCCCTAAGCCAATGTCACTTTTGCTCTTAGACTATAGCTTGCTTAGGAAGTTGGCTGTCAGTGGCTCCTATATCTATACTGAACCTCATCTTCAGTGGAATGGAAGTGCTGAGGGTAGAATCTCCTGAATAAGGAACATCAGTAGATAGATTTGATATTTTCTACCTCCGTCGTGTTATCGCTGTGGCCCCTTCTGCACTAACACTTGTGCAGACTGAAGACAAGATAGTTATGGTAATAAAATATGCTGCCCACAGTATTACGGCCTGAAAATATCATACAAAGATATATTTTTCACCAGCGGCTGATAACTGAAATCACATAAAATGCAAATCTCAGGTGGAAGGAACAGGGTAATAATCAGAATTAATAAATTCARGTACCAATAACTTCCAGCAGACTAGGCTAGAAAAGAATACTGCAAGCTTTCTGAAAGCATGATTTCCAGTGTCATGCTAYGCTTTAGCATTATGCAAGATTTCTCCTGTACTTTGCAAAGTGAATMCCTCAAGTTAAATTCCAAAATTTCATGTATACCCAGTAAAATAGCCTGATTTTTAAAGGTACTGACTAAACAGGAGTTGGCAGTGAAGTTTTTCCAATTCTTTTGTTGGGGGGGATATTGTCAGGGGACACAGCTCTGTGTAAAGAGAAAGGTTGAAATGACAGGTCAGGGAGCAAGCAGGAGAGCAAACACCTGACTTTTGCATAGATTTCTGTTTAATTTGATAGGGACTTGTTAAGATGCACAATTTTGTCTTTGTGGAAAAACACAGAATTGGCACTTACCTGCACTTAGACAAGCTCCAAGGGACTTTTGGAGTGTATATGGTGCAAGTGCAGCCACTAGTAAGCTGCAGTTGACACTTATCTCTGCATTTTGTACTATAGGTCCAAAGAACAAACTTGCTGAGTGCTGTTTACACATTGAACTTCAGAAGAACAAGCAAGCATAAATTGTACTCATACAAATTAACTCAGTGTCTTTGATGTCCTGTTTGGGATTCTGATTTCTGCTTTGCCTTGCAGAGTTCTGCTGCTCAGCGTAGCAATATTGTCACTCTACTCCGTCCACCTCTTACTGAAGATATCAAAAGAAGGAGGTATGAGGATCAGGCTGTGGCTGACTAAAAATTCCTACTACTTGCACATATTTTACCYTGGAATGCAACTCATCAAGTGCATCCAGAGTAGTAGCCCACATTTATCTTTTTTTTTTGTTTTGTTTTGCTTTGTTTTTTTCAGGCTCATTAATATACGAAAAGCTGGGAGAAAAGGCATTGGGTTGGCCTGGAAAATGTGGTGTTTTCATTTCTGTCACAATGCAGAATATGGGAGGTAAGGAKAAAATGTTCTTGGAATAAAGGTTTTTTAACTTCTAACATTGTTCTACAGAATACCAGTGCTTTCTATCTACATGGCATCAGAGATGAGCAAGATACAGTATGTGCCCTTCACTAGTAGTGAAGCTACCAGAACCACAATGTGTCTTGAAGAAAAGAATTTAGTTGGAAAAACAAGTACTGAMGAGCCTTTCTTTTACAGAGAAGTCAGAACCATGTGCTTTTGTGCTTCCTCCTTTTAGGTGGGATTCATCCTTCCTAACCTAGGGTAGATGTCTGAGCTGTAGTCAATGAAAAATAATGGCCAGATCCATGAGGAGAGACATCCAAACCATTTTAGCCATCTTTTTTAGCCATCTTCAGGCTCTTCACCAGTCATGGAGAGATCCCAGGCAACTAGTATTGACAGGACACCAAAGTGTCACATAGCTAAAACTAGGCAAGATAAATTTCTTCCATCCTTCCTTTAGAGCAATTTTTTTTATCCACAGGTGGATAGTCTCTTTACTGCAAGAGACTTTTTGGTTCTGTTCATAAAAGATCCCATTCCAYATTCTTCCTTTACTTTCACTAGCCTAGATATCATATGTGGTTGAATTCAGGGAGAATTATACTTCTCTGGTGGAAAGGAATAGCTAGTCATCTAGCTCAGTGGTTTTCAGCCTGTTGTCTAATGCTGATCCATTCRTTTCCAGAGACCTCTCTGTGGCCAAAGTAAGATAACTAAAAAAAAAAAGAGAGAGAGAGAGAGAAAGAGAGAGAGAAACCTGCTGCTGTCAGTCTGTCAGTAGATTTAAATTAGATAATAGAGGAACCTTTCCATCAGGAATCATGACAATTAATTTTCTAGATCCATGGAGTAAAGTGTTGAACAAAAAAAAAAGAAGTTGGAAATGACCATGAGCCAGCAATGTGCCCTGTGGCCAAGAAGGCCAATGGTATCCTGGGGTGCATTGGGAAGAGTGTTGCCAGCAGGTGGAGGGAGGTGATCCTGCCCCTCTGCTCAGCCCTGGGGAGGCCTCATCTCGAGTGCTGTGTCCAGCTCTGGGCTCCCCAGTACAGGAGAGACATGGAGCTACTGGAGGGAGTCCAGCGTAGGGCTACAAGGATGATCAGAGGGCTGGAGCAYCTGCCCTATGAGGAACGGCTGCGAGAGCTGGGTCTCTTCACCTGGGGAAGAGCAGACTGAGGGGGGATCTGATCAATGTGTATAAGTACCTGAAGGGAGGGTGTCAAGGGGACAGGGACAAACTTTTCAGTGGTGCCCAGCAGCAGGACAAGAAGCAATGGGCACAAACTGAAACACGGGAAGTTCCACCTGAATATAAAGAAAAACTTTTTTACTGAGTGACAGAGCCCTGGCACAGATTGGCCGGAGAGGTTGTGGAGTCTCCTCTGGAGATATTCAAAACCAGCCTAGATGCAACCCTGCCTAACATGCTCTAGGTGACCCGGCCTAGGCTGGGGGGTTGGACTAGATCTCCAGAGGCCCCTTCCAACATCAACCATTCTGTGATTCTGTGAAATAGAAGGGACAAGGAGGACAAGAGATTCAGAGGCAATGACAACGTTACTAAAAGAGTGGATGGAGAGTGCTCATTGAAAAAAAAACACTATTTACAATAGCAAAGCAAATAGAAGAACATAAATTTACATTAGGAATCTAAATTTCATCATAACAGTGATTTGAATATGTTATTAATTTAGTAATAGCTATATCGTATTCTGAATACAATGCTGGATGAATACAGAGATGAATACAAGGCTGAATGCTGAATGTCATTCATTACTCTCTAAAAGCAGAACAACATTAAAAGAACATACCATCTCTTYACTCACCCTCCTACTTAAATGAAACTCATTTCTCTATTTTAATTAAAACTGATTCTCAAAACAGTGTGCTTTTCGTAAAGCATTATTGCTTTCTATAACAAATGATTTTTTTGGAATTATGTTGTTTCCTCTAAAGGCATTTGTTTTGTTTCATTTTTTTTTCCAGCAATGTCAAGCTACCTCTTTATTATTAAATATGAACTCCCTGAAGTGATCAGAGCATTTATGAAACTCGAGGAGAGTTCTGGGTAGGTACCTTTGCCCAACCTCAAACTTAGATAAAAATTTTTCAYTTTAATGTCAATAGAAATTATAATTATTATTTTATTTCCTCTCTACAGAGAATGGTATTTAAATGGGAACTACCTAGTCATACTTGTAACGGTTGGAGTTATTCTTCCACTTTCCCTTCTAAAGAGCTTAGGTAAGGTTAATGCCTTGCTTAACYTCATTTCTTACTTCAGCTAGATTTGTGAATTTATATGTGTCTAAACTGTTTCTTTCTCYCYCTTTCTCTCTCTCTTACTTCACAGGTTATCTTGGTTATGCAAGTGGTTTTTCACTGAGCTGTATGGTTTTCTTTGTCAGTGTGGTAGGTGATTGTTCAGGATATGTCTCTTTGCAAATACAGAGTTTGTAATCCATGCAACACCATAAATTCCTTGCTACAACAATTTTATGCAGGTGTTAGAAAAGCACCTGTAGGTGAATCAAATCAATTACCCTAATGCCAAACAAAACCAGAATAAAAAATATCAGGCTGAAAATAGCACTTGAAAAGATAAAACTTAAAGCAGGACTACAGCAGAAGCAGAGTAATAACAAATACTTCCAGGAGTAGCAGAAGTGATGGCACTTGGTTTCTTCATCCCTCTTTCCTCTCCCTCTTCCATGTGTCTGCTTATATTTCTATTGGCTTATCAYGGGTGATCACCATAGCCTGCCTATCAGTGCAGGCTTTCAGAGGATTTCACTCCTTCACCTGTTTTCAGAGAGCATGAGAGACCTGAATATGTTGAAGGAACAGAATATTTTWAGTCTGCCTGACTTGGTTGAAATTACCCAATAGGCTCGAAAGTTATTAGGAGGATCTATCAGATACACATACACATAGCCTGATGATATAAAGCCTTGTTTCCTTAAAAAAATCTTGATAGAAACTAGGCATTGTGGAGCAGGACTGAATTCATGGATCAGGAACTGTAATTGTAATTGGCCATGCTGAATAAAAAATTCTCACATTACTGCTATCAAAAACAGGTGTAAGTGTAATCTCCTATGGCTGTACTATTGTGATCACATTGTCTACTCTTACTGTAGGTAATCTACAAGAAATTCCAAATCCCCTGCCCTCTCCCCRTCATGGAACATGGGGCTGGAAACTGGACTGCCATCAACAACACTGTGCCAATGCACCTTGTCATGCTACCCAATGGGTCTCTCAATTCTGGGGTGAATTTCATGATGGACAACACAGCTGGGCACACATCAGGCCTTGAGGAGCCAAAAGATACCTTCCCGAAAAGTGGCGTGGAATTTGAAGCACACAGTGACCACAGTGACATGTGTCAGCCAAAATACTTTGTGTTCAATTCACGGGTAAGGGAGATTCTGCTGAATTATCTTTAGCCGCTCATACCACAACTAAACTGCTGCCTGTCAAAAGTCAGACGTACAGTAGTGGCCCTTCTTACTAATGGAAGCTTTGTTTTACAGACTGCCTATGCAATACCCATCCTGGCATTTGCGTTCGTATGCCACCCTGAGGTGCTGCCAATATACAGTGAACTGAAAGAGTAAGGTTCTTAAATTTTGGTCTATACTTCCAGTCAACCATAGCTAGGGATCCCTCTCTAGGCATTTTGCCTTGTCTGCTGATATGTAAACATCCACCCATTAACAACTTCTGGTGTTCCTTAGTAAGCAGATACTGGCTTTGCCTTGACATAATAATCATATATTGGTGACAGAGAACTGCTGTTCAGAGGTCCGCACTGGATGATACCTACTTAYGAAAGAAGCAATCTGGATAATTTTTTGAATGATGTGAAAAACACTGGGGAACTTGGTTGCACAACATATAACATTGAAACAGAGTATTTTATTTTCTAAAAATATCTGAAGGAGATCTGTGTCTGGATCAGCTGTTGCTTACTCTAAGTTTTCTGGGATGCCATTGGTTTGGGTATCTTACATATGCTCTTAACTCAGCCCATTTTGCTTATCAAATATCAAAAATAAAATAAAGCTTATACTAGCACAGAGTTATCAGTTGAACTAAAGAAGAAGGACTGAAAAAATGCACCTGTTCAGCAGCAGGAATTAAATTACAGGAGGCTGTGCAGCAAAACTCAAGAAAGCCAAGCCCCATTGCCTCCTAACCTCAGGAGGAGTCAAGGTTTCCAGATGACTTGGAAGCCTGCTTCCAGCCCCCATAAGCTAAAGATTTTCTTATAGCACATTTTTTAATCAAAGAATCTCTAAAGAAAGGATTTGACATGCAGSAAGACCTTGAACCTGCAGAACAGTTCTATGTTGATATAGGGGTATTCACTTAGAGCTGGATGAAAGCTGCTTTAATTTAAGATGTTCGATTTTTTTATTTAAAAAAAACACAGTTTGAGATTGCTAATGTTTAAATAATGGCATACAGAATATCACAATGCATTTACATATTATCACTAAATAAATAGTAGAAATGGAGTTTCAGTACACTTTAATAAATCTGTGCTGTTCTTCTCAGAGCRGTGAAGCTTGAACTAAAGAGCCCCGTAAAACTATCTAACATAGCTGCTATGAATTTACCAGTCAGTGACACCAGGAGAGTGATTCCAGTACTCTTCAAAGTACTTCATGTACAGATAGAGGCTTTGTAAGAATAGCACTGTGACTCTCTTTCTCTTTTACTTCAGCCGTTCCCGTAAGAGGATGCAGAATGTCTCAAGTATCTCTATCACCGGCATGCTCGTCATGTACCTTTTGGCTGCTCTCTTTGGATACCTTACCTTCTATGGTAGGTCAAGGACCTGTTCTCCACACAATTTTCCCCTTAATTTTAAATCAGGAGAGATGGAGCTTGGAGCAAGCGTCCCTGTGCTTTCGGCGGTCATGAATATAGGCATATGCATTATTCAAAAACAATACACAGCATATAACCTCCTGAATAAGTAGTGAGACATATCCAGCTGCCAGGCTACAAGTTTCTCAGCTGTTGGAGACTCAGCTGTACCTACTGGGAGGACCAGCTGTGTATTTCTTGATTTTGTGAACTCAAACAAGCTGCGGTAAACTTGGCTCTTGGTAAAGTCCAAGAGTGACRGTACTAAAAATACTCTGATACTCGACAGCTTTGCATGACACAATTAAATGCTACCCACCCTAGGTCTGACACCACTAATTCAGCTTCAGCTATGCTGAAAAACAGGTGAAAATCATTCTAGTGTAAAAAAAAATACGGATGAGCTGGCCTAACTGTTAGGTAAACAGAGTAGTCCCTATATTAGCACACAGTTTTATGCAAACGCCACCTCTTTTTACCTTGTTAGTTCCTCCATTACAGCACAGAAGTGAATGACACAGCACAATCTATGCTATATTGCTGTGGCAAGGGAGTTCTGTTTGAAAGCTGGAAGACTTGTGCGAAAGTTGGGAGATCTTTTCCCAGTTCAGCAAGTTATTTTCTATTTCATATCAGAGAAATTATTTTGCCTCAGTTTTCAAATCTATTTAATGACTTTGAGAAAGTTATTTGAGMTCCTTGAATACGAAGCATCACCTCAGAGCTGTATTACCAAAGTCATCTCTGAATGACGGACTTGTATCAGTCATGCTGGGAAAACGCCTCTTTCATGCCTAGCCCGTAACACATATCTAATGACAGCAGCTGGGCCAAGGCTAATCTCATCTCGCTGCAGTATAAAGATCTCCCTTTTGCATGTGCAAATATTGCTTGAGTAACTTAATTCCTTTCTGTTTCCCTTCTGTAGGAGAAGTTGAAGATGAGTTACTTCATACGTACACTAAAGTGTACACTTTTGACACCCTCCTTCTGACAGTTCGCCTCGCAGTGTTGGTGGCTGTAACTTTGACTGTACCCCTCGTCCTTTTCCCTGTAAGTAACAGAGTAGGCGAAGCTGAAATCTGGGCTAGCCTGTACATGCTGACTGTGGTTAGCTGCTGCAAAATTTACACAGACAGTCTTTAATATTTAAAAGGAAGTCTGAGTTTTGATTTGTGAGAATCCATTTTATCATGTATAACACGCCTGAAGCAAGGAACTTAAGTAATTAGGGTTGCAAACATTGAAAGACTGAAATAAATCAGCCCTCAGAAACAACTGCCCTGTCTCTCTCTGGCCCTCTCTGTACTATATTTAACAGAGCAGCAATGTAAGTACAGAGGAGCTGGGAACATACTCAAATCATTTAGGAGATTTCCTAATACAGATATAAGCACCTACTATAGCATCCAAATTCAAGACAGATTCATGCAGCTTAGGCCTAATGTTATGCAGGGCTACCAGACCTGGCTCCATGAGGATCAAGGTAGAGAAGTAAAGGACTTGTGCATATTGCTTAGTGTAGGTGCCCAACTTGGACATCACAAATATTRTAAGTAGTATATGATCAAATAATGATCATTAAAAAATTCTTATGCTTCATATTAGGAGCAATTCTGATGACAATATTGGGACAATATTGGGACATACATAAAAAAAYCCTTTGTTAAAATTGGTGCAGAGCAGGCTCTAGGCACTGCTGTATTTTTCAGTTTTAACATCGTAGAGGGCTGCAGACGCAGCTTTCCTCAGGCAATACCATACATCTAAGGAACATGCTATTTTACACTTCAATAGGTTTTCTATATGTTCCCACCTGCAGACTGACTCCAGTCAGTGAAACTGGGACCACTGTCAGAGAGACCTACAGCACACCTAGCAGTTCAGCTCCTGTGCTCACGCRAGGGGCTGTGGGAGCCTTCTCAAACCAACATCTTGAGTTAAGCCTAGGGACAGGAAAGGAAGTTAAGTGGCAGAGAAAGAGATGCAGTCAAAACGCAGCCACATGGTCAGATACCTGAGCAAAGTTTAGAGCTTCTATGTGCTATTCACAGGGAAAAATACAACATCCATAGCAGCAGGGACAGAAAGAGAAGCTAAATCACTCTTCAGGGACCAATCTCAGCTTGAGGAGCAGACCTTTAGACTCTTGCAGCGCTACACAGCAAAGGAGGAAATAGTTGATACTTGACAGTAAATTTGAGGGTACTAGTGTGCCATTTTGTAGGGGCCRTACAACTCCAGCATCATGCATTTGGCAGGTTTCCAGCAAACTACGTCACACTTTACTGTTCCTCTCTGATGGGAGTAGTAATCCCAGGGTCCTGATGCTCTGTTGTCCTGGATGCAAACACAAGTTGTGCAGAGGTGCTGTTTCCAGCCTTGCAGACAAATAGTTAAAAGCAATGATCCCCATTCAAGGTTATCTGGAAAAAATCTGTTCTGGTATAGAGTATCCAGAATACTCGATCCCCCTGGCTTGCAGAGCATTCTGATGCTCTACCTTAAATGTGATGTTGAAAGAGATGGTTAAGTGTTTATATTAGTCTTAACTAACTGACCACTTTTCAAGTGAAAATAGGTTCAAGACATCACAAAAACCTCTATCAGTCAGATGTAGTRTTTTGCATTTTTAGTTCTCTGTATAATTTTTATATCTAAATAGTGTACAGAAGCTCAGCAGCTACATATCACAGAACTAATTGTTCTGTTAAAAGAATTCCTTAGAAGTTATCATTTATTTTAAAGGCAGCATATCAGACAACTTGATATGGCCTATCAGGACAGCCAGCTCAGCATTGATCTAATTACTCCAAACATACAGCATAGCTGTACAAACTACTTTTTTTTATGAACTATTACATTTGCATTTTCTTAAAGTAGTCAAAGTTCATTCTTCTCAAAAAAATATTTATTGCACTGCAAAAATTTTTTAAAGTCAGGTCAGATCAGTCACATTTCAAGGGCAACATCACAGTGGAAATAATACACAGGCTGCTGACAGAAAGTGGGTAGGAATACAGGACATCAATTCTTTAGTGTAGTAACACTGTTTTATAACTCAGAGACTGAACTAAATTTTTGCAATCTACCTCCCTCTTCATTCACAGCTTTGGCTCACTTCAGCCTGAAAAACACAAAATGCAAGATTCATGCTGTGTTTTGAGATGATGAGCTCCAAATTTGACARAACTCCATATATTATTGAATTGTCGAACTCATCCAGAAACAGTTGTCTGTTGTTTTCAGACAACTAAACAAAAATGCTTTTGAGTTTTTCTTTAAGTTTTAAATCATTTTTATTCAATGCCTACTCTTCAAAACTTTTAAGTTTATCACAGTACTTCAGGATAACAATATCTTCTGCCACCTAAGGGATATACTGTTGACCCTTTTCCTACTTACTGTTTTTGCTGATTAAAAAGCAAGAGTCTCATGTGCATATGAGAAAATCAGTGGAACAAAAAGTATCCTCCATAATACATTTAAGAACATAATCTCCAAGTAACATTATAAGATATGCCTTTATTTTGATATATATTTTTTTTAATGGCAGTAAAACAAAAACTTTCTCTCTCATGAAAGTAAATGACAGAACTCTTGTGGGAATTTCAAAGAGATCATGTTCAGAAATACACGAACTCCTACTTCACCCGTGCATTTTTGCCTGCTGATTAGTATGCAGAGTGGGGGTTTCTTTGGGTTTTTTTTGCTGATACTAGCATCTTTCAGTTGAACAGATTTCATCTCYCTGATTTTACACCCTATTTACTTGTCTTTCTTCTGCACTGCAAATATTTGAGTTTCTGCATTAAACTGTGAACATAGTTCTCAAAAACCTTCATCAGAGTGAGATTACATTAAGGGAAGTAAAGGCTGAAAACACATTTCTTCAGTTAGATCATTTAAAATGTGAAAAACAAAAATAAGTTAATTGCTATTTAACTTTTCCTGACGGTTTTCATCTTACAGATCCGTTCATCTGTCAGTGCATTGCTGTTTCCCAAAAGGCCATTCAGCTGGATAAGACATTTCCTGATTGCAGCAGTCATTCTTGCTTTTAATAACCTGCTTGTAATTTTTGTCCCTGCTATTAAAGACATCTTTGGATTTATCGGTAGGTTTCATAAATACTTTCCATTTGCTGTGTTAATCCTTTCCACAATATATTTACATTCATGGACTGAATGTCATTTCTCAGTTCAGGTCTTACAATGGAGTAATTTAAACACAAGTTTGAGTTTATATAGGAAAAGTTAAAAGGGAAATAAGAATTCCCAAATGGCCAACACACAAAGCCAAATTCTACCTAACTTAGTTGTCAGCCTGCATGAGGCACAAGGAATCTAATAAATCTAGCATAGAAACTGATGAGGAATTCACATTTTGACAAAAAAGAGCATCCTGTGCATGGCAGGGAAAGGGATTTTCAAACATCTCTAACCTGTACAAAATGTATTGACTTTCAAACTGTGATGTTAAAAAAAAGAGAGAAAAGTAACATATTTCTTTTGAAATTCACAGTTCTCTCCCTACCTTTTTCTTCCAGTCAGCTTTGACGCCTGACCACTGGGCAGAGAGTCTCCCTCCTCCGAGTTGCTTGAGGATTCAGGGACTGAGATGCCCCTGAGGCTGGCACCTCTGGGGGGGGGGGGKTTGTACTGGTGCCTTTTTCATATTTTGTACTTTGTGCAGGCAACCAGTTTGCACCTCCTGGCTTTTTACATCTGAGCTATCACTCTGGGCTCTGTTAAGGGCCCCTCCATTGAGAGGAGAGAAATAGGCATGTCCAGGGCACAATTCAGCCACCCTGTTTTAGATACCTCCTCTCCAGGGCAATCGCACCATCTGTGTTGGAGGCAGCTGCACTGGATTCAATGCTCAGATAAGTGTGTAGACACCTACAGAGCTGTCTCAAGTCTGGGTCTTAGCAGAAGAAGAGGACAACAGTTCCCCAAAGAACATAACACAGGCCTGAACGAGACCCCATAAAATCTAGTATAATTATTCCCTAGGCAGAGACCAAACTGAGACTTTTCTGTAGCCTGGGAGTGAAACTGTGCAAGTTCTGAGTGAATACAAGACAGTTCTGAGTGAATACAAGACAGTTCTGCATGAATACTGAATATGAGAAAGCTCCCCTTTTCTGCAACCAGAATTAGCACAGCAGCTAGCACCCTACACACTCTTTTTTTGCAGTGTATGTCACACTGATGAATTTGCTCACACAGCACAGTATTCAGATCTATTTTCTGTTCTAGGCGCCTCTTCTGCAACAATGTTGATTTTCATTCTTCCTGCTTCCTTCTACTTACGGCTTGTTAAGAAGGAGCCTCCGAGGTCTCACCAGAAGATTGCGGTAAGTGGGCTGGCAGCAACTGTAGAAGGAAGGAAGGGAGGTTTTGTGCTTTCTACTGATCGCAAATACTTGGACTCTGACTCACAACATCTGGCAGCTGATCATAAATGGTAACATTTCATGCAAAATGCYTGGTGACTGTTAACTTTAGGGCTCTATTTTAAGATACATGGTGATTCATGTTGAGTGATGTCTCCCCTACTCCTCTTCAAGTTGCCACAACCCTGTAGCAGAGAAGATAGAGCTTGATGGCTGGCTGTTCCTCAGACACCACGTCCATCTRGATGCGAAACCACCACATGGGGTTGTGGTGAAACTGCAGCAGCCACTGAAGAGCGAGGACTCAGTGCCTGAGCTGCTGTCTCACTGACAGGGGCAGGGATGCCAATCAGGGTAGAGCAGGGAGGTGAAAGAGGGAATCAGGTGAGGAGTCACTCTATCACAGAGAGACAGTGTCCACGAGTCAAAGACTTTGAGGCCATATCGTTATGGATATGTTATTGCTKTGAGTCAAAATACAGCAAGCTTCCTTCTCTGTGTAGAGCCTGRCCAAAGGTTTTGGTACCTCATAAACAACAGCATTCAGCTCCTCAGATTATGTATTTTTCAGAGATTAATTCTCCTAAAAAACTGGAAAGGAGTCTTGGCCCAACTGAAGTCAAGACAGGGGGAGAATTCCACTACTGAAGCATTTTTTTAAACATTCATAATGTTTGTGGTATTGTTCTTAATCTGGATAAATCTACCAAGCATAAAACGACTCTGCCTTGCAGACCATCATTTTACCTACCCTGCCACGTGGCTATCATTGCTATGATTAATGCAGAATAGCTTTGAGGGGTCAAAGACCTGGGGCGGGACTGGCAATAGTAAATGCAGCCACTGTATTGGTCTTGATTGCAGTAAAGATCATAAGATTAGAGCAACGGAAGAATTTTCACTGTGGCTCAGCTCAGGAGTGATATCAGAAACCAGGAATGGAGAATAGGGTGTGTATCATAGTTCTTTCACACTAAGCAAAACAATCAGTACAGGGAAAAAAAGGCCTAATACGACAAACCAGTCACACCTACTGATGCTGTATGTATCTCTGATATAAGGGAATTTGCTCCAYTCATGAACCTCTGCAGTCTACCTGTTTTCAGAAACAACAGGCTAAGTCTCAGGCCCAGCTAAATTGTAAAACAAACGGTATTTGCCTAGGTAAGGTATGTCTTAAATCACTAGAAAAAGGTATTTATTTAATCCAACCTAAGCTCTAGCTAAGACCTGTACTTGTATAAATAATACCTAAATACTACATAAGGAGCTGTTGGTTCACACTAGAAGGCCAGCTGTGGATTAAGAGGAAAATTTGAGGTCAAGGGTAAGAAGGAGGTTGTACTGCAGAGATAATGCCAAGTAACAGATAGTTGTGAGTTCCCCACTGAGACAGACAGATTCATACATATATGGGAGATATATATGAAGGTCTATCATTCATACCCAGCATGTGTTTATAAGTCATGCTGGACTGCCATAGCAGTACCTTTTATCTTGAACATGAATACCTGCCTGAGCATTTAATGGCATCACTTAGGGGGTGTCCTTTGAAAAATTAATTGAAAAATATATTGATAAAATATATATGCAGACACATAAAGATATATATGTCCACATCTATATATACCTGTGTACAACAAACAACACATAGTGAAATGGAAGAAGTTATATTGGTACATAATGCAATTATAAAAGAAAAATCTTTATTATCATAAGATGCTTTCTGAAGATAACATTTGAAGTAGTTACAGAGAGAAACTGTGAATAAGTCTCTCTTTCTTCACTCTTCAAGTTTCCTCTGTATTCAGCATATCCAGAATTTCCTACTCTGCACTAAGATTGTATACAATATTCATGTTTGTTTTGTGAGGCAGAATATTGTTGTGTGTGGACAGATTATGTTAAACTAAAAGTCCTGCTAAAGCAAGGGGGAATGATGTAAGCACCTGAATCATTTGAATATATGCAGAAATGCTTTTAGAGGAAAGAGACTGGCTTGCCTATTTGTCTAATAAGGATGAAAAGGATTAACTGAAGCTGTTCTTGATATTAGAGACAATGATCATTCATTGACGATAGGCCAGTTTTTTAAAAAATGTATATATACGTCTGTTATATTTGTATCGTTATCCATTTTAACAAAGTGTTTTTTTAAGGTTAGATGATCTATAGCAGATCTGAAATTTATTCCTGGGTATAAGCCACAAGAAAGGCAGAAATTATGCTGAACTTCTATACAGGATTAACTTTGATTTATGTAGCCTTATACGATGTTATTTAGTCATAGTCACAGAGAATGTCCTAAATTCAAGCTCTGAGTGCTGTATAAATAAGATTCCCATGGAATAGTCAGTGAACCATGGTGCATTCATTAATATAATTAATATAATTTTATTTTCCAATTGCAGGCTCTAATTTTTCTTATAGTTGGCATAATCTTCATGATTGGAAGTATGACTCTAATTGTAATGGACTGGATTTACAACCCTCCGAGTTCCAGACGTCACTAACCTGTGGAGACAACTTAGTACTTTTTATACCATAAATATTTGTACTCTGTGCTCCAAAGGACACCTAAACGGGAAGGTTATTCCTTGCTAATTACTACAATATTTCAAAGACGGTTTCTGGTAACCTCACTAGCCCAATGGAGTCCTACACCATCCTTTCCACTGAGGATCGTTATTTATGCATTAAGAACCTGAGCTTAGCATTTCTGCCCAGGTTAGATGAAATGTGTGGTGTGGACGCTTTTTATTTGCAAAACCAAAATAAGAGTAATTGTGTATACAGTCCTCAGAAATAGTTTGGTGTCACTCTTTCCGACTCTTCCTCCCTTCACGTTAATAACTACAGTTCCTAGAGCACTGGAAATGTAACAGCCAAAAAAACTCGCTCATGCCTTGTTTTATGTCTGAAACTCATGGGAGCGGCTGCCTGGCCTCAAGAGAGAGGTGCAGTTTCTGTAGGTGAGCTCAAAAGCCTCTGCTCCCTAAAGATTTGGCAAGCCAGTAGACAAAGCTGAGCATCAGACTGTTGCCCAAATTCATCGCTGTCAGCACACGACGGCTGTCGTTCACAAAAAATCTCTTTCTCGCACAGTCTGTTCTCTGCAAGGAGCCCCTACGCTGTGGCACGTGCTTAAACAGGAGTTGAGCGTTGACGGTGTTTTGTTAGAGATGTCTGTGCTGGAAACAACAGGCATTTCTAGTGTGCATTTTTGGGGGCTTTCTACATTTTTTAAAAATTTTTGTGTGAGCTTGCACCACTGAACAAGTCGTATCGTCCATAGAAACTTGTCTTCCATTCTCACAAGAACTTAAGGAGGCTACAAGACGTGGCAAAGCACACTGTCCAGTATTGTTCAGTACTTGTGTGTTTGATAAATCTTCAGTGCAGGAAACTGTAATTTGCTATATATATATATATATATATATATATGTATAAGTATATATATTTATGTACATAATCTTTTGTTTTCCTCCAGTTATGAAAATGTTACCCTGCGGTACATTATTTTTGATTTTTTTTTACATGTGTCACACTATTTTCGTAGCCACACACTTTATATTGTTTTGAAGAAAACATATTGGCTTGCTGGGTTTGTAAAAGGTTCAGTTTTATTCAGCAGTGTTTAAAATATACAAGCCTTAGCCATTACCTGTGTAAAAAGAAATTTAGATGTTTACTACATATGTTACAATAAACTGCAAGATGCTTTTCTCTTGAGAATTTTTAATATGTGCCTCAGAATTCTGTACTATCATTGTAAACTACAAATCTGGATAACTTCTGTTGCTGTATCTTAGCTTGTATATTTATATATGCTGGCATTCAATGATATAATTAAGCTATGTGAAGGAAAAGACATTACTGGTAATCCCAAGTGTATCATGCTTTGCAGCTGTGCAAGACCAAAAGAAAATGTGAAGTTCCATGTTATATGGATGATTAATTAAYGCTCAGTACCCTCCAGACTTTGATTTTCTCTGTGCTGTGGGGTACTCTGTACTTATCAGGGAAGAACAGTCAGTGCAGTCACATTAATCCATAACATGAGGAATAGTGGGGAGACTCTGCTGTTGGGTCGAACATACTTACACAGCTCCAGGCTTTCACTCTCCAACATAAAGATCTGTTGAGTATTCACCTGTGAGCTCAGAAAGTCATAAAGCACACAGATTTGTCCTGTTCATGACTCATCTTTGTATGAAATTGTAGGGGCGTATGTCTGTACACACACAGGTTAACTGAAAAAGTATCTCAAATATGTATTCCATGCTGACCACTATCTTTCTGAGCAATATTTTATGCTCAGTTAAGTACTGTATCCTTAATATACTGAGGCATATTTCCTTGTGAATACTAAGTCCGTTTTTGCATTTTTTTTTAGAGAAAAAAAAATTAGAGAAAAAGTCTGAAATAATATTTTGCTCTATTTTCAGCAGACTAACGCAAATAATGCTGCATTAATACTGAAGAGGCTGCATTAATACCGAACATAGGCCAGAGTTAACAGTAATACACACACACACACCTCTCTTCTTGTTGATGCTGTTGGGAGWTATACGTGTGGAAGAAGTGAGTTGTAATTGCATTTTCATTTTAGTATGCAAGTACATATAGTAACTACAGTTGCACTTTGTAGTCCACCTAAAATGAAGATGAAGTCAAGAGAAGTAACAGAAAAACTACASGCAAAAGCACAAGTCACTGCCTTTTCACGACACAAAACTAGTAGTATCACATAGTGAACGACCTTCTATAACAATTAGACAGAGTCTGTAAAAGGCCAGATTTTAAAGCTGAAGTATATTGCTCACAGCGTTACACAGCTGCCACTCGTATTAGGAGTAATGATAGTGTTGTGCACTAACTTATTTAGCACTGCAGGGAATGGTGGATGTTGGAGTTTCTTGTTCATTTTGAAATGTTGATGATAGGTCTTGTGAGGATTTTTATTACAAAACCATCTATTGATATACAATAAATGAACTTTCCAAAGTCTGCAGATTTTCTTTTCTTCTGTTTTAGGCTAGCAGAAGAAGCATTTTTTTTTTTTATGAAGCACTGGCAAACTGGCTGCCTTAACATGAGTATCACTAAAACTGCATTCCCWTTTAAGAGAGAAAGTTGTGCATCCATAAATATACAGATGAGCAAGACAGCAGGCATGGGACCTTCTTCATAGAATAACCCTTTTACATTCCCTGTTTTGAAGCTATTCATGGAGATTCATAGACATCAGAGTAAAGAATAGCTGGCATTAAAACCGGGGCTATCTGCAATATACTGTATGTGTTGTTCTCTGGAGCATGGGATTAGTCAGGATACAGAGTATAACAGCTAAGTATAGTCACTATTAGGAGTRCACACCAGATGGTACTGCTCTATATAAATACGTCCTATAATTGCAGCTGTAGATTTTCCTGCAGTTACATATTTGTCTGGTGTATAATCATAGCCCAAAATATACTGATCTATATGCTGCTCCAGCACTGATGATCTCATATGTGACCCACATTCTCAGACCCAGCAAACCAGGGTTTGTAACCTGCCTACTCATGAGAAAGGCATCRCGGACCCAGACACTTGCTAAACACCTGCTGCCCCAGGCTGTGCTCCCTGCACTGAGGTCTACACGCCACCTCAAGCAGGGGRGCCACCACATGTAGCTGTCAGACCCAGCATCCATCCATCCTCAGAGCTAAGGCTGAAGATGTGATCACTGCTGGCACCTCAGCCCTACTGTTCACAACTCAACCCAAAGTGCTTTAAAATAGGAGGCCACTCTGAAAGATTAACACATRTATGTCTCTGCCATCTCTGGCTATGACACTCACTTGCAGCTAAGAGGAAAATCATCCTGTCATGAATCTTGACTAGTGGCACCAGTATTGTGAAGAACGGCTGCTCTCAGCACACTGCCACCACCACTAGACCTGCTCTTGGCCAGGACTGCAGGCCATTCACTACACATGGGACAGAAATTTCCACAGATTTTTCTCTTTGCCTTTTAGTTAGGTATCCTTAATTCCCTGCAGCATTTACTTGTGCTCTATCTTGTAAGTTCCCTGTGGCAGGATTTTGTTTAATTAAGTACTTAAAATTGCAGAAAAATGAATGAAGGAAGTTAAAGAAAAGGAAAAGCATGTTTGCAAGGACAAAAAGAAAAAAAGAAAGTATATTAGAAATTTTAGCAGTCATAGAGGTGTGTCTTTAAACAGAAATGATAAGAATGCCAGGAATGATACAGAAAAGTAGAAATGATCAAGAAATATTTATGTTCTGGCTTTGGAAAAAAATAGAACAAGAGATACTCATTAGAGGTCAAAGTCATCTCTACTCCATAAATAATCAAAGATGATGTTAAACAACATCTATCTGAATAGAAAGGCAGCAGGCCTAGATAAGTCACAAAAGCAGCTGGCTCTCTGGTGTTAATTTTCTGTAAACCTTGGCATGCTTGGCTAGTTCTCTATGGCTGACATAATAATAATTAGAGCTAGTCAGCAATTACTCACTAAGAGGTTTAGTCGGTGGTATTGATGGAAAATTTCCATGACTTTAAATTTCAATGGAAGTTTTACTGAAAATGTGCCATTGTAACAAAATTCTGACAGAACCCAGGCAGACTCTAATGGAAACCTGCCTGGTTTTCCATTAAGCCATCTGGCAAGGTGCTGAAGGCTTCCAGGAGTTGTAGCTTCTGGCCTCCACATACCCTGGAAGCTGGAT
The DNA here is from genome assembly GCF_003343005.1 of Rhea americana. NCBI lineage: Eukaryota > Metazoa > Chordata > Aves > Rheiformes > Rheidae > Rhea > Rhea americana. The sequence goes on from NW_028186449.1 coordinate 49,080, forward strand.
CCCCCAAAGGCTATATATCTGGTGGCTTGATACAGGGCCAGCATGCTGACAGAGAGCCCGGGTAACCCTGATGCTTTGGCTTGGGGTCTAGGGTGAGCTCAGGATCGCAAATTTTCCTGCTGTGGAGCTTGGCCTCAGTGCTGCTGTGACAAAGCCTTCAACAGTCGCACAGTAGTAATAATGCTGTCCAGTAGCATCCTACAAAAAACCAATGTGGAGAACAGAAGCTGCCACTTCTTTTTGTTTAATTAAAACAGCACTTATTGCAAATATTTTATAAACTCGTACTGAACCTGAGTGATAAAACTATTTCCATAAGGGCATGGGAGCCATGAAGCTGGAAGGGATTTCAAGTGATCTTGTACTCCAGACCTCTTTCATAGGTTAGATAACTGTTAGTTAATTTGTTTACAGGTAGGAACATTTTGTCCAGCTGCTTATTTCAGACATTCAGTAAACTCCATGGAGAAAATAAATTGCAGTGCTAACTGGTCTCACAATCACTAAAAACTGTAAAGAGTTACTGTTTCCAGCCACACAGGAAACACTCCTGACAGTTCCGCAGGTCTGCCAGCATCTACCCTGCCTACGCTGATTCACTACGGCAGGCCCACAAATTGTCACATGCAGCTGGTTCAGGCAGCTCTTCAAAGTGCCACAAAGCTACCATCTTCATTGGTGGAATATAACACTAAAAACAGCTCTGTAGTAGGAATACTAAATTCCCTGTGCCAATATGGTGAGCTAAGTTCTAAAACTAATGAATTGTATAATGATAAATAGCTTTAGAAATAAATGCACTGCCCTAATTTGCTACATAAAATGAAATGGAGACCTTGTTCTGCTACTAACAATAAAATAGAATGTGTTTGTCTCCCAAAAGAAGTCAAACTAAGTGTAATGGGACACTTGCTTGGCCAGAACTTTCTGGGACACATTGAAATGAATGTTTCAAGTTCCACACATTCAAATGGAAAGTGTTCACAGCATTCATTCATCTTTACATACCATGTGGCTCTTCTGGCATGGTCATCTTAAGACTTGGAAAAGCTACCCTGTCCTAAGTAACAGGTTGTCTACATCTAAATTATTACCTAATTCTTTATTCCCAGTAGGGTGGTTCAGTACCTCCTTTCAGGCAGGAAATGACAGTTGTATGCAACCTCCTTTTCTCTATCTGACCAGAGTGAAACTTCTGTTTCTTCCATCACAGAACATCTGATTCAGCTCATTCTTTCTTCCTGAGATTTGTGAGTGCAGTTATTATACAAGGAGCTTGAACAATTCACCAGTTCCCAAACTGCTATTGTCAAACTAAACAACAAACTGCTTCACCTATATGAGTTAATACAAGTGCTGATACCATGATTATCACTTTTCCTTTGAATTCTCATCTTTACATCGGTCCAACCTGTAAAACCTAGAGGGTTTAGCATAATACAGGCCTTCAGGCTCTAATATTTCAGAATCCCTCTGGGAAGAAGCAGCTTCTGAGCTGGCACCATTTCAGAAAGTCTGTGCTATTTACTGTTTTCTACAGGCTTACTTTGTGTTCTCCCCTTGGTTTGGAAGAACACCGCCTCTCCAGTCAGAGGCATTTCAGCCTCATATATAATCAGTGCACAGAAATAGGTGCCCTACTTACGTCCTCAAAACCCCATTGCAGGGGCTAGGAGCCACCTGTTTTCCTCCATCAACTGCAGAGTGATATAGTCAACATATATTTGGAACCTGCAGAGAACTGAAATAAATCTTCAGACCCCCTGAGGCCTGCAAAGTACTTTTGGGGTATTTCAGTGACTAAAACACATATTTGAAGGGGGTTGTCCTAATACATCCCTTTGTCCCTAATAATTTTTTGCACTCTACAACTCAATTGATAAACTTTCTACAAAATACAATTCAGATCTTTTTTAATCCGTCTTCAAAGAAATCCAGCTTTCAAATACCCCTGGTTTTACACCTGTGAATAAGAGGACAGATAGATACAAGCACAACAGAAAATTGTATTCCCCATTCTTTTCTCCAAGTAATCGTATGTCATACCTTAGACTGTTGTAGGGAATGTGTGTGTTACAACCAGGAAACTGGTCCTTCTTTGATCCTCATTAATAATCTGTTAGACACTGAATATTATTATCCTCATCAGGAGTGAGTTCTACAAACTGTTGTGAGGGTACAACAGGCAACTATAGCAATGACAGACCATTAACATAAAGCAACTATGATCTCAAGAGCAATTAGGAAATCAAATACAAGATTACTAACACAGCAAGATTCCCTTGAAACCCTCAGATACCCAAGATCTCATAGTACTAGGTGTCAGTAGAGTTGCACTCAGTCAGACAGCATTTATGGTCAGTGAAGCAATCTATTCAGGAATAATTCACTTTCTTATATACACTTACATACACTGCCAGAGCCATGAACTGATTAATTTTGGTTAAATGGGAATCTTTTATGTGGTTTTAGGTACAAAAGAAGGACAAGGATAAGATCAATATTCCTGTTCAAAAAGACAGTATTATTGGTCTCCAAAGGTTGGACCGGAACTGTTTCCTTCTCATAGACACTGCTTCACCAAGGGGTGCATCTCTTAACATCCGTAACTTCAAAAAATTGGCTAAATTTGTGCTCCAGATACTTTGAAGTACAGAAACAACCATAAAGCTGGGTTCACTACAGGATAAAGATAAAATAACAGTAAACATTGACATAATAGTAAACATTGACAATCCGATTTTGCTAAAACACTGGAGTCAAGTAAGTACTAAATCCTTCAGGCAGCATCTTCCAGATTCAATGCCAAATTAGAGAAAGGCCCCACATCTGTGTACAAGCATGAAAAATTTATTTACAATAATTAGAAGAGACTGATAGAATATTTCAATTGATTGTCACATTAAATGTTAGAAAGAAAACTATTAAAATGAGAAAAAGAACATTTTCCTACAGTCAAACTGGATGGTTTCCAGTCACAAAGGAGYTTTTTTAGTTTCACTTTCAGTTTTCTACTACCTTACACTCCACCATCAGTGAGTAAAATGAACTAAGCAATGTATAGGAATTAGCCATATAATGTGAATTCTAGCAGAAAAGGGCCTGCAAGCTGTGCTAAACATTTAATTCTGTTACCAAGAAGTCAGAATTTTGTCATCTTTCATCAGCAGTGATACAGTCAACTTTTTTCAGGCTTTTGGAGACAAAACACAACAAGGTTGCACAAGGAACTATTTGAAAGCAGATCACCCCAGTTCTTCAAGCGCATTCTGCTCACTACAAAATAATATATGACATTTCAGCCTCAGCTGCAGCTAGAAGGAACAGCTTTCTCTATGAGCAGAAATGAGAAATTGCATGCTTTTGTTCGGATTCCTCTCAGAAAAGCTAAAAATCATTTCTTGCAAACCTGTCTGGGGAGAAAAACAGCAAAGGATGATGGAATGGGGAGAACTTCAGTGTTTTTAAAAATTGCCACTGAGTAATTAGGGAGGGAAAGAGGAGATGGGCATTTGTAAGCTTCTGTAAATACACCATTCAGCACGAGGGAAGGAAGAAAGGTGTGCTCTCACATCTTATGTGCTGAGATTTCATCTGAGCAATGGAAATTATTCATTCTGTAATCTTACTTGAGTCTATATTCTGTCTGTCTGGGCCTTTGATATTTGTGGGTCTATCCTGGTCACCACTGCTTTCTCAACATGAGCTTTTAAATGCATTTAATGCAAAAATCTCCATGGAAAAGCCATTAAAAAGTAGTAATTATGTCTGTCCCTGAAAGGAATAATAAAGAGAAACAACTCTGTTTGCTCTAGTAGATCAAGCAGTGTATTCATGATGGCAAATAGTTATGTTGAAGTTAGTGAACAGAAGACAAGGGACAAAGGTTCACCATAATGAAAGATGTCACCTTCCAACCCTCAGTTTGGAGGGGAGACATGCTGACTGGAGAAGAAATACACTCCATGACAGATAACATACAAACACACTGTTCCTATAGCAATGCTCACACAGATATATGTGTGTACAAAAGTCCAAGCCCTGAGGGACTCACTCAAGCCATCATGAAAAGTTTCATCTCACCAATGAAAGAGCAGGAACAATCCCATGAGATGTAGATGGCCAACACACTATATATTGTGAAAATTACTAGTCACTAGGGGCTGAAACAAGTCACAGAAAATAGTGAAAAATCTAGCATCTGACTAAAACTGTCCAGAACTAATCAAATAATAAATGTATTCACAAAAATCCAAGTCTTACTATGACAATTCACAGGAATCAATAAACGTATGGGGTTAATTGTTTGCCTTTAACAGTTAGGTCATCTTTGTTAAGATATGCAAACTTGATACGCCGTATATCTAGTACAAGCTGGCATGAAGTTACTCTAGTAAGAGCAAGTGGACAAATTCACATGCACACGAAGACAAATGGGAATAAAATTATAAGAAGTAACACATTAAAACATGTTTCTGAAATAATTTCTCTATTTCTGTTTAATGAAAGAAATTATATAAATACTAACCCAGATTAACTCTAAGCTGATGCCTTACTGCATCAAGGCCATCATCCCTGTATAAACTATCAGTTACAGCATAATCATCAGGGCTTTTTTTTTCTCTGAAATTCATTGTAATCATGAACACAAAATACGATGTTCCAAGCACCTGACAAAATGTTGAATACTTTGAATTTCTTAGTTAAAATCATCTTATATTTACATGTATCCTGAATACAAAGAATTGAGTTGAATATTAAACAAGTTTTCATTGATCTACTGGTAGTATTAATATGTCTTTTAAAGGTATTCATCTCAGCTGCAGCCAAGGCTCAAAGAGATTTTAATCTCAGTGAGATAGAATCCTAATCAGAAATCATAAGTATAAACATATTATTATGATGATGATGCAAAATTTTGCCCCATCTTCAGAAAGCATGTTTATCAGACAGCTCTCCTCACTGGCCACATTTATCCATAGCTATAATCTCACTAAAACCTGAAGAAAGGAAGGGATGCAGTTTGACAGCAGATAACTCATGAAACTAGTTTTAAAGTTTATGCAATATAAGGAACTGTACTTTGCATCTTCTTGTGCGCCTCATCACACCGATGAGCCTCATAACAACATAACAACGTCATTTTTAAGACAAAGACCTTAGGAAGATGGCTATTTTAAACACTGTTGGACAAAGCTGCTTATCATAGTCATCAGAAGGAAGGAGGAAGTTGTAGCCATGCGCACAGTGTAACTGTTGACACAAGGCAAGATGTCTTCCTTGATTAGGCACTGTCTAGATCCTTGTGTGTTAAATGGCCTTTCCTTGGCACTGGTCACCGGAATCCTCCACATGAATCATTACCGTCCCCAAGTCACCACAAAAGCGTTTAAGCAAAGGAATTGGAAACACTCAAACACTGGCCCTGACTAGTGCCTTTGAACAATATCAGTTGTACTTCTGCCTAGAAAAAACATCCAGACACATCCCTCTGGGGCAAGTTTTCAACATTAACAAAACACATCCATATAGATACACACACACACACACACACACATATATACAAACTGCTAAAGGTTGCACATTAAATCCTTGTATGAGAGGGTAGAGAAGTGAACCTAGCTACAGGGAACGACTTCCAAGCGGGAGCACCCACATCAGAGTCTGCAGAACAGCTTGAACCAAGCCGGCTGACTTTGCTCTGAAGCTAGTGCCAAATGCTCATGTGTCCATCCCAGCGACTCTGCTGTGGGGACTGCAATTTCCAGCACAGTGCCGTAATACAGAGCAGAGGGAAAGTAATTGTTCAAATGTTGAAGCCCTTTTCTTCAATGTCTATCAGCGTACACATGGTTACTGAGGGCAGCCTGCAGATACCCTTTAACTTTCAGTGTAAGAGTTGAGACAAGCTGGTATTAAAACAATTTGACTAATATCTGTTCTCTGGGCTAATCTGTTTATTCTAACTAACAAAACTGCATTCWCTTGTATTTGATTCTCTGTGCATGAGAGGAAAATTTCTCTTTGCAGTTCTGGCAAGCTCAAACAGCTCTGCATTCAATAACACACAATGCATGAGAGATATTAATATTTTTAAATAATATCCTCATTGCTGTTTCCTGATTGCTCATACCTGTGTAAAGAGCATGACCAGATCTTGAGTTACTGCAGAGCATGACACAGTAATCCTCAAAACTACTACAAACAAGCTAAAGAGGAATTTCTGCCATAGCCAGTCCTGAACTGATTGAATAAAAGCCAGATATGCTTAAGATCATAAGCAGTCTGTGCTGTTCTATACCACTTTGCAGAGAGCTTGGTCTTTCAACCTCTTTTTGCTCTCTGCTGAACACTTTGACTCATGTTTTGAGGAAGATGCTAAATGCCACTTGGTCATGTGTGAAGGGATGATTTTGTGTAATTCCCAACAGAAACGTCATCACAACAGCTGAGGYAGTCAGAACAGATAGGATGTAAGAAAGAAACGTGACTGTAAAGTGACATATTTCACAGATTAGATGCTAGAAGGGGAGGGAAAAAAAGATGTTCAGAGAAGACTTGTTCTACTCCATTCATACGAATATAATTGAGGAAATACAAGGACAGTCTCTAACCTAGCAGATCATTGAACTGGGAAGGAGCAGGTGGATCCAATGTGACTACTTAGGGAAAAGATGGGGGATGAATTTCTCTCTGCTTGTTTTCAATTCCTATTAAGCAAAAACAAAAGAAAATCTGTAGACAGGATTTATAGATGGAACAACATTAAAATGGAGATCTGATGATCCGTAAGTTCAAAATTTCCATCCTTATAACTTTAATTACTCCTTTGATGAGCAGTGAGAAAGGTAACAGCATGAAGCAATTGTATCTAAGTGCACTAAAAYCCTGCCTTTGACTTCACTGGGAAAATGCAGCATTGAATTGGCTGAAAAAGGTATTGCAAACGACATTAAATTGCTAAGGAACAGGGTCTAAGCTAACCACAGCAACAATACAACTAGAAGAAATTATTCAAAATTGAAGTAGTATCATCCTGTTTGTCCAACAGGAGAGAGGATTGACTTAGACACCAGTGAGATCTTCTGGATAGGATACTAATAGCCATATAGATGGGCCAGCAGAAGAAGGGTCCTTCAGCAATTTACCACTCTAAATGCTCTCTCAGGGTCCCAGGCCGATTTTGCAGCCCATGCTGCTGGGACTATACACTGATATCAGTGCTCGCAGGAGGTAAACCTACATACATTGCAGCCATGCTGTGGAGCACAGATGGCCCTGCAACCAGRTTTACCCTTGGCAACAGCACCAGTTCAGTCAGCTCTCAGCTACCAGTCAGCAAATTATCTCCTCTGCAGATAATACACATCCCAGGGTAGAAATACTGAAGCTGGATCTACACAGAGAAGCGTGTCTACAGCTATACTTGCATGGAAAATGGATCTGAGATTGGCCCCCAAGACAAGTAGTCCCATACAGCTCATGTCCATGTGGACAGATCACTTCCACCCCAGAGCAAGACGACCTTGTCTGTACTGCCTTCTGGGGACAGCTACTAGCCCATGCTCTCCAAACTRTCCCCTTCCACCCACGTGGGGCAGCATACAAAGAAGTGGGTGAACAATTAACAGTATGATCAATTAAGAGCCACTGCTTGAGTCCGTACCTCTGTCCATATTTTGTTGAGTATCATTGAGGTATCCAGATCAGGTTTTTTAACTCAAACATGCCTCTGTTCCTGCTGAGCCAGCTGGAAGCAGTACATCTGCAGCCAGAGCCCAGCACCAGGAGCCAGYGAGCCTGCGCAAGCTCCGTACCCTGCCCCATGCTCTTTGGTGCTCGCTGCACCAGGAGGGCACACTAGCTCGTCCCCAAGGCCTCTGATCCCCTGGGAGGGGGTTTGCAGGCACCCGTGTGACAATGCACGCAAGCTGGAGAGCCCTCTCAGAACAAGCACCCCAGGCAACATGGTGTAGAAATTTTAAAGGGGACTTTCGACAGAGCCATCTTAAAACACCCTAATACCTGTATTATTCAGGTTTTCCAGCTTCATTTTCCCTTGGATAATAAAAAGCTAACAGGTTATATCCTGTAACAGTAATGAAAAAAAGCAAAAGCTTAGGAAAAAGACTGCCATCCAAAAAGCATTTATAATGACACAGATAAAAATTTAATTTGCACTTTAGCTTCCATTGCAGAATTTTTATTTGGTGCAGTTTCTTTGTCCTTCACTTGCACATTAAATGATTTAGGGCCTTATCCTGAACCTTTTATGCCTTTCCTTGTTTTCCATGTCTGCTCCTGAGATAAAGTGCAATATACATGTACCTGCAGAACGAAGGTCTAAGTGACCGTTTACATCTCCTTGTTTGTAGTGTATTGATCATCTCTTTGTACTTTTGCCTTATTTTCCTGGCAAACCCTTTCAAAGAGAAAGGAAATGAAGCAATACTTCCCTCTACTGGAAGACTCCAGAATTCTGGAAATAAATCAAGTGCAACATTTTTCTGAGCTACTTTTGCTGCATTGAGAAGACAGACTACAGCAGAAGGGAAAGAAGAAAGAGGGGAATTCATTTTTTTTTTTTTTGTTTGGTTATTATCCATGGATTATAGCTTTGGAGAGCTCTTATATAACTTACCCTTTTTTCTCCAAGTTTTAGTCAATGTATTGTGTTTATTATGTTCATTATTAATGCATTTCTGAAAATTCTCATGCCACTAAGGCCTTATGCCCAGATTTTTAAACTCTCCCTGTGCATGCAATTTTCTGAATCTGCTGCATAGTTATTATACAGATTTTCTCAAGCTACTTTTGCACAATTTCTTCCATGACTCCTGTGAAGGGTTTGTAAAAATCAAACAGCACCATTGAACATCTTTGAAGTTCCCATTGGGGGAGTGAATCAATGGCTGGCAGGCAAAGGCTCCAGTGGACATGGAAAACTTCAGCTGTGATTTATAGACCTTGTTGACAAGATTGTTCCACAGGATGAGAAAAGGTAATTCCCACTGTAGTTATGGGAGCCCTGAGATTTTAGCTTTCTTTATAAATCAAGATCATGTAAAGCAAGGTCAAGCATTCCACACCAGCTGTCCCATTCCTGATTTTCAGGCATCATCTGCTGGCAGCTGTCCATAAGCTTTTCTATAGATAGAGGGAGTTCTGCTGTTTGGAGAGGCCAACAAGGAAATTTGATAATAGAAAAAACTTATACTGAGTAATTGCCAGATTACTTACACTGAGTATTCCCAGTTTTGTCTCTGTTAGTCCTGTGATGTTGTCTCCCAAACTCTTATAGGGTTCTGTGGAATAATTATGTTACCTTGTATATCTTCTGATTATGCATAACTTACTTTTATAATCAAGTTAGGACCACAACAAGTAAACCAGATCAACTGGATTAACATCTATAAATATATTTTCACGTGTCCTGAATTGCTCTTTAATTGATGAGGTATCAGTATCTAACACCTCTTTAACTGATAAAGTAACGGATGAGGTATTTCAGCCACTAGTAGATGTTACCATCTCTGGGCTGAAACACAGAACTAAGCAACAATAAAACTACAGACAGGGAAACAGCCAGAAAATATTTTTTTTTTTCGATAGAAACCAAAAGAATTTTAGGTAAGAACTTTATGGTCAGATCCTGAGACCTTCTTTGGTACACATCCAGTTCTTACTGAAGGAAAGCTTGTACTGGTTCAGTAGTAACTCCCAAGGACAGTGGCTCTAATCCGATGCTCACAGTTTGTCAGGGCTCTGGAATTAACACCTGCTACTTTGGAAAAAGCTCCACAGAATCCCTTGGAGGCTAAAAGAGGTCATATCACCCTCCCTCGCATTGTAGGGTCCTCTTAAGTCACTGGGTTAGCAAGCTAGCTAAAAAGCCGAAAGATGATAACACAACTTTATTCATGGCTGTGACGTAGTCAGCTGAGGACTCTTTTTCTCCTTTTTGTTTAGTTAAGACTGTTCATCTGTTTTTCAATGGATCTCAGATATTGTGTTTCTTTCCTGCATCCAGGAATGTATTTGCCTGAAGTCTGAGAAGGAAGGAAAATGTTGTTGCTAAAACTGTGTTGTTGCTAAAAACGACCATACCGTCACTTCAGGCAGGTCATGAGGCAAGCTAAGCAGTCATGCTCAGCTAGCTCCGTTCAATGAAATCAGGTTGCACATATGAGTAACTACTTACTCAGTCTCATACAGAATTCAAAATCTGGTCAATTAAAGTCAGAATCAGATATGAGAATACCATAGCAGATCACAAGGCCTAAATCACATTGTAAGAAAGGACTTTGTGTTCTCAGTTATTCAGAGCAGTGGGACCTCAGGTCTTGGCATTTTGTGTCAAGCATAAAAAGGGCCTTTTTTGTAAGAAAACAGCACACCAACCTCCCAGAAACTGCATAGCTGGAAAGAATAGAGCTGGAGAGATTTCCTTTTAGGGAAAATCTCTCAGCCATTCACTGATTTATTATTAACATTCTTACCGCGGTTGTGCTAAAACGCTCCAGCTAGTTTGGGTTCCACTAGGCTAAGTGCCACACTGATGATTTTATCTACAGCTCAGGCTCAAGTTCAGTCTGTAGCCCAAAGCTCTAGATCATCAATACCGCACCCAGCTGAGAGATAACCAGCTGATCCCCCAAACTGGGAAAGTGGGGTAGAGGAAGAGAAGTGCCCAGGTGAAATCTGCCTCACAGATAGTGCTGCAAGCTCAACTCCCTTGGCTCCGAACTTGGGATGTAACTTGAGAAAACTAACCAAAAGCCTCAGCCTCTGCAGATTTTCACATCTGATTCTTCAGAGCTGCAAGCCTTGCTTCTGAATACAGAGCATTTGCAGACCAGGGGAAAGGTGCATTGAATGTATCACGAACTGCTTCTAAAAAGTCTGATTACAAAAATCCCACTGTATCTATTGCCATTGTTCTCACATTGTGGCTTTGCTAATTACCAGTAATGAAGTTGCACATTCAACTATTGCAAAATGTGGGACTTTTCTTTAAATGGTAACCTTTGTCCTCCATGTTGAACCTGTTGAATCACCTACCACAGATGCTTGGACTGACACATCCCCAGAACAGCAGTCTGTCTGACTGACGGGAAGAAAACTGTACATCCCCTTCACAGCCCCATCCATGACTAGACCACCTGGTTTGATTACATTTTCCCTGTCAGAGGTACAATTTGAAACAACAAAGTGCCCAAGCTGATTTTGTTTGCCACTGGGTCTCTCTCAGTGAACATACCTAGCAGGGTCTAGATGCCTGTGCTGATATGAGATGCTGCTCTTGAAGTCCTGTCTTTCCTGTTGTACCGTGAAGTTGTGCTGCACCTCAGCAAGAACCAATCTTGCTGAAAGCCACTTGAGCTTGCACTTTACTCCATTGAACTTGTACTTGGCTGGGTGCAAATATACAAAGCTAAAGGAGGCATGAGTGAGCTGGGGATTATTCTTTCAGTCTGGATAGCAGTGAAACCTGGAGCTTACAGCAACTGAGAACTACTAAATAAGGCTTCTTCTGTTCTTGTACTTGAAACCAAAGATGTAGGACTCCAATACATCAAACAGAAGCTGCAGCATCAGGGGCTTAGTTAGTGTATGTCAGAAACACTAAATTTCAGCCCTCAGCGTGCTGTAGGGTAGCATGAAACAGTCACAGAGACATTGAATCCTACAGGGTTCCTTCTGTAGTTCTGCCTCTGGATAACCGAGACTGATGAGTCTGCTGTCAGAACAGGATCTTGTGGATATATACAAACATTAAGTATGTTTTAAAAAAGAGTCAAAGAAAGCAAAGATCAAGTGAATAGCCTGTGGTATACTGGTAACATCTGTGAAATTCTAAGTTGAGCAATTTAAGACCCATTGCCCTTTAGCACCATCCATTTTTGGTTTTGTGACTCCCAGGCCATGAAAAGCTAGCCACTCCAGGAGTGGGCAATTGCTATACAGTGCTCAAACAGCATTGACTGCTTGGCTTTGATGGCCAAGACAGACTCCTTACATTTTACATGCCCTACTCATGAATCATTAGACTTCCCAACACAAAGGAGACTGAAAAGATCCTTTGAGCATAATAACCCACATATTAGGGGTATTATGGTCTCCCTTTGCAGGAGCTCTAACCATGTCGCCTTGGGAGGAACCCATTGCCCCAATCCCATTTCAAAAGGGAACAGAATTTGCTTTGAACACATCCTGGAAGAAAGGATACACACAGGTCCCTTGGCTGCCAGCACAGGGCTGTCTCTGACTCCAGTGGGAATTGTGTGTAGGCGTCCAAGTACAGATGGAGGTCCAAATAGTGTGCAAAAGAGCTGCTCTCCTGCAAAGGTTTCCTTACACAACTACACAGCATTAGGCACTTCCACCCGCCAGTCTGCCTTACAGTGAAAGGACACTGCACCAGAAAACCAAGCTGTGTCTTGAGTGCCCCTGGAGCTTTGCTCAGAAAAAAAAAAAAAAAAAAAAAAAAAAAAAAAAAGACTCTTCACAGATTAAAAACAGCACACTGGGAACAAGCACAGGGGTAATGTAATCAACACCGGCAGAGTTTTACTCATGCCAAGTTTTTTAATCAGGGTGGTATGCCCTTCTGAAACACAGCCATATGTCATCAAATATGAAGCAGGTATTACAACAGGAAATTCTGGGGCCTGTGCGATCCAAACTAAATATTCAGACTAGCTCATTATAACGGCCACGCTCCACACCGATCTTCTCTATCCCAGTTGCCTTAAATAGAACATCCAACCCAAAGGATCATATATTCTTCTCAGCCTTTTTCACAAGACCTATTTTCTAAATCTTTAGGAGTTTCTCTTGCCTATCTCTGGACTCCAGCTAATTCATCTGCACTTTTTATTCCAAATCCCACAGCTCATATACTCCTGAAACACATTTTCAGACCTTTGTATAGTAGCATTAGTTTTACATGGCAACTCCATAGAATGGTAGAATAGGTAAGCAGTCTATCTTTGCAATCACGTCAGTTTATGGCAGGTTGAAAGGAAGGACAATGTCTCCCCATGCTTCCTATTCTGTCTCCACATACAGTTGACTTGTATTTGGCTTGAAATCCAGTATCCCAGATGTGGGAATTTTTTTTTTTTTTTTTTTTTTTTTTTTTTTTTTTTTTTTGCTGCTGCATAAGCACTTACTTCTTATTGGAAATTCCGCCTTTGATTTTGCCTTGCCAGAGTGGTGTTCTGCACTTGTCATGAAATCAATCAGACGAAACTTAAAAATGACATTTTTCCAATTGCTTTCATTTGGAATGCTCCTTCTGCTTTCCACAGTAATCCCCATCCTTCTTAGTTTAGTGCCTTGAGTTTAGTTTCTCCACTCCTGATGATGATGTTCATCAGCTCCAGCTGATTTAGTAAAGTATTTGGGGTGCTTCTTTTTTTTTTTTTTTCTGTTCTAGCCCATACTCTGAGCCCCTCACGGGTAAAGCTGTTTTGAAAACAGAAGTTTGGAACAAAAGCACATGGATTATTTCAGCCTTCTCTTATCCTATACAGACTGGTCTAAGGAAGAAATTCAGGTGCTGTTTTTGCATATAGGACTGATTTCACTCTAGGGAAAGTTTTCTGTCTTGGTCAAAAGATTTTAGGTTTGGGGATTTTAAAAGCTGGACAATCCAGCCACACGAGTGTGAAGGAACTGGCAACGTAGGTGTTCCACCTGGGTCTGTTACTGTTCACTAGTCTTCTTCATTAAGAAATTAATCCATGTATTTCTTCAGTGTCTAATTTAAGTGTGTTTTAGATTCTTTTATGTGAGCTGTGACTCATTGTCTGCTTTTAGCTTACTGTTTGCTTTACAGATTTCATTGCTACATGCTTGTGAGCAGTCACCATTCATGCAATATTCTTGTGTCTTTCTTTTTGTACTTTTTAGTCATTAAAACAATACTAAAGCACTAGCTTTCCTATCATAGCCTCCATATGAGGTTAGTTCCTCTTAGAAACACCACCATCTCCTGTAATTTTCTTTCCCCTCTTATTCCATCCTAACTGATAGATTTTAAGGCCGGGGACTGCTATCTACTCTCACCTCTGGAGACTACAGGCCAGAAGACTCCTCATATTTTTGTGAGGAAGAAAAGATAAAGCCTTGAGGTAAAAAATTCAGGTTCTGGTGTATCAGCCACTATAATAAGCAAGCATTTGCAAGAATAGCTGCACTACTGCAGTTAAATAAATGATGCATCAATGCAAGCGTCCTACAATCCAACCGCAGTATCAGGAAGTGAGCCCAGGCATGTCGCAGTCCCATAGTCCAGCTCTGTATTCGACAACACTGCCTCTAAAAATCTAGTTCTTTCCATTGTGCTTTTCTGGCTGTACCTCAATGCTTAAAACTGAGCACAACCTAGCAAATACTATTGATTAAAACATTATGGTATCATATTACTCTCAATAGCACTCTACTCCAACCTAAGATAGTATTTGCTTTTGATTCTCTGTAGCAGATGTTTTCACTGATCTATCCACAAAGACATCTGATTTCCTGAGTAGCAACAAATCATTTGCAACTCAGATTACTCCTCCCACATGCATACACAGTATTTAATGTGCTGTTGTGACATTGTGTTGGGTGGCTTGATTTGGTCGCTCTCACTACTAAGTTCCTCACAACTCTCCCTGGTATTTTTGATAACCTAGAAGAACTGTTATCTGCAAGAGTGATGGCTGATCATCTTTATTGGCTTTTCTAACAGATTAAGAAGAAGCAATTTTTTTAAAACCTCAGTCAAGACAGATCCATGTGTTATCAAATCTATAACCAGTTACATGATCTGGCCTGGCCTTTATCCTCTTGTTTACTGCATAACTAATTGTGGGGACTTCTGTTAAAACCCCTTTTTGACGAACACATATGTACTAGCAGCACATCACTTACCTATCTAAGGAGAAAAGAGATATCACTCTGATAGAATAGTCTAGAAATTTTCCATTTTTTCCTGACTATTAAATTGATGCTCATCTAGACTACAGAAAAAAAGAGATAGTTGAAAGAATAAGAGAACAGAGTACTACTTAAGTTTTCTTACACAGCTATGAGAACAAGTAAGCACTTAAACATTCTATATCATCTGAAGCAGAAGACTACATCAAATGAAAACCACAGTCCATCAGTAATATTCAAGGGAGACTGCCACAACTCAGTGAGAATTTCTCTCATAAGATCTGGTAGAAAGATTCTCAGCAGTTTTTCTCTTGTTCCAGGCGCTCTGGTCCAAGTGCCCTCATCAACAAAAGAACTTGGGCAGTTAAAAATAGGATCTAGACATTTCACACAAAAAACTAATTTCTTCAAACCTCTATTGAGCTTCCACATATCTTGCAATACACAAAGTGAACTGGAGCAAGAGCCAGCCAAAAAAAATGCTGTTCTGCAGGCTGGTTCACTGAGAGGCCACAGAGACAACTTTGCTGGCACAGAGGAGATGGTCGTGTGGGGTGTTAATGAGCAGCAGATGGCGGAGAAGCTTAAAGACATAAAGATATGCTGAAAGCCATGGCCTTTAGTTCCATAAATCATATTTTCTTTTATCTATTCTCAGTGCTCATAATGGACTGATAGGATGCACCACTTCATGTTAACCTGGGTTCCCACTAAAAATAAGTTTAAGCAATTTCTCTCTGTGCCTCTGTCCACCAGCTCTTCCTGCTGTTTCTTGGGCTGATTTTTGGCCCATTTCAGTTCATTCTGATAGAGCATAGCAGTCCTAAAGAAATTAATGTTTCTGAGAGTTGCGTGAAAATCAGTATCTAAAGAGAGAAGAGAGATCCAAATCAGGACCTTCACCAGAGAAAAGGTTGCAAATTGGGCCTACTTTCTCTGGTCTGTTTGGCCATTTGACCATAATTCAAGCCAGACTCAACATGTCTTCCCTCTTGTCCAGCCAGTAGTTAGGGGAAAGGGTAGGGTGCTTTGTATATGTTTAAGGAACATAGTAGAAGAAGGAAATATTGCCAAGAGCTATAAAAAATATGATTTCTGCAGACATAGAGAAGCAGCCTGGCTCAGATTGCACAGAGGCAGTTGCTCCTAGCTCCCTTGGGCTTCCATGTTCAGCAGGAGCTAGGAGTATTTAATGGCAAAATACTTCAGGTCAAGTATGAGCTATAAACCACATCTTGCTGCCTTTCCCCAGTATGAGCCATGACTTTTTTCATCCATTCTTCAAGCATGAGTAACACAGTAGATTCCATCAGAGCCATCTCCAGACTTCTTAACAGTAAGGGCAAAGTTGAGTTTGGCCATCCTGTATTTGAGGGGTGGGGAAGAGGCTGATCCTGCCATGGGAAGAGGCAGGGATGGCATGGAGCTGTCTGGTCCTGCAGCCTGCTGGGACAAGGCAGCGAGGTAGTAACTGCTGCCACTTGAAATGGCCAGGTATGAACTCAACATCAACCCTACTGCATCTCTAAGTGGTGGAAAGCATCAAATCTGTCTTGGGYTTGGTCCAAGGAGGCTGTAGAACCAGGTTATTTTACCATCCCGGAGATATGATGTCCTCAGTAGCCTCATCTGTATGTAGAGCCAGCTCTGGGTTTCTCCTAGAATACAGATGCAGAATATAGAAAATCTTGTCTCCTTTCTAATTGGATCCTGAGAGCAGGCCTTAACTTTAAAGACCTTAAGCCTATTTTCTGAAGTCATTGCGCTCTGCAAGGAAACATCACAGAGGCCAGAAAGGGAGGATGCACTCAATGAACTCTTCAGCTTCTTGACACTTAGCAAGGCAGGGGAAGTCCTGGGTTCCTGTACCACCTCCAAGAATCATCTCTGCATTTTGTCTGAAAAGCATGGGATGTTAAAAAAAAAAAGTCAAATTTTTCAAAAAAGTTTGTCTGATGCAAAATGTTGTGAAAATCAAACTAGAAATAAATTATTTTTTCAATCTTAATTTCTCCCAATACATTCAATAAAAGTTAAATCAGTCAACCAACATCATATGAGAAACCTCAGACATTTTGAACAATTTTCCTTGCCCCCTTTGCAGATAATAGAAGTAGGACAAATGGCATAAAAAATAAAAGAAAAAAATCCACATCTGCTAAAGGAGAACAAGAGATAGTGTTCAATTTCATATTTGAGGAAGAATGAATAAGGTCAAAGGTTTCGTATATGTTTTTGCAATACAGAAAGATATTCTAGTGGGTTTGTAACCACTAAAATGATGTGTTTCCAGTGAGGATAAACACTCCATTATCAGAGAAATTGAATTGTTATTCCTCTGCAG
Organism: Rhea americana; assembly: GCF_003343005.1. Taxonomy (NCBI): domain Eukaryota; kingdom Metazoa; phylum Chordata; class Aves; order Rheiformes; family Rheidae; genus Rhea; species Rhea americana. Next base: position 66,352 of record NW_028186449.1, read on the forward strand.
TAGTGTTATGACATATTTTTAATTGGGAGCTTGTGTTGATAACAAATAAAAGAGCATCATCTTTTCCAGGAAGCTAGCCTAATGCAGATATCCATTTGATCTTCTGATTTCTCTATCGACTTTGTGCTACATGCCAAAATAACAAGTCATGCCTTCATGTCACCACTAGAAATGAGCTTAGCCAGAGTTCATCTCCAGACAGAAAACATACCCAAAGTCTGAAGGGATTTGAAATCACTAAATCATAAATCGGGAAACAACATCAAATACCAGACTTAGGAAGAATTTGGGAGGGTGAGAGTAAAAGTGAAAAGAAAGAGTAAGAAATTGCAACAGAACTTAGGAAAGGAGAGATCAATGGAAGCACTTTAAATGCAACATGGTTATGATACTTCTTTAAGTAATTCTAAGTCTACTGAATGTGACAAGAAGAATTTGTGCCAAGATGTTGCAAACGTGAAGAATGAATGTGTTATTCCCAGTGCTTGTGGGGGAAGAGGGAGCGGGATTTTAGGGCTGAGCAGTTTGCCCTCCTGATGCTATKCTGATGCTAAGAAATGCACCTGGCTCCATGCCAGCTGCTCAAATGGAAAGAGTTCAATCTCACTCTTTCAGCTTAGCTTTTTTTCTATTTTAACTCAAGTGAAGATGTAAATTCTACTTTTAAGAAGGTATCTCAGTCATTCACAGTGAACCACTTTCATAAATTTTGGTTAGTTTGCTCAGCTATGAAAATACCTTGAACGATTCAATAACAGCACTTTCCAGAAGCCTCTTTGGTATGTCTGATGCCAAATATCAAAGGAGATCTAGGTGAAACTATGACTTGGGTAACACATATTGGTGCTACACATAATACACATGGCTTGACTAACACTCACAGAATCCCTCCATCCCCCAGGATACTTAATCCAACACTGCGTTATGCTGATTCACTTGAAGGCAGGTGAAAAGGGGTCCACATTTACCATTGCTATCACTCTTGTGCCACAGAATTGCCACTAGAGGACACTGAATCAACATGAGACCTCGCTGGAGGACTGGAGCAAGGAAGTTGCTGGGGGGGGGGGGGGGTACGGGGGGGCCATAGGTGCCAAACTCCTGCCTTCTCCCACTTATGAAAACTCTAGGAAAGAGGGAAACTGGTTTATGGAGTGGTCAGCTACCCTGGAAGTGTTTTACTACTTGAGGCTGTAATTTTTGTAGCTGTTTCCAGGCTTTTGAGATCCTTTCACTTTATATTTGGGGTGCATTTCTTATACCTGCGGGAGATGAAAATGGGGGAAATCAGTGTTATTTTGCATTGTGCAAACCTTGATGTGTTTGTTTATGGTGGGCTCCTTACTAGGGAGTCTATTCAAAATGAATTGTGAAAGAAATCAAACAGGAAAGTGTGGAACAATGATCCTGACAAAAAGCATCACAGGCAATGCTCAGACACAATAGTAAGATTTACAGCCTGGAAGATGTGACGGCTCAGCCCCAACCCCAGTGAAATTGTTGTTTTTGTAAGACTGCAGATCCGGAGATCAAAGGGTAGAGATCAAGCCTGCAGAAGGAGCAGGAGAGAAAGGGCTGAGAAAGCTCTTTTAGGTTCATCCAGACTGATAGTCATAAAGTCTGCACTAGGTAGATTGGAACTTGGTCTCCAAAAGAACAGTTATGTCTACTCTTGAGTATGAAGCTGAATATAGGACAGCAGTGTGTAAATACACTTCCTTTTTTTTTAATCTATTCCAAGTACTTTGGACATGTAAGTCAGGCTTAGTTATGAAGAAGCTCTTTAATAGTATGTAGTAACCCATAATCATCCATGCCTGCTCTGAAGAGGGAGTAGCTATCTTGCCACAGCTTTTTGGTCTGCCAGGTATCACCCTCCAGCAACAAGAAGCTTTATCCAGGGAACATCTGGGTGTGCCTGGCTGAAAGGGACTGCTCCAAAAGCCAGCACTCCTGCCTGAGAGCCATTACAAGAGTGTATCAACTGCAAGGCTGGCTTCAGGTAYAGGCAGAATAGTCAGCAGACTACAGAGAAGAGCAAAATGGACATGGCTCTTTGTTACCTGACCTCACCCAGGAAAGCCAGTGTAGTTGCCACTGCCAAAGGTAGATAAATCAAGTCAGTCAGTTTGATGTTGACTTCAACAATACTGACTTTCCTTTTGCTGAAGTTGCCATCCCGCTGCTGCTTTCCCAATAGCCCTCCATTCCCAAGGCAGAAGCAACCCAGGGAGTCCACAAGGGAGCAAAGGATGAGTGCCCTCATGGGTAGCCTGTAACCAGCTCCAGGCACAGCCCTGGCAACCTAAGGAGAAGCTTGCTAAAACCCATCACTGGAATTAAACCACTATGTGAATCACACAGAGGTACCACTTCCACCTCTGGGAGCAGAGAATAAAAAGGTTCTCCATCAAAAGCAGGATACAGGCTCTGTGACAGGGAAGAGGGACAAGCATATGTGTATGTGTCATGGAGAGAGCCATAGCACTGTGGTGCAGCCCTGCTGGCAATGTTATGGATCAGTTCAGGCTTGTGCCTTTGGCACCTTTCACAGCCCAGCAGATCTCTCTCCAGAAACCCACACTGAGTTTGTGGGAGGCTTCATTGCATCGTGCTAGTCATAGAGTGCCTTAGAGTTGACTTCAGAAAGACACTTTATGCTGCTTTATGACACTGCTGTGCCTTTTCCATCTTTGAACAAATACATTAGGACAGAGCTGATTTCTGTTCTTCACCATTAAGAGTGAAGTTTTTGCACCTAACACTGCTTAAAACACACAGTAAGAAAGGGAAAGGCAGTAAGAGAATGAGTAGAGAACTGTTCTCCCACACAGTTACCCACAGCTTCTTTAACGATGGCCAGGACTTGAGGTATACTGAAAGCAGGCGAAAGTAGAAGAAAAATTTACTTGTATTAAAAATATATATATAAAATTTGAGGCCAAACATTAACCTTTACTCAGTTACTGTTTTCTCCATGTTGCCAACAGCACACTGTCATTGCAGAAACTGAGCCTCGTCCAGGCTCCTATTGCCCAACACGTAGGAAAGGCTCACAGAGTGGAAACCAGTCCAATTTAAAGCAGGGTTGCAAATCCCCATCTCAGGAAGTATCTCAGCCAGAGGACTATGGGATATTTGATGGGAGAGGGGAAAGAAGTTGGCTCAAGTATTCTCTCCCTCCACTCTTGGCTCCTTTACTGCATCTTATCACACAGCAATTTTGTTTTATTTCCTGAGCATCAAGCCAAACCATTCTGACAACTGTGAATATTTCTTCCATTTTTTGTTCATCCATACTGTTAGCCAAGCTTGTCCCCAGTCTATAGACACAACTGGTAACCCAAAACTGCATTTGCAGAGCACCATCTATTTGATAAGATACAAAAAAAAAATCAAACCTGCTTTAATAGGCAATTGGATTTCAAGACAAGCGATAGCGATTTATATTTCCATACTTAAACAATGAGGGAAACTTTAGGAAATAAGTCTCTGGAAAATTTGCCTATACTAAGCTCCCTGTAGTCACCAAAAGTCAAGAATACAGCTCTAAATCACAGTGTGAAACAGGAAGGGCTGCACATCCTTGTCATGTATAGCCAAAATCAAGAGCCTGGAGGGACTCTAGATAAATTTTATACCGACTTTCTTTCACTCTCCAGCCCTTCCCAGGATTGTATCAAGTTAGACTCCTGCTGGGTTATCCAAACTCTGAGTTGCTAACTTCTACGTGGGTGCACCCCCCAACATCACCCATTCCTCACCTCTGCTCTCTGGCCTCCGAGTCCAGGGGAGTTCAAGGTGGAGACACACGCATACCTCCGAGCCTCGCTCCAGTGTCTCTAATGACAACATTTAATGCTTATTTAACTTCTGGGATTGCCCAAAAGAGCTATATTTAGGAGAAAAAATCTAAAAAGTTGCCCCTTTGACTTGTGCTCTCAGGAAGTTCCTGGCTCCTGCGAGTCTCACTGTACCAAAGCTAACTATTAAGCTCTTGTTATTGGAGCCCATTTCAGTAACAGCAGTTGCCCAGTAAGCATTATATTTAAACTGCACAGACCTTCTGGAATTCACATTAACATATAAAGGATGTTTTGCTCTGTCAAAACACTTTTGCTTCTTAATTTTATGCTGTTACTCAGAAAACTGAAATAGGGATAACTGATAGCCAAAAATAAGTTTCACAACTTCTAAAAGGTTAACAATTGCCTCAAAAATATCAAGTATCTTCCTAGAAGCGAATGTGTACACATTTTAGTATTTATTTCTGTCTGACTTTTAAAAATATGAATTAAAATTAGGACACCTGCTGGTATTCACCCTCTACCTATTTTCAGTTATTGCAAACATACAATAGAAAAGCAAATACTGGCAGTTTCAAATAGCACTAGAGTTTGCTATCATATCCATACTCTTTTTTAAAAGTATGCTAGTCAGAATAGGCTATTTTTGTGAAAAAAAACATTAATGTCATGTTCTGATTTCACTTTTGTAGGATAAAATAAGACTTCAAGGACTTCCAAATTGATTAGTTTTAAAACTCTGAAGCACAATTACAGTCTTTGTTATACATATATGCAGAAGCAATGAGCAAGAGATTTTCAGCGATATACAGAAGTACACACTCCAGTTAGGGGATAAGCATTTGTAATCAAATACACCATTAGAAATTATGAGGATTATTCATTCACTGCTTGTCCCAGAATGATGATAATGAGAAGAAAAAAAGCCATGAAAATTCCTGCCCCAACTAATTTATAGTTAAACTTCCGGAAAGGAAGATCAGACTTGTTAGGTAGGAAAAGGTCTCAAACAATGTTTTTAAGTTTGCAGAAGCATATTGTGTAGAAGAAACTTGAATGGTGGCTCTGGTTACAAATAGATAACCAAATCTTTCAGATTCAAACTCTTTGTAGTAGGTTGCTTCTCTAACTGGTTGAACCATTTGAAAACATCAAATGGCTGGATCATGATAGGTTTCAGCTCAAASGCAAGGAAACCTAGAACAGTCTGGAAGACCGAAAGACCTGAAATGTGCCAAAAGATTTAAGTACATAAAACAAACATCCAGATTTTTTTCATTTCAAGGGGAACTTGCAAGCAGAAATAAAATGCTGTCTAACACTATTGTACTATTGATTGCATCATAAATTCAGCCACCAACGGTGCTTTATGTTTCCCTTCTCAAATCATTTCCCAAACATTTTCTAACAGAGGTCAATATCTCCAAGATTACAGCTCTCCTGATGCATCACTCCTCCAGAGACAGACTCAGCCCCTTTAATACCTGTTGAGCAGGAGCTGCGGATTATATTGGTTTGCAGCTGAGCACAAGAGTACAAGACTGGGGCCCAATTTATTACATAGTTGTGGAGTGTATGCCCAGTCTGACATACATACATCTGAGCAGGCTGTACATCTCTTAGCTCTGTGCTAACCAATTTGCGCTAGAAGGAGGGCACATACTATGTATGTCCAAAGTCCTGCTTTTGCTTTTTTGGGAAGTAAGTTCAGAGACAGTTGCAGACCRCAACCTAGGGTCTCCCACTACCAATCCTCTGTAAAAAGGTATTTAGGCAAGCAGTACTCTAGGGTAGCGGGGAGCCGTAGCTTGCAGCTCAGGAGACTAACAAGCACAGAGTCTGTATGCACAGGACAAGCCCTGTGTCACCTTGTGCTAGGTGCTGCTCGTGTAGGGTTTGAACCAAAGGGGTGCCCCCCCCCCCAAAAAAAAAGAAGACAGAAGAGGATGTGGATGAGTAGGAAACAATGCTGACCAAACCATCCAACACTGTGGCTCACCAGTATCTCTCTCTTTTTTTTGGGGGGGGGAAATCTCTTATCACTGAATATGAAGTATCTCTTATCATTGAATGTGACAAATGACTGGAGATGTTTCAAAATCCAGACATATATTCACTCTTTTAGCAGCTGTGCACAACTCTTGTGCCCATCTGTGCCATGGGTGTTTAAGAGGTCATGTTAAGTAAGCACAGTCTCAATAAATTCTGCCTTTAACTTTCTGATAGCAGAAAGCATCTCCTGTTCTAATTCTGCTGTAAAACGCTATCTTTTACCAATTGCTTAGTAAAAGTATGCTTTATGCTGATGTCAGTGTTTGTGGTGTGAGCAACATCTCCATTCTGACATTTGTAGGTGACATTACAACTACCAGGCGTATCTACACAGAACGATCTCTCCAAGATTTATTGAACCTCCAGTGAGGTTCTGAGCTTGAAAAGGCTTCAGTCCTCTGCAGTAGCCAGAAATTGTAACTCAAAGGCAGGTAAAAACACAGCTTTCTCAATTGTAGGCTGCTTATATTTTCCTTAAACCAGCAAAACTAAGTTTTATAAGAAGCAACGGGAGGGTCAGCTGCAGATTCACAATGAGAGAGAGATTTCAGGGTGAAGGTATGCAGCAGTTCTCCAAATAAAACTGTGGTTCAAAGTGCATCTGCAACGAGACAGGCAGTCTACCAAAAAATACCTGGGCCTTGAGCCTAAAAAGACAAGATGGGCAGTGAATTCCCGAGGACTTTCTAAACTATTTTGAAAAATTACAGATTAAACAGGGAAAGAATTTTTAGCAAGCTTTTAAGCAGTTTATTACAACTGTATAACCTTCTGGATATAAGTATCATGAGGAGGCAGAGGTCCACATGCAACTTAAAAGGTGATGAATGAGAAAATTACCGGTGGATTTTTATCAGAAAGAATAAAAATAAAAAAAAAATCCTCAAAAAGAGAAACCCCCACTTAATGTCAAAAAGGTGATGGCAAACATGGCAAAGTTTTACTGTATTGGAAAAGTTCCTACTGAGAATGGAAGTAGAGGGACTCTGAGGTGAACCACTGGAGTGATCCAGTAAACTTAGCTATTGGAGGATGCCTTTCAACACCACACTGCTCAGCTTGTAATCTGTAGAAGGAAAAAGGAATAGTGAGGAATACACCCAATAATATTGCTCCAGGGATTCCCTCAGCAAGAATAGCCCCAGATATTTTTATTCCAAAGTAACTCAAGTCCTGGCTCACAGGATCGCTGCTGACAGAAGGATAATCTAATGAAACATCACCTGCTAGGTCTCAGCAGTTAAGACATGACTGCCCTCCATGTCCAACCTCTGCAGCACTTTGTTGCTGCCCTTTGCTGGAGGCTACCATCTTGCAGTTCGCACCAGTACTGCAGCGTAGCAGGCTGGTCACAACACACTGCATAATTCTCCGTTGGGAAGAACGGTAGGAGAGACAGTGCACAACTGTGAGCACTAATTTCATCACAAGTACGGCACTGTTTGAAAGACAACTTCTGCAAACAGCCATATCCATATTTAAACATCTCTTAGAAAAGATGGGAGTAGGAGGGACAAATCTGTGTTGGGCACATGATAGCCATCAAAGCAAAATATCAAAAACATAGCATGAGGAAGAATGTACTCAGTGTCCTCACAAGCAACGTTTTTAACAGTGCTTTTAACTTAAAGCGTTAATTCTCTGCCTCTCAGCAGCAGGATAACAGGTTTTTGCAGAGGCTTTTCTCATAGCAGACCATTCCCTTATGATGGTTAATCCCATGAGAAGAACTTAAAAGGACCTTTTCCAAAGGCTATCTAGTTTAAAACCAGTAGGAGAAAGTCGTCTGCAGTATCATTTTATCACAATAGATATTTGTCCCAAGCTAACTCTTCAGGAGACTTTCCAAAGACAACCTTTGATTCTCATCATGTTCAAAAACTCCCTCTCATTCTTCTCCAGTTCCCAGGCCAGCTAGCTTACACCCTTTAGCTTTCATTTCTCCAGCCCTGGAAGGGGCTCCATTGTCCCACAAAGCCCTCAAATGTCTGATCCTTCTGTCTTGGTTAAGAATCAAGGACATGCGGTTTGTTCTTCCCATTTCTAATCACCACAGCAGAAACCCTGATACCACTTGCTTGTATCGTATGGGTAATTCAAGGAAACATCTTGTTSAGCCTCCTGAGAAAAATGCCACAGTTGCCACAAATGCCACAGTTTTGGTTAACATGTACACATCAAAATCCCCCATGGACCAAATGCCAGTGCTGGGACTCTTCTTTTCACCATGTGTAACAGGTGGTTGTGATTTTGAACGTGCAGGGCATTGAGGAGCTGGCAGCTATCTTTCTTCCCTGACAGAAACTCTTCCCTTCTGCATGTTCACAATCCCAAAGCACTTCAAGAAGCACYATAACAGATCTGGGGGATCCAGAAACATTTTCAGTGGTGGTAGCTACATGCAGTTTCAGGATGGTGAGAAGGTTTGTTCATCTGCCTTCAGTTGTTAAATGGGAGATCCTATAAGAGTCTTTGACACTCTTGTTGGCTCAGCTCTGTTTTGAGGAAAAAGTCTGTGACTCTTAATYGGTCTTTCCATATTCATGTTCCCAAACTGGTCTCATCAGCTTATAGATCTCCCTTGTCTCAGAAAAATGGGGTAACAGTGATGATGAGATGCTTTCATCTCCATGAGACTCCATCTCCTTTCTTCATGGCAGGTGGCAAACTCATGAAAATGACATCCCTCGCTTTTGAGAGCTCTAGGTTTATCATAAATGGATGTACAATTGTTTATAAAATAATATCACTTTTTAAACTCCTACTTAGGAGCCTACTGAATATTCCCAGGCTCTCTGCCTGGTATACCTWCAAAATCAGTGCTGGTCCTTTCAGTATTGATAGCTAGATAACCTAAAGAAAAAGCTTAGAGAAGTAACAAATTCTTCTTAAAGCATCACATCATCTCTTAAAGTTCACCACCTTCCTGTGGATTCTACATCTACTTCTTCCTTTCCAAYGTATGTTGATGAACCATAACGTTTGCATTACTGCCATTTGTACTAYGAACTAACTGTAGCTACAGTAGTCGCAGGCACTTTTTCAGCTTTAGAATGTATACTAGACATACCACATTTCTTCCTGTATTCAGAGGCCAATCTTTATCATCAAGGCTTCTCTACAWAGAGAATCAACATCCATTGCACAATAGACTAGGCAGTCATTTCTATTCGGGGTCACTGGGGCTTACTTACCTGCAAACAGCACACATTAAAACAACAATCACATATTTACACAGCCTTGGCTCAAACAGAACTGTCCCTGAGAGTGGCATTTTCTTCAATATTCCAGTAGTTAAATACAGCAGAAAAATTAAAAGGCACTGTGGATATTCTCGGTCAGACAAATAAACTATTCTAAGGTAGTCAGCCAAAAGTTTAACTTGCTAGAGTTGTTAGTTCCTCCTATCAGCACATACTGTCCCAATAGCAGCATTCAAGTTCATTTCACTGTGGCAATGGTAAAGCATCTGACTTTTCTCTGATTAAGAAAACCCTTAATTTCCTTGAGCCATCTCCCATCCTAGCAAGGAAGTCTTTGGGCAACTTTTTATTAGATTCCCACAAAAGCCAACTAATCGATCCATTCTTACCCATACTGTTAGGTCACAACATGCAAAAGTTGTTTGTCTGTTTTTAGTGAATGTAAATAAACAAATCATTCYCCCCACACAGTTCTAAGTTAACATTTATCTTGCTCATAACAGCTTCAGCTGCCCATTCTTACTTAACTCAAAGCCCTAGTTTTTTTAATCATGATACCCTTGTTTTGCTATCTCCTTAAACCCGAGCTCTTGCTAAAGAGTTGCTCTCATGCCCCTATGCCTCTGTAGAGAGGCATAAAGATTCAGATCTTTTACGTTATGTTCTCTGAACAGCTTTAACTTTGCTGTACAGGCAATGTTTCCATACAGCTATTGGCTGCCTGAAGACAGTTTTCCCAAGAATGTAATAACCTGTACATGATATGAGTGGTCCTCAAAGTCTAAAAATTTTTAAAAATGGTACTAATAAAATGTCTCATTGTCCCATAACGCATACCATGCACCTACTTTTTGACTCAAAACAGGACTCTCCTCTAACAGCAGCCTTAAGTTCCTGGGTTTTTTCTCTTTATGATCTTTGTCCTAATGCTTTGGAATGGCAAAACACTTTCTTTTAGACTCCATCTTCTGAAACCTTCATGTTGCATTGAACTCTGAAGAACTGAGCCATGATGTCTTTTAAAAAAAACAAATGTGGTGCTCAGTGTTTTCAGGCCTGATGGGTCTGAGGAGAAGCCATGCTCCCTCATCCTCCACAATTGCTCCCCGTAGGTTCAGCACAAGGTACCCAGATTTTGGCAATGTTGATGATTCCCCTATGAAACTGTGTGGAAGCCTTCAGAAAGGTTTTTCTCTCCTGTTTAAGAAAAGGGAGACGTTCTGGCTCAGTATCAAACACCATTTTCTAGAATTCATAAAGAGTTGAACTCCCACCAAACCATGATGAGATTTGCTTGTTTTCTTTTACCAGAAAGAATCTGCTAGCAATGAAGCCTGGCAAGTCACTGATGAACAGTCAGAATATATTCTAGTTATTACCTACTATAATTGCAGTAATTATTAATTATCTGCCATTCTGCCATGCCAGAGAATTTCCTTTTTCTGATAGTCTTTTCCCCATTGAGCTTATTAACAACTCCTGCCAAAGAACCTCTCCTGTTCTCTGCCTACTACATATGAGTTTCTCTCCATATCACGTAGTCCTGTAACATTTTTTTAATAAATGCTATAATTATTTTGGAGGAAGGTTTCAGACTGTATAAACAGCTTTCCAAAAACATGCTACAATTTATAAAATTCACAGTGACAGCTCACAAGACTCACAGTTTCAGAATCCCCACTGATTTTCCCCTGTGGTTACTTCCTTTCCTTGTCCCCAGCACAGAGAAGAAAACCTTATCTTATTTTATGTACTTTAATTTCTGCATGACATGGGCACTAAGTTCTAGACCCAGTGGGAAAACAAGGCACACAGAGCCCCGAAGCAAAGCTGTCAGGCACCACACTGAGCACAGAGGTCCCAGACACTGCTTCATGCTCCCTCCCTGCAGCATCCATGCCTCTTAGGTGGGCAAGATCCAGGCTCCCCCAGACYCCAGCTGCCCCACAGTGCCTGCAGATGCACAGCACACTGCCCSACTGTGCCTCCCACTCTGCTACCAGGCAGCTGGCCTTCAGGAGATGGAGAAATGTCTACGTCGTCTTGCGAAACAGCACCCACCCCACAAACTCCCTCTAGAGCATGCACATACATATTTTACTCACACTCATGGCATTCATTTCTGAGATAAAGCCAATAACCAAAGCAATAAAGCCAGCTTTTTAAATTACACCCATACAATACACACAAACATACAGACTTTCAAAGCACGATTTCAAAAAGAAAAAAGATCCCTGTCATGGGATGAAGACTTGCTAGTACATGATTTTTTTTTCTATTTTCACCCACTCATACTCAAAGTCTTTGGCTTAGCTAACATAATAATAGTAATAATGAGCATTACTTCCTAACCACTAAGCTTACTATGCTTACCTAAACAAAAATAGACATGTTTAAAATAAGAATCTGCAACTATATTGAAGGAATGCATGCTTAAAATGAAATTTTACATTAATTTAACAAATGCCAGTGGGAAATCATTTCATCCTCAGTAGATATATTACTCTGCAATAGAAACATGAATTTCTGCTTGGAAATCATCCTACAAAAACAGCGAAAAGGATATGTACACACAAGTGGGGTCACAAAACAAACATGGATGTATTTTGCAGCTCAGCAACAGTTCTGCCCAGGATACTCTCTGACATAAATGYAAAAGGACAGCCTTAATAACAGTAGTTGTCTCAGGAGGAGTTATTCTCCATCCATCCTCTGCTTCATACTTCAGGATCTGTAGTGAGCATGTTTTGTGCATCTCAGCTTTAACCAATACACARCTCACAGGAAGAAATGATGTACTTCAACCATCTCCCTACACAACTTGTTGTCATCTACAACATAAAGAGAATGTTTTAAATGGATTGGAGCTGTTTTTTTTTTTTCTTTTTTTTTAATATTTCAGTGGAAAATAGAGAGTTCATACACTTTCTTGCAGTTAGCTACTAGCCAGGCCACTGTGAACCCTGAGCTGGCCCCGCTTCCTGGAGAATCAGGACTCTGGYCACACAGACCTACTTCAAAACCTAAACTCTAGATCTGAAAATATTTCTTCTAAGGCTAAAATATTTTAAAGTGAAGAAATATGACCTGCATCACTATTTCTTACACTATCAACATAGTAATCACCACTGTCAAAACACCTGGAGCTGTTCCCTTTACAGACTGGATCAATTTTGTTCTCTAGCTGATGTGTAACTCATTGGGAGCGCACGGCAAGAGGGACAGCATGGGGACCTACATGCCAGACGTTGCAGCACCACAGCAGCATTCCCACCAGCAGCGTCTCCAGGATGCAGGACATTGGCAAACCCTTGGCACAAGGGACAAGCATGCCATGGGCAGCAAATTCGATGTGAGTCAATGAGAGCAAGCTACTGCGCTCACTAAGCCACTCTTGACCCAACAACCAGTCTTGCACCAGCTTTATCTGTGTAGTTGGCTAGAGGCTGATCAGCAGTACTAGGCTTCAGTGTCTCAGTTGACATGGCTGGTTCTTGTCCCAGCAGCTGAAGATCTCCGCAGCCCTTGTGCCTCTACTCCCCACGACAGCCTTGCTGCTTCAGCAGGGCAGGCAAGGCACAGAGAGTATGCTGCCTCTCTCCTCCCAGCTCCTCCAGTTTTCAGCCAGTTTCTGTGGACAAGAGCTGCAACTCATGGTCCTAAGTGGGGGCAACAACTGCTTCAATCACTTTGGCTGAATCCTATGGGGACTTGGATTCAGGTTCCCATGGCCTCAGTGGGATCTCATGCCAGCGCAGTGTTTCCAAAAGAAAGGCCAGGAAAGCAAAGAGCAAAATCACTTGACAAATGTGTTTGTCATGTTATCAACTTGATTTTGAATTCATACAATGAAACACCAGCCAGCTGTCTCCTATAGGAGCATCAGATTTGGACACCTTCCCTCCTGTTTCCCAGCAAAGTGCTATCCACCGCCAGGAAGAATCAGGCCCCGTGGAAAAGAAAACAAATTTTGCTAATTCCTTTTCTGGTGGGAATGTCCTCATTCACGAGGAATACTAATTTTAGCTGGTCCCCAAACATCACAATTTGTTTCAGTTATGTTTTCCCCAAACACTAACAAGAGGGAGGAAAAAAAACGTTGCAGGCTGCGTTCTGTTTTCGCTTTCGGGGTCTTGATCTCCATGTGAGGAAAGCGACTAAAACCGAAAAATAGTATCAGTCCCCCCGGGGAGAGGCAAAGTGCAGGGTGATTCACGCTGCAGCGCTCTGCCTGGGAAGGGCTGTCCTCCCCCCAGCACAACCCACATGTTGGCAGCCCCTGCGAAGCTGGGCCTGCAGCAGCCGGCCTTAAAAGAGGCCGTTCTCAGAAAACAGAGCATCTGTTTTCAGTTATATCACTATATAAACTGCAATCTCACATCTCAGCACAAGCTTTAAAAGCATCCCGGGGTAGCAGAGGGGGTGACAAAGAAACAGCATCGCAGCCGTAAAAACGTAGAGGCGGTTTCAGTCACCGGCTCCGTCGGTGCTTTCGCTCGTTCTTGCATGCTCGCGCCTGCGCGCATGCCGGCGCCGGTGAAACGAGCGGGGTCCCGCGGAGCCAGGGGCCGGCGGAAAGGGCGCCGGGCTCCGGGAGGCCCCCGCGTCGCCTCGGCTCTGCCGCCGCCGGTTCCCTCCCCCCGTCTTCTCTGACGCGGGATGCTTCACGAATGACTCAAAGACTATCATCTGCGGCCTACTGAGGAAAAGCACGATAAGGAAAACCTCGAGCCTAACATTATCCCAGGAAAACACGGCTGGAGAAATGCCGCTGCAGGTTTCCGCTCCGCTGGTGTGTCAGACRTGTCGGGAAGGCCGGTCCCGAGGGCTGAGCGGGCTCATCTCTGCCTCGGCTCGGCCTCCGAGGCCTTTGGCAAGCCCCACCAGCAGCAAGGCCAGCTACTAATTGCTGCCATCAGCGCGCGGCGGAGCGGCCGGCCCGGGACAGCCCTGCAGACTTCACACGTAGACAAAAACCYGGGGAAGTTCAGCTGCTGCCGATCACTACTTCTAGCTTTAGCCAGTAACAGAGTACCTTCAAGGGAGCAGATAGCTGGTGAAACGGGGCCTGCTGACAAGAGCACAGCTTTCTCGGGGACGGGGCTTTGGGGACGGGCTCTGCCGCGTGGGGTGGCACAAGGCGCTGCCCTGCAGCATGGCCTTCCCAGCTCCGTGGRGGCACAGGGCCAGGCCTCTGGGGAACCGGCTGTGCAGAGCCCGGTCTAGAGAAAATGTCATGGAAAGGGGAATGTCAAGGAAATGCCTGAACCTGAAGGCTTTGAAAAAACACTTAGATAACCATCACAAGACAAGAACGTGTTGCTGTGAACCTCTTCTGCAGCCAAACCTTCCTTCCTCAGAAAAGCAGGCGGCAGCCCCACGCCTATCAGTCTTTCTCAGATTAAAGGCTTCACTTGCGGTAAGGAAAATCACTTTTCTCTTTATAAAGGTTGAGGAGGAACAGTGGGGCGCAGGATGCTGCAGGAGCTCCCCAGGCTGGTGGCAGGTGCCTTGCATCTGTGAGGACACTTACACCCATCCCAGAGCCACCAACCAAGGAGATAGCTAGCTCTGAGACCAGAGGACATGCCAAGCACTGCRTAACTCCATCTGCAGCGCCTCTACTCAAAGGGCATGTTTTGATGTTCCTCCCAGCTTCCACTGGCTCCCAGAGGGCTCAGCCATGCTGTGCACGCTGCAGCACATCTCCTCCCAGGTGCCTGGAATCCTGCTTCTGTAATTCATGACTGCACTGAGGCAACTGGGTTTTGACTCAGCTAATCACGCACTTGTCCCACAATTAAAATGCAGGTGGAGGAAGAAGCTGTGCTCCAGCCTTTCACATGATAGCCTAATAGCGAGAGCACTACTTTCCTCAGATGGTGGGAAACTTCTGCCTGAGGCCATGTCTTTCAGTTACAACCATCTCTCTTCAGAGATAAGTGCTGGCTGAGGAGAGGCGCTCTAGTCCTCCGCTTACTGCTGTTCAGTTTTGCACAAATCTTAAAATGCAGTGGTCTTTTTATCCCATCTCTCARGCACGGTGAAGAATAGCACTTTCCCCCTTCACTCCTTCCCCCCAAGAGCCATTTGTAGCCTGGTGATTGAGGGACTCATTGGAAGGAGTTGGCTTGGGAATCCTCTTAGGCAGAGAGGGGGGCCCAAAACCCTGTCTCACACATCCCGAGCAGGTCTCCAGGCATGGAGCTACTGGGTAAGAAGGAGGGCAACCAGCCAGTTTAATATAAAATAAACCTCTCTCCACAAATTCTCAATTCCCTTCCCGCACTAGCAAGCAAGCCTGGGATGACCAGCCAAAATGTTAGCCCCTGCAGCTGGAGAAATAAATCTCACTATTTGATGCTGAATGGTCTCAGCTGGGAGAAGCATTCTTCAATGAGTGGCTCAGCCAGCATGGCATCAGCAGGATGTGGTGCGCTGTCACCAAACTGAAAGCATCTCTGTGAATTGCTATTGAAAACTAGAGCACCTCTAGGCCCGGGGATATGGCAGTAGTTTCTCTAGGGAAGATTTGTTTGGYTTCCAGTGAATCACACAGTTCCGGTAGAATTTAAGTATCTTTGTGACTCTGGATGTAAATATCTAGAAGTTATATTAAAAGTCCAGACACAGGAGAGCTGCATTAGCACAACGCTGTACTTCAGCTAATAAGCCTTGTGAGAGGCAGGGTACCTTAGCTCCCGGYGCTGTGCCACGATAATACAGCTCCAGCCCAGGGCTGGCTCCCATCCAGCCATGTAGAAGCACAGCCTCTGTCTCTTCTCTCTGGCTATTTACACCTCCATGAGCTGTACAAATGCCACCCTTGTCCTGCCCCTTTATACTTACTTCCCATCTTCACCCCTGCAATCCTGCAGCAGCGGGACTGGTTTCTATGCAACATCYGGGAACAAAGCACCTCTCGCCTTGCTCTCCTCCTTTTCCACACCCTCCAAAAATGTGATTCACACCCTGCCACACTGGAACAGAGCATATGGGCTGGATGCAGTGATCAGTATTTTTTTGTTTTTTTCATTTCAGATCATTCCATAAACTGTGATTAAGCCCACTGTGATTAAGCCCACTGTTCATACATGGTTAAGCCATGATCAGCATGAGCCAGGCATAAACTCACATGAAATAGTGCTTTTGTTTAGGAAAGAGTGCCTATCTGTGATCCCAAGTACTTCATAAAGCTCTTAGCTCCCAGCAGAAACCCTCCATGCACTGTCTAAACAAGGACAATTTCTTTGCATGAYAGCACAAGCCACAAACAGAAAATTGCCGTTACAATAGGTCGCTCTTTCTCATGTGCTGTTTCTGCAGGGCCTTATCTACCCTGCTATTGTCAGAGGCTACTAGACTAGGAAGAGAGCTCTAAGGCAATGAAAACAGACCAACACATCAAGGAGGAGATGAATGGCTACCGCCTACCACTGCTCAGGTTCCCATTCTCATTGGCTTGGCATGTTCTTTAATGTCAGGCAAAGCTGAGTTAACTGAGGCATAAGGTGGCTTATATTATTCTGGCTGCTGTTGCAAGGGTACTAGCCAAGAAAGCAACCTTCCTGGAGAAGAGCAGCATGGTTGCCATGCTAGGGAAATATACTGATGCTTCTGAACCAAGCCATTTGGTTCCTATTTCACTTCTCCAGAAGGTCAGTAGGCTAAAATAGTTGGCAGTGGAATCAACTGCCTGAATACCAAAATCAGTGCCATCCGGCCATCAGGCAGCTGTGTTTAAGCCTACCATATCTGATACCATGGATACTTGTGGTTTGTAAGCTTTTAGCTTCAGACTTGCATATTTGGTGCCTGGCTAGCTGATACACATCTACACAACTCACCAGCTACCAGTTTAAATGGCAGGTCTCACACTCGGCAACATTCACACTGTTCATCTTCATCACCCTAAATTTGATAGAGCCTGTCATTTGTGCCTGGGAACAGCTCGTACTCCAGATCTGTTACAGCTGAGTTTGCCGATGCTGATAGGAGCAAGCCAGAAGAGCTGCCTGTCCACTGGCCATGCTTGGAGAGTCACAGTGCTCTAATTATGCTGACATGAAGTAACAAACTCGTCAGCGTACCATGGGCTTATCTAGAAAAGGTGCTTACAGGGATTAGGACTTCACTCCTGTTGTTAAAGTCAGGCAAGCTGTACCCTTGACTTCAGGGGCTTGGGAGGTCACTCCAGTCCAAGGACAGGCTGGCAGTGTTCAGACTGTGACCCTCAACACAAAATCAGTGGTGCTCACATAACTGATTGACATAGGAACAATTTGCCTAAAAATAAAAGATGTCATAATGAGAGGCAAATGCACTTTATCTTCCAGCATATATTAAATAATTCTGAAAAATTAACATGTTTTTAAAGATGCATACAACTTATAGATTTGTAAATTTCTCTTAAAAGTGCATTAAGAATCATACACAAATATGATAAATACATTTACAGAAATATGATCAAGTTAAACATAGGGAGGATATGCAAAGATTCCCACTCCTACAGCTGCTAGTCCACTGTTGGTACAATAGTATCTGGGGCGTTGCTTTGATTTTAGTAGCTGATAACCTTCCAAAGGAGCTTATTCAGGAAGGGAGGTTCACAATGTGCTTTTCAAGCAGTTCATGCAATTAAGTGACTAAAAAGGCAACCAGAAAATATACTCAGTGACAGACACAGAAGAACTCGCTGGCAGTCTGTCTTACGCCAAAGAGTAGGAATCAGATCTGTCAGCAGCTTTTTTTAGTAGGTGCAGGGCCACGCAGGACTCACTACAGTGTTTTTATACCCTTTCACTTACCAATATTTAATATTCTCTGTGTTGAATTCTAGGATGAGGTAAACTTCTGCAGTTTGTGGAGAAATGCATCATATGTAGACAGCTCCTACAGGTAGGAGTTTGCTGTTTGACCAAAGCCAGCAGTCCCTGTTGATGTGCTTTGCGTAAAACTAGGAAGCAGCTGGTTTGAGTTTCATGTGAGTTACCACAACAAAGTTGCAATGGAAGGGGCAAGCAGAGACACACATTCAGTCTGAGCACCCTTTATCCAGATCACRGCACACAGTGTTCCCGAAACAAGCCTGTCCAGGAATCAGCTTTGGCAGCTGCTGTGTCAAGTGTCAAGGAATGAATTGTGCACACCATGTAACTTAATCRGGGGCAGAAATAAACTGCATAGTATAGAAGAACTCTCTTATGTCACCATTAGTCTACCTGAACTGCAAAAATCAACTTGCAAAATCTCCARATAGTCTTACACGAGCTTTCCTGCCCGTTCTCTTCAGTATGTGGTCTGCATGGCCCTGGAGTCATGAAGGGACAGTGGCCTTCAGCCG
Organism: Rhea americana; assembly: GCF_003343005.1. Taxonomy (NCBI): domain Eukaryota; kingdom Metazoa; phylum Chordata; class Aves; order Rheiformes; family Rheidae; genus Rhea; species Rhea americana. Next base: position 84,756 of record NW_028186449.1, read on the forward strand.
GTGTGGGAATTTCTGTGTGGCAGCATGAGGCCAGTCTGCACAGAGGTGGCAYAAGCACCTTCTGTAGCACTGTCTCTCTGAGCTTTGGGTACAGTAAGCCAGGCACAAACCAAGAAGATGCGATCACACAGAAGCAGTTTTTATGTTCTGTCCACATAGTTTAGATGCCGCAGGGAAGGCTGCTGTGTAGGTAGGTACTGAGTTATATTCCACTCTCCAAATATCTGTCACCAAACAAACCTTGACTGTGGAAAAGAACTTGACCTATTGTGTGCATACAAATGTGCACAGACTTGCAGAAGGTGTGATTGGATGACAATTTTAACTAGCATAAATATTAGTCAAAGATCCGTTAAAAGATTTCAAAAACATGAAGCTGCTACATCCAATTGTACGTATTTTCAGGAGCAGGATACATTTAACACAGACTTAGGTACAAGTACCACTAAAGACACCATGCAAACCTTCCTGTTTGGTGATCTCCAAAAACTCAGTAACTGGGTTTTTTTTTTTACTTAACTTCAAAGAGTTTCTCTCTCCTTGCCTAGAACTTCAGGTAGTTTTCTTGGATTACAGATGGAGAAATTGCCTTCATGGTATTAGCTCATAGGCAATCGTTTGTGTAGAGAGTTCCCTAGAAGAGATTATTTGTACTAATCTTGCATTGGAAACTTTGAATTGTCCTATGTGAAAGAGAAAATAATATGACTATCTGTACTCTTTGGAGTGGAATACAGACATCAACCCTGAACACTGGATGTCTTGAGAACAAAGCAAATTGCAAGGTAACAATGAAACCCTGCAGTTATTTGGAGAGGGGCCCAGCCTCTCCACACACTCTGTTTTATGGGAGGACAAGTCCTTCAAGAAATGGGAAATGAATCTTTGGTTCTCCTGACTTTTTAATTTGCAATACATAGAAATATTTCATCGGGCTGGAACATTGTTCTCGTGTGGGATCTCCACTTCAAYAGTTCCCACCAGGATGGGAGCCTCTGAAAGGGCCGCGTGCCCCTGCAGGAGCCCTTTTCCCAGCCTAGTTCCCTGTACACATTAGCACGGAAGTGCTATGGCCAGCAGCCGCCTTCCTAGCWTCATCCTTCCCCAGGGAAGAGCTCCCAAATGGCTGGGCCTCCACACGAACACCTGCAAGGCAAGCAAAGGGAGCAAGGAAGGGGTATCAAAAACTTTTTTCTCCTGTATCCGTCACACACAAGAGATCCCAACTCAATCCGATTTTATTCCCTCTTTTTTATTAGCTGCATGCAAGAGGCACTGCGGTGTGAGGGCCCATCTTGGGAAAGGTGCCACAACACTCAGCCTCTGCCAGGGGACAATCCACGGACTAGTGGCCCCAGCAGGTTAAGCTCTCCTCAGCTGGTACATCCTTGGCTGCCTCTTTGTATCTTTGTGCCCTGGACTCAGCCACCATGAAAAAAAAAAAAAAGGCTCAGTTTTTGAGCAAAACAGAAGAGGCAGTGTCTGCGGAGCTGGCCAGGCAGCTACCTGCGAGCAATGAAAGCATGCCACAAGGAGCGTTATCATGGACAGCCCTGCAGAGGGTTAAGGGAAGCACCAGGCTTGTGGAGGAGGCTTGACCTGCTGCTGTTCCTTGGGCTACCAGCAGTCAGGCTCAGTCCCTGGGGTGAAAGTGTCAAGTTTACAGACCAGCCATACTAAAATATTAGCGTGGCAGTGACTTTTGAAAACAATGATTAGATGTAATGACTTCTGTTCCTTCTTTTACATAAAATTAGGACCCTGGTTTTACAGCTTTCGTAGCAGCTTTGTTTCCTCAAAGCAGCAGTTCATCCTTAGAAAAAACCCAAAATTAAACATTAAGTTGTTCTGACCACA
>NW_028186449.1:86715-101551 GCF_003343005.1 Rhea americana
GACCAAAAAAATCCAAGTTTTACCATAGCACGGCCTTTCTCCCCCTCTTCCCAACCACTTCTCCCACCAACAATGGAAATTACTGGCTCCAATTTGGACAGTTTATGGAAATCATATAAGTTGTGGCAACAAGCACATCCTGAGGTTTGCATTGCTGTCTGTGTGAGGCTCGCTCACAAGGCTGAATCAGCTTTCCAAGCTATGGGTCAGCATCCAGGCCCTTGTGTCTGCTCTTGGAGAAAGCGCGGCAGCAGCCTGGCTAACCGTGACATTTCTGCTGGGTGGGTTTGTGGAAACTGGCATTAGCTACCAGCTTTGTTCAGTGTATCCAGGAGCTTTCTGAAGAGTCCAGTGAGACATGCAATTAGAACAATGCTTTAATTTGGTTACATTTTTTGGAGAGTTATTTCCAGGCTGGTTCCTGCACTATTACAGCTGTGATCCTACAGATACTTCCCTGGGCGAGGAGTCGAATGCTCTATGACTTCCACTGTGGCTCCACTTCCATCCTCTCCTCCCCTGCAGTGCAAGAGGAAAATAGGGGGKTTTCAGAAGAAATAAATGTGGTTGCACAGAAATAAGAAAATCCAGGCCTACAAATCTCTAGACTGAAATAACATTAATGACTTGCTCAAATATTTTTAATGTCATAGTCTATTTCCATCCTCTAACATAAAGCCAACAAAATGAGATATCTAATTATTAAATTATTAAAATAATGCTTTGGCTTGCAAATCTATCATTTTCCCCATATGATGGCTCTATCCCAGTCTGTAAGCTATAGGAAAGCAGTTTCAACTTTTAAAGACATGTTGACATTACACAACAATAACACACATTAATTAAGATGTTTTCCCCTCTCTTAATAGAAATTAGTCAGTGAAATGATATCTGAGACATTTGTCCCACATGAGAAATTTAATTTAATTGCCTCTATTTTTACCCTTGTGTGATAAGACGGCTCTGTCAGCAGCCCCTATCTGGTAAGCCCCTATGCTCATTCCACGGATGCTGGTTGTTATCCTGTGATCTTCAAAGGCCTCTCAACATCCACGTGGCTGGGAGAGCACAGGAGAGATGATAGCAACAAGGAAGAATAAAGGGCAAGGAGAAAGGCAGCATAAACACACGAATGAAGAACTTACCTTTCCCTGCTGCAGAGGACCTTTAACTCCGGCCTCTAGAGCTGGACCTCTTAATTTACAAATGGAGTCTGAATAAATCATCCCTCTGCTCTCCAAGCCAGGCACTAAGCTGTGTATTAGCTATTAAGGGAGGACTTAGATCAGGGCAGACTCGGCTGGAGAACAGGGAGTGGTATTATGGACCACAGTCACATCACCCGGCACAGCAGTAAATATTGCGGCAGCCAGCACTCGTGGGAGACCAAATTGCCCCAGAGCCTCCCCAGTAAATCTGTCCCTATTCATAATATCTTTACATACAAGCCACACCACAGCAAGCCACACTAAGGCAGGAAAAAAGATGTAGTAACCATCCCTGTCTCAGTAAGATCACATCCAGGCTGAGAAGCAAACTACCCAAGGGCGAGGTGCAAGGCCTCACAGTTTCTTGTAGATACTCTCTATAAAGCAGTTTTCTTGGGGTCTTTTGTTATGAAACAAGTTTGCAGTAATTGCATCTGACTTCCCTGAATCCACTCGGGCATTTGGCCCAGTTCCTCCTTGTGCAAGAACCTGGATGTCAGAGGGAGAGAAAAAGAAATAGCCTCACGGACCGGTTGGGAGCATGAATTGCATTTGCAGGGTGATGGCAAAAGGGGAGTTATGGGAAAAGCAAATTTGCAAGAACATAAAGAGACCGTGGAGAGAGAGAGCTTCCCCAGGGTCGCACATACATATTGCAGCGGTTTGGGACATGTAATTTCCTTGCAACATAATATTTAATTGTATCACATTAACATTCCTGTGCTGTAGTAAAATGTGCTATTGTAGCATGTTTTGACATGAGCTCTAGGCTTTGGCCAAGAGCCTGGTTTTGCCGTTAGTGCCATAGTGTGGCTGCTTGCTGCTACTACGTTTTACCATGTGCATGCTCCCTGTCTCAGAGCTGCTCAAAACTAGGAATGCAAAATCTTTTGTTTCAAAGCCTTGTTTTTGAAATGAAAAGCTTCTGAAAATCACACTTCAGCCTGGATTCCAGGAAATCTAGGTTCAAGTCAGTATGAGGAATCTGAGCTTTTTTCCTCCTACTGGATATGAGGTTGAAGTGTTAAAGTTTGAGCTACGGAGGACATTGGTAGCTAGAAGAAGGAGGGGGCCCCAGGGCTGTACTAGATCTGAGAAATCTTTCTGATGAAATACACAGCTGTTGCATTGATGCTGATTTTTCTTTTGCTGATGTTGCCATTATTTTAAATGTTTCTCATGAAAGTTATTTTATGTAAAAATAAAACTAACAAGAGTACTGAAATAGAGCACCAAGGCAGTGCTATACATGACTCTCTGCTTATACAGTTACTCAGTTTCACAAGGCAGCCTCAAGGGTGTTAGTCAGCTTCTASATGCTTTTATAGAAGAACAGCAGTGGTGAGTGAAGGCAGCTCATTTCTTGTGCATGCAGAGGAAGCGGGTTTGCTGGGGCAGGGAGTGAAGGCATGTCTCTCTACTTTTGGGTCACTTCCCTGTTCCTTCTTGGGAATTGTACAGTCTCATTTCTTCAGCTTAAATTGTGTGATGCACCGAATTGAAATGCAACCTGCCCTATGGTCAGCCATTCAAATAAAGGGCTTCTTTGTGTGTGCTTTCCTGCAGGTTTGAAAGACCTAACTCTTTTTCAGGTGTTCCTCAGAAGGCTCCTCTCTGAAATCCAGTAAGAATAAGGAAAGCACAATCTGTTTCTGTTCCACCAGTATGCTATCGCCACACTCCCCCTTGTACCCGATCCCCAAACAGGTCTGTCTGATTTACAAACACTGGGGAATTTAGTCTTCAGCATCCTCTGGAGAAAGGAAGTCCCATTGCACTGCAAAGGAAGAAATGGCTGAGAAACAGGAGCATTATGTTCTTGACCCAAACTCAGAGAGCAAACACATATCAGAGCCTAGGATCAAATCCTGGGCTACTGATTCATCAACTTACGCAAACAGCCTACTTCCGTCCTCATCACCAAGCGTATTCCCAAAACAGTGATTTACTAGCTAAGAATTCTCCGTAAATTGTGGTTCACAGAAGAAGATAAATATGCAAGATGACCATCCAAATAGTTGCTATGTGGAAAGCAAATTCCCTTTCTGYTCTTGATGAGTTTGTCGGCATTCAGAAATTTATCAAAACAGCAATTCTCTAGTACCGTTCCTTAGTGGACGGAAGTAGAAATTCACTCTCAAAATTTGATCWGCATCCAAGTTTAGGAAAGGACAAATGTCACAGACCTTTATAGTATTCCAAGAACTAAAATCTCTTAGCTCCCTTCTGCTCATTAGAGAAATGGTCCAGAACCTGTTCTCTTCCAAGTCTCAAGCCAGGAAAATGCTCTATACATTTGCATTTGTTCTGCATGTCCCATATTTTATATTTTCCAATATAAATTCCACCAGCCCTCAGTCATCAAATCCAGATACTCATTTTAACAATGGATAAACTACATTGTGCGTGCGTATGTTTGCCCACAAGTACGAGCACTAACTCAGACTATTGTCCTTACAGGTAATGCTATTGTAATATATAGTAAGATCAAATATTTAGCTGGTGTAAATGAAACAGCTTCACTGGAACTAACAGAGATACACCAGTTTACACCATCAAAGGTCTTGGTCTATAGCTATTTTACCACTAAGGAACAGCCAGGGTACTATGCTTGGGCCAATAGGATTTACAACCATTTTAAATAGAACCAACTTTATTCTGCACGTCAGTAAACTGCTATGTTATTGGACTGCAGGCAACTGAGTACTTTTCCACTCTTTTTAGCTATTGCTATCAGAAATCATGAGTTCGTCGATAACCACATTCCTCTGAGATGAGTTTGCCAGCGCACTGAAGGAGATCTGTTCACACTGGGAGGCATTGTTTCCCAGACTATTTCAAACAATACAGAAAACGCTGTGTTCTCCTTTGAGTACGATGAAGAAAGAGCTCAGTGGATGGGCTTTTAAAGAACTAGCATATGCAATTCTATAAGCTATATTATTTAAAAAAGAAAAACCCTTTATGCCATGTAGAACTAAATCATGATTCACTTATGGACTGCATCCAGCATGAGAAATATGGATTTTGGCTGGGCTTTCTCAGCAACAGAAATAAGTATTTCATTCCTAGCAGAAAAAGAAAAAAGAAAACCGAGATTACACAAGAATTTGAGGCTGCTTTATTCTTGTTACCAAAATGCTAAGATGARTTTATTAAAATTAAACAGAATCAAGATATTTAGGATGAGACCTTGGCCCAGCTAGTTAACTCATTGCAGAGAGATGTTAATCTGTACATGCTACACCACACCAATTCTGCCAACCAGGTCAGAGGTAGCATTTCAGACACTAGTTTGCTGCTGACGCTTTAAATAGCAATGGAGTGTATGTGCCCCTACATATTGCTTGTTATAAGGAGCAACTCAAATACACCTTGGTCTTGAGGTGGGTCTGCAAACCAGCAATGTCCTGATGGAAAACAAAGTGGACAGACTCACCTGTTTGGCGCTCCAAGACAGACAGTAAGAAGTGAGTAGACTCCTCACTGCCCAAATTAGAAATGAATAAACTCCATCTACCTCCCTTTTATTCTCAGTTATACCTTTACTCATACACAAGGAACTTCAGTCCTCAGATCTCCTTCCTACCACTCAGGATCACTCAGAGCACACACTTGGTTTTGCATCATTTATTCTTGCCTAGTGTCTTACCTATTGAATATAACAGATTTCTTTTGGAGGTGTCTGGATAAGGCCAGAAAACAAGGAGCAATAATTTTCTCAGTAAGAGTTCAGGATAGTCTAACAATGAATCAAGCTTGTAAGGAGGCAGAGCAGAAAGAACATGTGAAACAAAGTTACTCATTTTCCCTAAGTGGAAGCTTGAACTATTTTGCTTAGATGACTGAAAACCTTCAGAAACAYGAGGATTTAAAAGCATAGCTACATTTATGTCCTCTAATCCTCTTCCCTTACTCCCCCTTATATGCAAGCAACCCAAGAGGAGTCCATAGGAGATGAATAGACAGATTGTCTTTACTGGACTCCGGTGGGGTTGGCTGTCTGGCAAAACTTAGCTTATCATGTTCATGCTATTCTTGAGGGAATCTGTGTCCTAAAGAGTAATTTCAAACCTAGATGTCTGCATCACAGTCACTGCCAAGGAAAGTCTCCAGGTTGGATCACAGCCAAACTCAATGCTTCAGCTTTAAAAGGGCAATTTAAATCTAGGATTTTTTTTTCTTGTTTTTAAATCTGGTATATTTTATATTGCATGACTATATGAACCCACGGTCAAGCTACACTGAGAAGAGGATGAAGGAAGGGAAAGTAATGTAGAAGAAAAAGGTGTAATGTTAAAATGGCAAGTGTGTTCTAGCAGTGCTAGTAGTTCTTTGAACATTCTTGCCTACATGTTTTTCTCAGACCTGATTCTGCCTACAGAATCAGGTCTGAAAATAGACTGTAATATTAATATTAAGTGGCATGATAGTTTCTGGGACCACTTCACAAGGGGACATAGACAGGAGCAAATACACATTGGCAGTTACAGCACCCTCATTCTTCTCTCCTAATCCACAATGCTGCACACAAGTCAAGCAGGCAAAATGCTCCTCTACCATGTCAGCTTCAAGTGGTAAGACAGGCAGCAATAGAGACCATATATCTTAAGAGTAGTAAAATTGAGATACAGCAGTTATCCAAAATGAGGAGCATCGTAAGTTTTTGAACAAAGGTTRTTGCCCACCAAAGACTTCAATGGGCTTTTGGTTGGGCCCTAAGCCAGGAACAAGCAGAAATACTCAATAAATTCCTAAAAGATGTCAGTCTAGGTTTTATGTAAAGTGTTGTGAGTGATCTTAAAAAAAAAAAAAAAAAAAGGCAGAAGAGTGAAATATTGTGTCTAAGAAAAGGATTTACTTTTTTCTGTGAGGCTCACTCAAGGTAGAAAGACTAAAAAAAAAGTTGGAAAAAGTTCAGAGAAATACTAGACTGATCAAAGGGCTCAGTTAGGATGAGAGACTAAAGGATTTGAGTTATTACAGTTTGGAAAAGACATGGCTTCTGGGGAGGAGGTAGAAGAGGCAACACACACAAGAAGGACCATTATTGTGTTGGGAGCCTGAAAGGGAACTGAGTACATCCTTCACATTACACTATAGGGCAAAAATACTGCTCCTGCTGAAATAAAACATTTAACCACCTCTCCCTGGAACTAGTGCAGAATTCTGACAGTGCAGTCAGAGCTTCGATCTGGCAACTATCAGTAGCAAGGCTGATCACAGCTCAGGGCCATACCTCCCAGTGCTCCAAGCAGAGTCCCTGCAGCTGCTTCCCAACATGCAGGAAGGGTTTTAAGAAATGAGCTCTTGCAAATCCAGCCGTGATGCCTGAAGAAGTTTCTCCTCTAGCTCTCCACACTGMCCCACTGCTGGGGATTGCTGTCCGGTAGCAGGATAGATCATTAATTGCAGCAATGCCAGCACTACTGCAGAACAACGTGGGCTTGAGCTCAGATGAGTGCCTGAGGGAACATATTTTAACCCATTTTAGCAAACACAAGTCACAAAACCCTAACATACCATTTGATATTAAATGCCACACAGTGCCAGCTAGAAAGTTGGACTTCTGCTTCTTGTCAGAGTATAGCTGAGCTGATGTCAAAGAGGAAAGCCCTTGTCCTACCTCTTGCACTGGCTTTGCTGCTCATCTAGCTTGACATATAAGGGAGAACTAAACCATAAGAAAATTGAAATCACTTAGGTTTTGGTGTTGTGGTYATATTAGGTGTCTGACAGTTCGGCTCCGTGAAGATGACCACTGCCAGGGAAGCAGCTGGGGGCATGCAGCCAGGAGAAGAGCCAATCTCTTCATGCAGTCCTACCATTAGTTTTCTGTTGGTTGGTTTCTTAACCCAGCAAAAAGTCAGGTTACCAATTTAGCTGGCCACATAGGCACCAATGCAAATACAGGGGAGACTGGACAAACTACAGCTGGGAGTGGGGAACAGAACCAAGGTCCCTGGGGACTTGGATCACTTACATCAGACCATGAGACTACAACCACACAGTGATCCCTAAGCTGACCTCAGTGAGTAGCTTGGAAGGTGAGGAAACACAGACATCTCTAAAAAGGGAGAAAACAAAAATATATTTACTCTTGCCTGCACTGGGGAATTATCACCTATAGTATTTCTCTCAGGAACCTAAGGGTGCCCAACACTTCCAACAGTGCAAGCTCTTCACGTATCAGCAGCCACTAAAATAGCAGGGGTGAAACAAGGTGAAGAACTGCAGGCTAAGCTGTGAGCCATCCGAGCTCTAGGCTACAGTCATGCCTATTTTCCGTGCAGCGGGCCAGGGGAACACAAACTCATGAGTCACTTGCACTATGTTACAGCACCCCAATGTGTATGGCAAACCTTGTAGCACACAAGAGCAGAATGAAATCACTGCAACTCATTTTCACACAGTCTTTTGGTAGCCTTGATAGAGTGATACTGCAGTAGATAAAAAGCTGAGAAATTTTTCATATTGAAGGTCATAGCAAAAGCTAATCCAAATCAACATCTTCAGGTGCTTCAAGGGACTTTGTTTAGCATATTAGAGTCTTTTCATTTCCTCTTTGCACCACTGACAGATTCAGCTGGTACTTTGTGATTGTACAGGCAGCTCAACAGCGATGAATTGTTCATCCCAAGTGGATACACAGTTAGAATAAGAAAAATACACTTGCAATCATTGTGCAGTCTAGGCACATTAATAAGGCAAACAAAGACCTGTTTTCTTTCTTAAACTATGAAAGTCTAGCAACTAATGACTCTAAACAACGGCGAGAGAGGGGGAAGTTTTAAACAGAATTTATATTTTAAAGTCTGAGTGATATGATATCTCTAAAACAAAAACAACTTTTTAAAAAAATCTTCTTTGATTTACTCCAGCAAAAAACATTTGAGGTTTAGAAACCTTACAGGAGTCTGAACCAAGAAGCTGGCTGAGGTGCACTTCACCAAGAGAGRAGCAGCTGAATCATCCAGGCAGGTCTCGACAGCACTAGCCAAACGTGGGGAGCAGGTAGGACATCCTTTATTAGTAGCCTTGGAGGATGGTAACCTGGTTAACTATCAGCATTGCACCAAGTAGCATGAACCACAAATTAGCATTCTCCAAACACCCACACGCGTTCTCAGAAGWAGCACACCACCAGGAGCCAGGGCTCCCACAAAACACCCGGCTGGMGAGGAACGGCAGCGGGTGATGGAGGCAACGCGGAGAAATCGTTCTGTGTAAGTGCTCCCACTGCTTAGCAGGCACAAGTCCCTCCCTAAAATTCAAAAGCAATCTTTACAGTGTCACAACTTATTAGGAAAAGACAGCTTATGGGCAAAGTAGATAACTGCTTTAGCTAGAGTGCTTCCCCTTTGTCTTTGCTGATACACCCTGGGCCACAGTGGTGGCTGGCATCTACAGAGAATTTCCGCCACTGAAGAAGGGAAAAGGTTGTTTTCGTGGAGCAAATCTCACATCCCAGGCTGATCTTGTCAGTAACTTGTTGTATGGCTCTAGGGAATCAACTAGAATTTTAGAACCAATTTTTAAGAAGTGTAAATGTTTGCCTATTATTAAAATAGCAGAGTTAAATATTTTCAGCCACTTGTAAGGGATAGGTAGCTTTCCACAAACTTCTACCTCATTCCTAGATTAAAAATAAAGATCAAACCCAAAAGACATCTTTTGCTGCAGAGTACATTGAGTACTTACTTTCCTCACCCACATTCAACCCAAGTCCAGGAGGAAGTTCTCTGATGTACCCCTGTACAGCAAAAGGGAAAGGTGGGCTGGGCACTGTTTGCTGTTTGAATGGTAGAAAGTAGCCTCCAGACACTTTGGCAAAGGGAAAAAAATATGGTTCTCACCAATTTGAATGCAGTCTTTTAGTATTAGACTCCCCACACTCCCCAGCTTTAAATTTGACCCCAACAAAGCCCACTTTGTTTTCAGTCTCTTTTTGCATCTTACATCCCCATACCTCTGGTTAGCCGCCCTGAAACAACTCTTGTGTACTAGTAAGTTTGGGATTTTTTTTTCTACTGAAAGGTTGATATGCTGCATCATATGGGACTGGAATTACGATGTCACCCCAGAAAAGATCTAGATAGGACCTTCACCAAGTTCCCACTCTTAGTCCTTTATGCTTTGTAGCTGAACACAGSACAGGAATAAAGACAAGGCCTTGGCAACTGTCCGTTCATTATTAAAAAATTAACAGCTCTGTAGTTCCCCCTTTTCTTTTGCTCAGTGTCCATGCACACGCATACATACATACATACATACATGTGTACTTGGTGACTTCTTTGTTTTCATCTTGATAAATCATTCCTCTTACTTGCCCCRGTTTTCAACTGCACAGCAGGGAGTCATCTAGGAAAGCTTTAAATTTTTATTTCCAATTCATCCCAGATTTTTGTGAGGAAAGACACCAAAGTGCTGTAAAAATTATCTTTCTTCTACAAGACCTCTAGGCCACTATTGTCCAGTGAAAAATATGCCCAAAATGGGGCCATTCTTGAACATGTGTGCACCAGTTTGAATGCTTTGCAGAGCGCAGCTGCTTCATATAAGGATTACCAGAGGGGCAGACTCTCTCCTCAACTCAGTTAAGTTTTATCATGTTTTTATACTTATAATTAAGTCCCCAGAAAGAGCTAAGCCTTGTGTTTACAAATGGCTGGTGTTTTGAAGACCAGTATTAGCTGCAGATTCCAACGACATTTCTGGGCCTCTAGAGATGCCATTTGTAAGTAACTAGCCCTCAGCTAAAACCACCGCTTTTGAGGCTACTTGAGACTGCACAAACTGAAGTGACGTGTTAGGCGAAAACCYCTACGGTTTCTCAGGTCACAAGCTTCGGAACAAAGGTATTCACTTGGTTGAAGAAAGATTTCACAAAAAGGGGACTCGTYTCCTAGAGAAGGGGAAGGGCAGGGTAGACCTGGCCTTCCCCCACTGCAGAAAATGCATTGTCCACCCCAATACAGGAGTAACATCAAAAAAGACTTATCTTCATGGCACAGTGCCACGCCACTCAGGAATAGTCTCTTGGGTTTTCCTGGGGTGATATAGCTCTGCTGCTTCCAGTTTCAAAGCAAACCGGGCTGGCACTAGTTCAGAGGTCTCATTGTGCCGTGTAGACAGGGGCCCGGAGTGGATCTCCTGCAAGGCCTTCTGAGGGAAGGGATTGTTTTATTTATAAGATGGGAGGAAAAAATAAAGTTCCATGTGTTGTTTTTCATTAGGATGAAGAGGAGGAAAAGAGTTTTCTTATTTTTAATATCTAAAGCATATTCAACAAGAATTGCTTTGAAAAAGAAAAAAAAAAAGGAAGTGTGGAAATTGAGCTTCAGTAACGCTTGAGAGTTTCTCACACACAGAGAGAGCTTTCTCACTAAAGAATATAGTTTCTCATGAATCAAAACCTACATTTGATTAAGTTCACCAAGCAGTTCAAGAAAAACACATAACTGAGCCAGATTCTTAAAACTGTGAGGCTGCTCAGCTCTCCTGGTACACATGCATTAAACCAGAGAGAAGTTTGTCCTTCAAGCCGAGAGGTGAGGATCTGGCCTGGAAGACAGGACATTGCTTCTGCTCAGTACAGCTTGGTCACTAATGCTGTACTCTAGATGTTTTATTTTTCCCCGCACACAAAACAGACTAGACACTGAGAGCAGCTCACCCCAAGAATATGAGAATATCTATGGTCAGGGCACTCTCCTGGGAGATGGAAGATGTTAATTCAAAACAGCTCAGTTAAATGAGGCAATTCAACCAGAGGCTTCCACATCCTGAAAAGTGCTATAACCTCACGGCTGCTGGGTACAAGCAGCAAGGGGGAAGGGAAGGATTCACATCCTCCATTTTCAGAATCTAACCCTTCATTTCTTTAGCTTTTCTTGCAATTCAATGAAGTGCTTTGTTTCAGGGGAAAAATGAAATGTTTGTTTGACCCAAAATGAACTTTTAGGTTTTAAATTCATCAATAAACCATGACAAAAAACGTGTTTTTTTGAGCTGATCCCTCCATATTTTTTTCACATTTATGTGTTGACAGCCAAACAAAAAATAAGTATTCACACAATGAAGTTCTGTCTTCCACTTGTTTTTCACATGACTGAGATTACATATTTCAGTTCCTGATCCTGAGAAACTTTTAAAGATTTTATTTTAAAGTTAAATACAAATACTTGGGAGAAGGGAATAGTTAAAACTATATTAAAMACAGATATGCTTTACTTAGCAACTCTGTCCCTTGGAGAAAACTTAATACTATTTATTTATCTGCTACATTTAGCTGGATAGATTCCATGTTTCATTACAGTTCAGAAGTGATATTTTTCATCCTGTAATAATGACTCCCAGTTAATTAATACTACCAAGAGTGTTTGTTTAAAGCCATGTACCAAAAATCATGGTGAAGAACTCAGCTCCTTAAGAATTAATGCAATTTTATTCTGAATTTCCATAGGAGAAAATAGTATTTTAAAATACAAAGTTGTATATGCAATGGAAAATGAATTCCATTCAGATGATGTAATTAACCCCCAGTATAAATAATCTGTAGTGTATATTGTAAGATGATAATGTGAATGTCCAAAAGAACTCATTCCCAGACCACATCTGAAAATCTACTGAGTCAACAACTGTAGCAGACAATAACAGCATGAGTTAAAGAAGCAAAGCTTTAAATCAGGTTAGTTCAAATTGTGTAGCATTTAAAATGCCACTGACAARGTTAAATATGACCATTCATACTCTGGTCTTAGGTGACTTTACTCAGAAAAGATTTGATACATAAGATCGGTGTGTTAAGTGAGAACTAGTTCAACTTGCTAYGTCAAATTACCTTGCATGAAAGTCTGTTTCTGCCTCTGTTTTGTGTTATCACCACTGGTTTTAAAATAATTTAAAGGAAAATGATTTGCTTAATCCATTTGCTTAAAATTTGTTCAAATTACATTAAGGAAACACATCTGAAGCTCACTTTCTTGCATAAAGATTCTCAGTGCATGTAGGATGTGGCTACAGAACAGATGTAAGCAGCTGAAACAAAAAAAAAGGCATTATTATAGAAATAAACATGTTGCTTCAACTGTTCTCTCAGATCAAAAAAAAAACACAGCATTTCAGTGGGATATAAGTGACTCAACTATATATGTAAAAACAGCACGAGTGCCATATGGTAAGAATTACTAGRAGTGCATAGTTATTCACTTTTTCTTGACAAGAGCCACATGGCTTTTTTAATCTATTGTATCATATATATGATGTAACACTATATCAATGCAAATCAACCAGACGCGAGGCAGCTTTCCAGCTGAGAATCCAGACACACAGAAGTCAGGCAGCTCAGACTTCTGGTTCCCATTCCCAGCTTAGCCCTCGACACATACAATTTCTGTTGCTATCAGTGCTGTTAAAAATGCACGGTTTCAATCATAAGAGAAAAGAGAGAAACCACCACCACGTTTATTATGAATTCCAACACCACAACAAAACTGAACACAAGGGCAAAGAGCCTCTCTCCAGACACAGCCCTGAGCGCTCACCTCATCCAGAAGGTGGTTATCATTCCTTATTGACAAACAGGGGTCTCACAGCGATTTATCTACCATGCAACTCGATTTAATAAAAATCTCAACTCTGCCCACATCTTAGCACCACAGCAGGGAAATGAAACGAAATTCAAAAGGACCCGTGGTGCTAAAGGTATGTGTTGCACTGCTTGGTTAAAGCAGCCAAGTCAAAGTGGTTTTAGGTCAATCTTCCTGATAATTTCCTAGGTTCCCTGCGCTTCAAATTCAGTATGGTAATGCTCTAAAAATGAATGCTTTACTTGCATGTTCTTGATTTCTTTTTAGGAGATGCAATAATATCTTAAGGCCAGAAGAAAAAATGCCTATAACATAAATACGTTAATCTAGTGTGAGTTCATGGGCTGGATCRAAACTGCCCTGACAAGGATCCTGATGGGTTAACTACATGCCATAGGTCAGGCCAGACCTCTGATAAGGGTGCTTGAGGAATGACACAAAACTTTACCCAGCAGCATCCTAAATGGAAACATGGATTTTGGGATTCCTGTGTAAGGATTCCCCTTTACCCAAGGCCAGCAGCAGGTGCAGGGCCCTGCTCTGGTCCTTCCTGCTCCCACAAGGATCCCAGGATAAAGCAGTAAAAAAGGCTGCCACCAGCCCTAATAAAAATGCCTGCTTTGCATATCATTTCCTACTTCAGGCGTTTTCCAGTTTTGTTGTTCCCTCTGGGATCTTATTTCCTGGGTGCAAAGCTGAATCCTGGGCCCCTGGCCAGCCCACTCCTCCTCTGCCCTGCTCTCATCCTGCAACTCAAAGCACGACATCTGCCCCATTTGACAACTTTGACTACCAGGAGGCTTCACAATACACCTCACAGCAATAATCTGCTCTTCAAGGCACCTTGCCTAAGTCCCCCTGTCAGCTCCTTCTGTGCATTGGCTATACGCTGCCATGCATGGTCCACGGTGAAGAGCAGAGCCTTTTTCTAGCGCAGAGGGTCGTGCCATAGCAAAGTAGCCACTGCTGAGGTTGTGATTAGATGCACGTTCCTGCYGTTGTTGTACTGCCCAGGAGGAAAGTGAAAAAGAGTTGACTGAAATGTCCACTCTGAAACCACCTGCTGTTGGCAATACCTTAACGAGGCCGTTGCACTAGATGGCAGCTGGTTCTGTATGGAGCCAACTCTACCAAAAATACACCTCCCCAGTGCAATATTGCTCATATCGCACACTACACAGGGCAGAAAGCAGTCAGCTTAAGACAGTGCAAGCTGGGAAACTTCATGACTTGTGCCAGGCAGTCATCATTGTCACATTAGCTTGCTGTTTTGGCAGCGGCCATTCAAAACGCAATTTCRTACTATGCCTGCCTGACTCAAGCCTGAACCATCAGCTCTATTGCATTTCACAGAACCAATTTTAATAATCCTAATTAATCCTAATTGATATGGGAAGCTGTGGCCTTCTTCACATTTGAGGTTTGGAATTCACAGAATTTCATAACTATACATTAAGGTCAAATCAGCAGAGGCATCAAAGTTAACCCAGGTTCTACTTCAGGGAATAGAAAAAATGCTCCCATCAATGTCCCATGGAATCAGTTGATCAGTTTACAAATCAGCTAYAAGATGAACATTTATAAATCCAGAAAAAATGAATCAAGCTCATTCTTTCTCATTCTATTCAATCTACAAAGTTTAGAAGCGGCAGGAAAGAAAGCTAATGTGAAATTATCTTTTGGGTCAGAATATCTATTTACAGTGTTCAGTTACATGATCATATTGTTTTGCACAGCCTTCTTTATATTGGCAAGCTATAAAAGAGCTTATTCAAATGGAACCATTGTTCTGCTGCATACTCTAAGAATAGCATAGACTATATTTAAGACCTCAGTTCCAGAGCTGTGCAGAGGACCTAACTTAGTAAATTCAGAAGTTTCCTATTACATCAAAGTTCCTTCCTCCTTTCTCTTCCCTGTCTCTCTCGTCCAGATGTTCCAGACAGTATTTGGGCCAAGGAGCCCCCTCACCCGACAAATATTTGGTACTGAACTTCTGTCTTTTCTTTCTAGGAGAGACCACTGCCTTTCACTATT
>NW_028186449.1:101587-108215 GCF_003343005.1 Rhea americana
AAAAAAAAAAAAAAAAAAAAAAAAAAAAAAAAAAAAAAACACTATTTAGTGTCACTTGTCACATGATAACGGAAGCAGGTGTTGCAGGTTCACTCTCTGACTAGGAGATACTAACAGAAAGCTTTCTGGGGCTCCCACCCAGCTTAGACTGGTCTTCCATCTGCCAGTAGATGAAGGTTTATCCATGGTTTACAGAGAATATAGATAGCCACTCATGGCACTTCACTCCTGAGCATTTCTTTATGAAGAAGAGTGGAAGAGCATCTCTCTTYCATTAGGAAGCCTGCTAGAAGACTCAGCTTGGAACACTTCATATCCCTGCTTCTGAACACAGAAGTAAAAATACCATCAGCTTCTTATTTTCTATCTGGTTAAAGAAACTGTAAGAGCATCAGTATTGATGAAGTTGTAAAGATGGCATTTGATAATATGGGGGGGAAAAAAAGTGAGCTGGCAGGAAAACTATGTTTAAACCTAGACTTTTAGCAATTTTAAACATCCAAGAAATAGAGAATATTCTGCTAACATATTCATAATTAAATAAAAGAGTGCCACCAAGAAGAACCTCTCAGCACAATCAGTTAGGATCCGTGTAATGACAGTTTATGATCTCTCTGTCTATTTTAACATACTGCCAGCTCCACTTTGAACACACATACCTTTGCCTTCTCTTCTTTTTAACCTCCCTATTGGGCTTAAAACCCCCAGGAGCAGTCACACAGAGGAAAAATACAGATCRTCCCAGTTAAGTGCAATTCCACCAAAATGCAATAACCCTCAACAACAAGATGGTTTCTATGGAGGGAAATAAGGTCTGTCAGAAGCATGGTCTCCCTCAGACAAATCAAGATTCGCTGATAGAGAAGGCAAAGGAGGATGCACGGCAACCACAGAGGAAGAAAAAAGTTTCGAAAGGAGCAGAAACGGAAATGTTTATTTCTCTCAGTGATTTTCCATAGCCTCCCAAATCAGGGGCTCAGTGAAACAAAACTTACTGAGACAGATTCCCAAGGACCCCCAAGGGCAAACTGACCTCTTGGGACAGAAGGTGCTTTAACAAGTCTGCTTTGCCCTCTGCCTGCACAGGCCTGTGCTTAAAYCCCAGGGCAGAGCACAGCAGAGTGTAATGATGAATAACTGTGGATAAAAAACAACTGTGCAAAGCTTTTGGTGCTTCTCACACATCTTCTAAAGGACTGAAATGTAAACGGAAGGGCAGTACCCTTCCCAAATATCACAGGAGGCTATATCAGATGGATGTTTATTCCCAAGGTGCCTGACTAATGCCCAGGAGAGCAACTAAGAAGCCKCCAAGAGGCCAGATTTCATCTCAGCAAGTGGCCAAAAGTCAGAGTATTTTATTGCATTTGTACAARCTTTAAAAACTATGTAGACTGTTTCCATGCAGTTTCTTCTAATCTAACTCATTCTGCTTCTTAAGCATACAGGCCAGGAATGCAACAGTTTGGCACTAGCTGCTCGTAGTGGGAAAGAGGACCCAGCTGCTATTTTTATACATTATACATGACTACCCACACTCTCTTAGCAAGTGACTTCAGACTGTGGCATGGACAGATATTCCAGTAATAGACCCTTATTTTATTTCAGTTTGGGAAATCCCATCAGAATACTTACTGGAAAAAAATACAGATCCTAGAAAAGCTGAAAAGCTTATAGAGCTAGATTTTAAAACCCTCTTAGTTTTGACCTGATTCTGGCCCCTCTGAAAATATTTTGGGCAACACTCAGAGTTGCTGAGACTCTCACAGACACTCTCACAGACACTCTCACAGACACTCTCACATCAGGGAGATTTCTTCAAGCACATACTCCAATGCACTATTGAGACATTTCTTGCATATTTAAACAACCTGGCTTTTCTGGAACTGGAGATACTGTCAAAGATATAAGATACAGAAAGACTGATACACAATGCACATATATTTCAGTATATCCCACTTCCAGTCCCACTGAATCATGTGAAGTCTTTACATTGTATCAAATGGGACTTTAAGGGGATCATCTGAATAAATAAAATGAGCAAAGCCTGGCTAATAGAGCTATAGAGTAACACAAGCGGCTTTCACTAACAGTCATAGTGCTCATCACTTTCTCTGGGCCTTCCCCTTTGCTACACTTGAAAATTCTGCATTCATCAATAACATCCAGAGGGTTATTCAAACAAACGGGGTCTGTCCTCAAGCAGTGCACATCTTCTGTATAGCAGAAGGTGCTAAGAAGAAACAAGGTCCAAGAACATCTAAGAAAGTGGAAAGGAAAGGGAAAAGAGGAACAAAGATATTGCTTCAACCGAGGTCTCTGAAGCAAGTGATAAAATACACAGTAAATGTAAAGATATAAAATCTGCCCTTTAGAAAGGAGGTCATCCTGGGTCTAGATGCAGTGAAGGACTCAAGTTACTTCTCTTAGAAGTGTGTTTTCGTTTTACTCCTACCACTACACCTGGATCATTTGGCCTTTTCTTGATATATGGTAGGATTTAATTACAGTAGCTATACTATGGTATATGCAAAATATAACATACAAATGTATTTACCTGGCAAAAGTGAAACCTAGGTAAGTAGCATCTGTTCCACTTGGGTGTAACAGTCACCAAACTATAGGAAGAGATAATTAGTTGCAAGTTAAGTGTGTGGCAGAGCCAAGCTGGGAAGTCAGACATTCATCACTTCTGAGAAGAAAAGCTCTGCGTTGGTGGCTGGCTACTTGCTAAATTTGGGGAAAGATGAGAGGGAGAGAAAAATCCTTTCTGTTGAAACTAACTGTATTGCACACGTGTGCTGACTGCAAAAGCATCACCAGTACAAAATGCATGAGGCAGCTTGGCCCACTGAAAGGCAGAGAGCAATAAACTGATGCAAAACATGATCAAGGTAAGTCATCTGAATAATGTCATAGATCCCATAATTCATTATCATCCCCAAAATAAACTGCAAAGCTGACTTCATTACTTATACCCATATCATCAGTCTGCAAGTRCTCACAGCCGGCAGAGAGAAGTTACTGCTCAATATAAGCAAGGCAGCCGAACCCACCTCTGAATACCTGCACWCTGGAATAGCCACATGCTAGCCCCACTGGTACCCAGAGCAGGTCCATTTGTATTCTTAATGTCTCTAGCCTATTTACAAGAGCTAAAGTGAATCTGTAATATAGGTGGGTGATCAGTATAGACTGTATACTGTGCATGTACATTTTTATCATGATAAGAACCAATTTTATCTTACCAATAGCAGAGATAATTTTGCGTGATGGAACCCTTTATGAAAATGGCTTATCATTTCATAGAGATAAACAAGAGGATATCGTGATTTTTTTATGACATTTCTCAATAACAAAGCTGAATTAAAGAAAAAAATAAGGGATAGAGAAAAATCAATTTGAAGGATAAAGCTTTCACACTAAAGGCTAAAAWGGACAACATATAAATCATAGGAAATAGGGTCAGAATAGGCCTGAGAAATCAGGTAGTCCATCCCTGTGCTTTAAGGCAGATTGACTACACATCATTCCTGACAGATATTTGTCAGACCTGTTTTTAAAGGCTTCAGAATCAGTCTTCACAATCTTCAGGCAATCCCTTCCCACATTAGACTATCCTTTCCTTGAGAAARTATTTCCTAATTTCTTTTGTTGATGAATTTTTTTGCTTAAACTTTTTTTTCTGAAATGTAAACCCATTAATTCTCATYGCAGCCATAGCAGACAGGGGATAATACCATTCCCCCCTTTAGTTCTGCAGTAACATTTCACTGCTTTCAAGATTGTAATCATGTTTCCCTTCACTCTTCAGAGAAAAGTGAACAAACATGATTCTCYGTCTTTCTTCGTAATTTAAGCATACCTCTGATCATTCTCATGAGCCAGGAAACAGTAATCTCCTATCAATCCACACATATTTCTTAAAATAAAGTGATTAAAATTTGAAAACACATTTCTCCAGCAAAGGGTTCAGCACAAAGATCACACTCCACCTTATATAAGACCCTACAATATACTCCCAGTGCAATATGACTTTTCTCTCGGCAGCTGGGCAGTGATTCACACCCAGCAGAGCCCCGTGCCCACTTTAACACTGTTACTTTGGCCCTTCGCATCCACCTTTTCCGAATACTTCAGACCATTGGCAATTCCTCCATCCAGTAGATGAATAATTCAACAAGCGCACTAGACAAAACCGTCAATCTTCAGACTGAAGGTCTTCACATGTTGGTAGACGCTTGCATTTTTAATAAACGTGGCCAGGGAACACAGCTGTCCCATGGCTCTCCCCGGTTTGCTGCTCCGGGGGCAGAGCCAGCCTCCACGAGCGAGGAGCTGCACCCAGATGCTCCACCTGCCCCAGTATCGCCAGCACACGCAAGCAGCTGCTGAGCAGCCTCACTCCTACCCACGCCGGCTTGCAGGACGTGGTTGTCGATGTGCTGTGGGGATCGCCCCCTCCTCCGTGGTTTTCAACCTGTGCACGGGGACTAGGGGCACAGCTACATKTCTAGGAACCGAGCAAGGCATTTGAATTCATTCCTCAAAAATCTCAGCCAACGCAGTCCTGGGCAATCTGGAGCACAGGTCCAGCCCTGCCAAGGCTGACAACAGGCTGCATCAGGAGGTGGGAGCGCAGGGGAGRTGTTCAGCTCAGCTCTGCTGCTCTTGCTGCTTTGCCCAGCTCCAAGGCAGTGACTGGGGCGTCTGCTGCACCTGCGTAGGCTGAGCAACACAGGGCTTTTTGCCTTTTAACTCACCAAACAAGAGATCCTCTTCCAGCTAAACACATTGCCTCCCTCAGATACTGACCGCTGCTCAGATTCATGAGTTGTGGCAATCTTGCACTACACCAGTAGCAAAAATGCTCAAAAGTTTTACTAATGCTGTATTTGTTACAAGCAAAGGGACCTATTCAGAAATCCTTTCCGTATTAAAACTCTAATAAAAGGGATGACTGCATCTATATTATGAAAATCAGTGAACCTCATCAGTCTTTATATGTGCAAAGCCTCAAAGGAAGCCGTCTCACAAAGATATTAAGGGCTGGGTCTCTGTCTTCATCCTTTATCTGAACAATTACAAAAATGTAACCTCATCACGTAACATTTGAGGACCAAAAGTAAAGAATATATTTGACTGGCAGAATTCTCCTGTACTTTCATYTAATATTCATCACTACTAAAACGCTTAGCCACTACCACAGATTTTTTTTTTCACGGGGTCTTTTACAGATATGAACAATGGAAGAAAAACAAAGCAGTTCTGCAGAAGCAATGAGAGCTCCCTTTCAGAAGCCTTTCAGCWATCACAAGTATGATACTTTCTGGTTAAGTGATCACCTCTGATTTGTTCAATCATGTACTTAGCATCAAGCAAAGAAACTATTGGCAATATGAACAAAATTATCCAGAACTGGGGGTGGAAGTCCCCATTGTTTAGACAGTATTACCACATGATCCCCTCACTCAGCATCTTTGAAGTATTATRAAAACATTTTTAAAGCAATATTTGCCACGGGGTAGTCACTCATGTTATATCTGTCTTTCCCCTCCTCTTTTCATCTGTGAGCACCTCATTACCAATGGATAATACTGATGCTGTAATACCACTTTCTCTTGGGAAAAAAATAATAATCATGTGTGTCATTCGAGAAGGATCTTGCTTGTGCCTTTCTTTATGCGCAGGAGTGCATAGTTATAAAGTATGCCTGGCAAAAAATGTGTGATTTCATTATGTTCTCAGTTCAGGAAATACAAGTATAAYGTGTAATCATTTGTTCCTAGAAAGGGCTTTTGAATGCACTTTTGTTTGCACAAAGAGCAGAAGTACCTGCCCATTAAGACAGAAAACAAAATTTAAAAAGCAGGTAAATGCAACAATAGCACTGCTATTATTAATATGTTTCTATTTGTTTGATCCAAGGACTACAATAAGTATTTCTTTCATTAGATTTTCTATGCTCTATAATGTGACTTATTAGAACTTGTGCTGTAACATGTTTTATCAGAAAACTGTAGTGGACTCTTTAAACCACCTCAAGAAATCAAGAACAGGGTGAAAAAGAGCACTGAAGGCAAGACAGCAAGTGTCAGCAAAAGTGTTGGTATCTTCATACACAATGTACTTGTTTTGTCATTATTTTGAAGTTGGAAGGAATTTCTCAAAGAAAATTTTCAGATCTGGACTTGGAAAAGCATAATATTGCGAAGAGGAAAAAACATATGGCTAAGATCTACAGAGGTAAGTGATAAGACCTGATTCTGTTCCAAATAGGGAATTCAGATGTTTCCTTCATCTAAAACATGACTACCTCTTAAACCCTCTACAACAGACTCTTGTGTAATGCATTTTTCAGCAGTGGAAGATTTAAGTTAACCCCCATCTCAAAATCTCAGTCAAGAACATTTAGACAAAATAATAATTCCTTTTCAGAAGCCTGGTTGCAACATTTGTCCCYTGAGCCTCTTGCCCGAAGCAGGTTGCACAGCTGTGCTGCAAGCTTCCCAGTTGGCTCTGCAGAACGCAGATTTAGCTGCTGCGGCTGGAGAGTGCTCGCTGTGGCTCTAAACCATGTGAAGGCTA
Organism: Rhea americana; assembly: GCF_003343005.1. NCBI lineage: Eukaryota > Metazoa > Chordata > Aves > Rheiformes > Rheidae > Rhea > Rhea americana. The sequence goes on from NW_028186449.1 coordinate 108,176, forward strand.
GAAACAGAAATACTGCCTTTTTCTTTTTCTTTTTTTTTTT
>NW_028186449.1:108458-153557 GCF_003343005.1 Rhea americana
AAAAAAAAAAAAAAAAAAAGGAGGGTATTCTCCTCTCCAAAACTTAAAATTGCTCTAGTTTTTTTTGGCTTTAAAATAAATGAATCCCAGAAAATCATAGAGGAAACCTCTAAATAGCAATCTAAATTTGTACTCAAAGACGGGGGTGCCCTTCCATAAGAGAATGGGACACATTTCACGCTGTCCCTGCCCCTGCTCCACATCCCAAAATATAGATAGAACAGCCTTCAAAGGACAGTGTCCAGCACATCCATGCCCTGTCTCCAGGCAAAAGAGTGAAGGTCACCCAAGCCAATATAAGGAGGATAATGGGAGAGTGGAACAATCTGAACCTAAGGTATTTTTAAACTTTATCATCAGGGGAGTTAAAACACTGTACTTAATGTAGCTGTTGTCAAGATTAACTATAGTATCGTGGGAAAAAAGAGCTGAAGTCACATACTAATTACATGCGCTTTGATGTTTATTAAGAACAGCTACTCTTGTAAAATTATAATGCTGCATTCACAGATTAGAGCTTAAGTTGCGTCAGCACTTTCATTGTAATATTTTGTAAGATTAGTCATTTTGTTAATAAAACAAGCATAGGATGGGACTTCACTTTTTAAAAGCGCTTTATATACAAGCTCCTTAACTTAAAAAATATATGAGTGATTTGATGTGAAACAGTACGTGGTAAATACACAACACTGACCCTCATTCTTGTGTGCAAGGGTGTATTTGCACACATGCATTTTACTTTTTGGCAAATATACTTCAACTTTTATGTAAAGTACCATGTTTGCAGAAGGTAAAAATTTCATTTTACCTAGAAAAAACAGCAAATATCCCAAAAGAATTTCATCTACTGTGGGTGCACTGGGGAAAATTGCAGAATACGGCTGATATTTGCTGTATATGGAAGAGAAAGTGAAGGGAGGGATGCTTGGAGCAAAATTGTTACTCCATAAATTCTCACCAATACAAAGGTCCATCCAGAGAAGTGGCAATAGTCACTGTTGTTTCAGTCTGCTTCTCCTGAATCAGTAGCTACTGCAACTAGATAACTTTATCATGTCTATATGTACTAACCCCCGCTGTTATCACAGGTAGGTGTTTTCTAAGTATTCGTTACACAACATCCTGGAGAGATGGCAACTGTTATTATAATTCTTTAATGGATGTAGGATGGAGGCAGATAGAAAGAAAGAGCCTAATCTGAATGAATAAATAAATAAATAGTTACTTAGAGAAATGTAGGAGAAATTTGGGCATGCAAGTTCAAGCAAGTGATCCATAGGATCTCCACCCARTTGCCTCGGCTGTCAGGTGGCCAAGTTCCCATCTGCCAAACAAGGCCCAAGCTCCTCTGCATTTTCTGAGCACCTTTAAACTCTGCCCATAGACTGGATTGAGCCTAGCCCAAAACACAGCAACCATGAACACAGAGTGGGATACTAAATTCAGCAGTCTCCTCCATTCCCTCCAGGCATGGACCCAGCACTTCCACCTATTGCACTCTGCCCCAGCTATCTGGTGAAAGGCAAGAGACAGCTGGGGACAACCTTCTCCACACTCTCTTGGAGCTTGACTAGTGTGTAGAAAGAAGCAATAYGATATTCAGACAGAGAATAAGTCCAAAGAACGGGGCAGTAGCCTACCCCTGAATCCAGTGTTCAAGTCCCTCTGATTAAGAATTCTGATTAAGAAAAGATAAACTTGCAAAGGGTAAAATTAAGAAGTTTTAATAGAAAGGCATGGTTAGCTCTACTGCTCCAGAGCTAGCTTTTTTAAGCCAAGTTCAGAAATCTGCTCTAAACTTCAACTTGTGGTACAGTCATAATATTTAGAAAAGAAGTGAATGGGAATGAGTGGCTAAGGGGAACTCTGGGGAAGTGCAAGAAGAGTGGATAACATCTATGYAATTCACAGGTTAAAGTTCACAGCTGTAAAGATGATCAGATCCTGCARGATACGCAGAGAGATACAGGATAGTGAAGGATTACAATTAATTTTACTGTTGTAAACAATGCTGAGAAGGAAAAGTGAATATTTACTAATCATTATTTTTATTTTTCAAAACTTCTAGGAAATCACTAGAAAGAGAGAAAAATAGGGAGCAGAGTTTTAATTTTCAGACTTGCTCTGCCATTAGTTAATGGCATCTTTATTGGTGATTTAATGGAGTAGGAAATTAGGCCTCAAATGTGATTACATATCCAGCCTGGAATTAATTCCTCCACAACTCACCACAGACAGACCAGTGGGGCAACACAGAATAAGCTGCCTGTCATACCTCACCTACCGTAATGGAAATTTTATTGTCTGGAGCTGCCACTTTGTAAGCACCACATTCAGGATACATCTTCATTAAAAAGAAAGACCATTAGGTTATGGTCAAGAACTAGAAACAAAATCTGAAATGTAAAGGTGTCACTAATCTGTAAAAAAAAAAAAAAAAAAAAAGGAAGAAAAAGAAAAACCTGTCCCAGTCCCAAAGGTCAACCAGCTGCAACAGCTATACTGACAGATGAGCACTGTTTACATTCCTCCAGCAGAATGAGATAATACAAGAATGTCAAAAATTCAACCAAATATCCTCAAGAAACAATTCCGTCCTTTACAAAACATTGCTCAATATTCAATGGGATTTTCCACAACTATAGATTGTCATTTTCCAATTTCCATGCTTTCAAATGATCTATTAGCTGGTCTTGCACAACTCTAAACAAAGCAGTCTGTTTTGAAATGACATCCTTTTAGTTAGACACTTGGTTAATCTCCTGTTCTGTTTCCTGGGCAGCAACTCTGAAGAATAGGAATAGTTGAGTCGGAAAAGCACTTCATTTTGACATAAAAGACTTGTGATTCTTTTCCAGCTGAATGAAGAGAGTAAGTAGTTTTCTCACAATATAGTGCATTGCTTAGGGAAAAAAAAGAAAAAAAAAATACATACACACCCACACACACACACCATTTTCCCCTTTGCCTTCCTCTTCTAAGCTTGTACTTCAAAAGAAGGTCCATATTATTATACAATGTGTTGATATTTTCTGATTTAAACAGTAAATGTTTGGGAACAAAGAGTCCCAGCAAGAATGATACTCTGAAAGGCAACACTTCATTTCAATTTGTGATACATCTTTGATACAAGCCATTACTATATGAAGCAGTTCTTTGTTTTTCTTTCTTTTTTTATTAGATAGATAATATTAAAAGCTGGCAAAACAGAATGAGGATGAACAAGTATTTCTTTAGATTAATAAAATCTTACATAAGAGGCAGATCCTGCCCTTGCTGCTATTGACTTCATTGAAAGTCAGATCTAGCATTTGATGTGCATCCTATGCTCTAGGCCCAAGAGTGTAAAAATTGAAATGCACAATCCAAAACAACATTACGGACTGCCTATCCCACATCACAGATGAGTATCTACCAGCCTACACAAGAACAATTAAATCTAAATTCCTAAATGGAGTTCAGATGGCATACGAGATTACAAACATAATATGGGTCATTTCATCTCTAGTTTACTGATTTACATATAGCCCAAGTGAGTTAAGAACAAAACAGCCATTAGCAACAGACATCTGCCAGTAGCCAAATGAGCTGATCGCAGTCCAGCTTTTTCTGGACACAAGGATAAATTGGGAGAAAGCACCTAAGAAAAGGGGGAGGAAGCACCATAAATATTTACACAGATAGAAACCTTCTAGCCTCTTGGGGAGTAGCACAGGGTTGCCCATCTCTTAACCCTCAAAGGCCCCACCAGAAGTTGATGAGCAAAGCACCACAGGCAGGACAGTAACACCTTACTGTAACTTTCAGTCTCCAAAAGCTTAAAGCATCTTTCACGAGAGCATCTTTATCTTTAAAGTGGGATCTGAAAGTCATAATAAACAGCTTTCATATATGAGAAGGCAGGTAGAAATTATTCYGTTTAAGGGCACATGTCATGTCACAAGAAGGCAGGCTTTCAGACGCTTCATCATGACTGTCATCACACATCACTGATTTACATCTAAAGGAGGAGAGGAAGGATTTTTCAGTTAAAACTTGGGCTCTACCATAGACAGGCATGACTTTGGTCAGAGCCAGATTTGAACCTTCATTGCCAGGCCAACAAGCTAACAGTAAGAACAAAACACATGCAGCATGCTCAGGAAGACTAATATTCCTTGAGCAACTCAGAACTTACAAGTGCCTCTCAAGAAAGACTCTTTCCTGGCAATGCAGGTAAGCGTTTTTTAGGCTTTGCTAAAATGAATACACACACATGAGAAAATGGCAATACACAACTAACGCCAACACATCTCACCGACATCTAATACCAGGAGTCCTAAAAATGAGAAAAAAATATGGAGGAATGAAATGCTCCACATTATGAAGTCTTTTTTCTTCATTCTACTTACATTTTTTTTAATGTTCATGAAAAGATAACTAAGTTACTAGACTATCCTTAAATCTCAGACATTAGGCGAAGAACACAATCTCAGCTTAGAGTCAATTTGCAAAGTATTCATTTTGACTGTTCACAGATAATAGCATCCAAGTAAGCAAAACCACAGAGCATGGCTGTAAAGTCCGGGCAGCATCAAATGTAGGAACAATAAGAATAGCAAACAGTTAATATCAGCCAATGGCAAGTCATTGTTTTCAATTCAGGAATAATTATGTGAACTAAAAAAAAAAAATCAGGTATTTTCTGAGCTGTGTAACATCTGTTCTAGAACCCTAATATAAATTAAGTTACCCCAGTATGTACAAAGAATGAATAAAATGACTTCGCAAATAAACAAAATATTCTTTATCGCTTAGAAATATTTAGTAAGTTCCAATCCAATTCTTAAACAAGGAAACTGGTTTCAGAATTTGAGGAGAAGTTACAAATAATTTTCAGATTCTTTAAAATATTGTTGTTAAACAGAGTGATACAGGAACATTACCACGGAAAAGGTTAGGTTTATTACTCAATTTTAATTTGAAATAAGGTTCATGCAATGCAAATAGTTAAAAGTGACATGTAAGCTAAGTGTGACAATCCAAAGTGATGTATAACAGATTTTTATTTATATATCCTTTATCCCTTTGGTTTAGTGAAATAGATGGCCAAGTTCCACCGAGAAGCAGTACTTCAGGGACAGAGTACAAAAGATCCTGATATTTCTTACTAAATAGTACTATCAACTTCTAGCCAAATTTTTAAAGTAATAAGAGACAGCATTATTTTTATACCTGGAACAAGTTAGAGGCATGAACTAATCCTTCATTTCAGCCTAAGGAAAAGGATTAGACATAATATATGTTGTGGTGGATAGTGTTACACTTTGTTACAAGCTAAATCAAGTTTAAAACCACTGTTTAGACAATAGCCCAGCTGTCTCAATATTAATCAGACTTTTTCCTTTTAAAAAGATTTTATTCCACTTTTGTTTGTTTGTCCCATTGCTATTACAGTCAACATTCAAGTTTCAGTTCAGAGCATTCCTCCTTGTAATGTTATGAACCGTAAACAAACTTGATGATGCACAAAATTTGTCAGATAGGAAGATTTTGTTGTTACTAAAAGCTTTACTTGCCATATGCTTTGCTTATTTGCTCACTAGTTTGTTTTATATTAAAAGGAATCCATTCTTTTCAGTCTTTCTTTTCTTTTTACTCAGCTGCAACATTCCTTAAGACTTGGAGTTGCAAGATTTTTAAGAGTGAAATAAGAACATAGAGATTGAGGGGAACACTGACTGCCCAGTTCAAGTTTAATTTTCATTTCTCTCACAAATCATCCTTGGTTAAAATGCGCTAATCACTGTTTTCAGCTGTTTGGGGCTGTTTTGTTAACAGCTAATCTAGTAGAGAAACATCAGAATCAAAGAGAATAAGAAGGAACCTACTGCCCACTCCCCAGGAAAGCGGTTGCAAAGCTATTTTTGGACTATAACCTTCTTCCTGCCTTCAGATCAGCAGCTTTGTTCTGTACAAACTATTGTGGCCTTCTGTTTTTGGAAGACTTCTTTAAAAACACCCAAAAGGCAGTGGAGGAACAGCTTGAGGGCAGCTGGGGTGGGTTTGGGACGTGGTTCCACAGAAAGGGGCAGCGCTGCTCTCCTGCCCCTCCGTGCTGTCTGTGCCTCTCCAGTGCCAGCAGCAGTATTTGCGGTGGACCAGAACCAATCTGGCAGAAAGACAACCTAAGAAATTAATAGCTATGATCAGTATGGAAAGGCAGCTGAAAACATGAGCCAAAATGAAGCATGGGGCAGGGGGGGAATGCAGGACCATTGCTTTCAGCAAGCACGGCTTAAACCTCATCCTCGGGTGGAATAGCCCAAGAATACATTTAAAATGTAACCACTAGTAGGAAAGAGTACAGTCTTGGCCAGGATGCAAGTCATTTTGCTGCACGCCTTCATAAGCAGACGATCAGCCTGACTGCATCCAGGACGGGGAAGTGACCATGCAACAGTCAACGAGTGAAATACGCGGGTAAAATTCTTTTGGTATAAGTGGGCAGAGATGAGTTGATCTGACTAGAGTTTAACTTATTTATACCAGCAAAGGACTTGTCCCGCCAACGCTATATTTTATAACCCGCTATGCCCATTCTGTTAGCTGTTAACATCTCGAGCGCTGCTGGAAGGGTGCTGCTCTTAAATAACTCGACTCCAGTTTCACATTCCTCACCTCCACGTTCGCACGGCTCGGCAGTTTACTTTGCAGATTCCCTGGCCTCGGAGGCAGCTATCGCGTTGCCGCACCCCAGCCGCGGCGCTGCCTCGCTCGCTCTCCCGCCCTACTAGCGCCCTTGCCCGCTGCCGCGCGGGTGCTACGGCGGCTTTGAGCTAACCCGACGCCCGGAGCGGCTCCGCGTCCTGCGCCCGAACCTCTCCTGCTCTCCCCGTAGCCCTCTCCAAAAACACGCCGGCCCTAATCGGCTCTGCGCGTGGCCCTGGTCGATTAAGAAAAACAACAAGCCAGGCGCAGCCAGCTGAACGAAGCCCAACCTCGTTCTTCATCCGTGGCGCGTTTACGCTGCAGTCTTGCACGTTACCGTGTACAAATTAATCCTCCAGAACAACGCAGCTAATTCCTTCAGACTAGCGTGGATTGAGGCAGAATTTCTATTTTTCGCTTTAATCCTAGGCCATCTGCCCAGTTCTCTTAAAAAGCATAGCATTTTCGTTAATCTCACTGAACTGCAAATCCAAGATAAACATAAATTAATTCCATAAAATGGTTTATAATGATCAAGCTACATGACARATACAATGTGCAAGTGACAGTTATTTCTTAATACCTTTCACATTTGTATCTTAATTACAGTACAGGTAAAAGAGAAAAGCAGCTCTGTGAATAGACAGTTATAAAAAATGACACTTTCTATCCTGCATTTACTGTAATGAGGCCCTAATCCTCTATTAACGTTACCATGGGCTCCTGTGACACAGATCAGCAATGGAGGGAAAGCAAGAGGAAATTTCTCATAGCCTAGACCAGCTCTGTGTTGACTCTGCGCCTTTTCTAAGCTACTCCCACAGTTCAGAACAACRTACAAGATTTTGTCCGTTTGTCACGTGCAACTTAGCATTGCAACCCAAGAATTTGAGGTACAAAACGCCTGACAAGGGTGGGTGGACACCCAATTCATTACTGCTTGTGAATGCAGTTGACATCTCAGAATGCAAAGCTCTAAAGAAGTGAAAGAAATAGCTGAMTGCAATAGGCTTGAAGCCATCATGAACAGAGAGCAAATAAGTAAATATTTATGTACCTGTAACTTTCTTAAAGGCTGTATTCAGCTCACTCTTCAAAGAATGGGTTGAAAGTGTGCTGCCTACTTTCTGTTTCTTCCCATTAGAGAATACTATTACCCCTCTGGGCTTTAGCTAGTATTCTAATCTTTTTTGTTGAGGACACTGAAAATTAAATTGCATATAAACAGGGTAGCAACCTTATTTATTTACTGAAAATGAGCATTAAATTGTATTTCTCTTAATACAATCATCAAACAGTAAGAAGGAATTTCTTTGCTCTTTATTCCAATCCTTTTATTCACTGGCCAGCACTTTACTCAAAAAGCATGAACAATATTTTTTTCCTTTCTCTCYGGGCATGCTCTGGGCACTTCTAGTACACTCAGCGATCTCCCCCACTTGGTAAGTCCCACATGGAGAATATCTACTTAATCGTTTCTACTCTGTAGTCCAAATCCCAGAAGTGTAAATATGACACAGAACAAATGGAGAAAAAAGCCCATTCCTYTTGGCCAGGTGTCACGTCACATAAAGAAGCTCCTGGCTGTGCCCACACATGCCGTGAGACAGTTGCATGATACAAATGGTGGCTTTGGCCAGCTCCATCCAGGGTCGGTCAATGTTACTCCTAGATATTGCACATTGCTGCTTCTTCTGTYGTGCTACACCAAGGGAAGAAGAGAAGCTCCACCACTCACAGAGCGCACTCCTGCAGCTGCAATGCCGTGGAGGAAGAGGAGTCTGGGGTACTTCAGGCTTTTGGCTTCCTAAATAGCCTGTAAGTGGAACGGCATTACCATGGTTGCATCAGTCAGCTACTGACATTACACAGTACATAAAGTAAAGCATACTTTAAAACTGCTACAAGGCTGTAAATATTACATTATTGAGAAAATAATTAAGGGATGAGAAATCAAAGTCCTTTCAGAACCATTAGACAATAATTCAGGAGGCTTTAATCAAATCCATTTGGCATGCAGTTTAGTTGCAGAAAACAAAATTATAACTGAGTCTCCAGGCACCATTTTTCCTGCCCTCTTTSCTGCCAGTAAAGCCTGAGAGGTGAGAGTTAATACTGGTTTTCTTGCCTCCTGAAGAAGGTAGATTCATTCAACTTCACAGCTTAGAAGCTACACTGATAAATTATGCTTCTTATGAAGCCTGTATAAAACYCTCTTCTCAGCAGAATCAAATTGATATGTTTTTGTGGACAGAACAGAAAGGAAAATGAGAAGAAAATACTGGGTTTGTCAAAACACAATCAGATCTGTACTGCAGCTAGTTCATTATCCCCAAGTAACACAACCACCAAATATGTTAAGAAAAATAGGGATATAAGTGCAAAAGCTTGTTGTAAAGACTCTGCTTCCAATTAAACTTATCWTCCTAACCATTAAGAACTGTAGATTGCTTCATACCCAGAAATTTTTTTCAGCGCTCCATTCCAGTACWTATTGTAGCCGTTTCCCAGGATATTGCTGTCTGGCCGTTGCCTACCTGAACTTTCACACAAATCATTAAATCTTCCTATCTATGATTTTCTGAAATAGATGGTGGCAATGAGTTCCACTGTCTAATCAGAGGTTGCAAAAATGAGTTGCCGCTCAACTTCCCACACTGAATTCAGCTGCCTGGAAACTATATAACTTATGATTAAAGGATGCACAAGTATTCCTGCTCACCCTAGCTCAACGTATTGTTTCCTTTAGGGCAACATAATGGCAGAGTTACATCTATTCATTACAGATATCTTTTACTGCTATATTTGTTTTATTTTACACTTTGTTTTGTGCTTTCTCAGGATGTAGCACATCTGTTCAGACACTGAACCATGCAATGTTGAAAGTACACGTAATGGAGGCAGGAACCTGTGAAGCAGTAAACAGCAGCTTGATAGCTTCTGTTACYGTTTGGACATGACTTGAAGATGAAGTTGGTAAGCTTCTGAACATATACACTGAAAATCATTATTGGAGTAGTAAACTGATTAACTGCCATAAATACTACCTCATACCTCAAGAAAATTCACTGTCTGTTTTCCAGATGCATTGTAACACAATAGGCAAGACATCAAAAGACCAATGAATACAGAAATAGTATATATTTCTTTTTATTAGGCAAGATTCATCACTTTCCAAGTCTGAATAGGAATACTAATATATGTAAGAGAAAATAATTATTGTAATACACAAGAAGTGGCCAACACACTGCACAAGAATTTGTCCYTTAACAGATTCACTTTCAAAGATGTGAAATAGCCCAATTTTGTCAGAAGGGAGTGGGCTATATCCTCATCCCAGTTACTGATGGATTTCAGTTCCCATGGAGTGGAATTTGGTTCAGTGTATTTAACAGGAAACAATAGACCAAACAATCTCATTGCCTGTGAAAATTAAACACTGTATTTTCATAACTAGAGAGTTATGYAAGGAATATTTCAGAGGTATGCAGTTATAAGAGCACCATGCTCAGCAAGCATACTTTGAAGGATAAGGCCAAATGATAATTGCCTCCAGAACTTGGGAAGTATAGAGCTCTCAAACAGTCACAATCCCCAGAGCACGTTAGTTTGGAAGGTTGTTTAATGCACTTTTGTAGAGATGATGTGAGGCGAGGAGAGGGAGGGCCAGAGGAGTGAGGAGGACTTCACACAGCCAAGCTTAATCATTCTTGTTCTATGTGCACATATGCAATCCTTAACTAGCTAACCACCTAGTTTCCCCGAAAGTCCCAAAGCATGTATATTCGCAACATATACTCGTACGACTCGTACCACTCCCATGCACAAGGTTAAAGGCACCTCACCACTTCCAGGAAGTGAATCTTAGTCCCAAACATCTTCAGCATCACTGGATTGGTTGGGTTTCCATCAGCAAAAATATGTGCACTTCAGTCATGCAAGACAGCGGGAATCACATCCACACCCTTGTGTGTGTGTATATTGGCTCTCAGAGTCCTCAGCCTAGAGCTCTGTATTCCATTTTTAAATTAAATAAAATATATGTAGTTGAAAAAAATATAAAAATAGTCATCCCACTGAGAAAGTAGATGCCATGGATAGTAAGGAGGTAGGAGCAGGAGGTAGAAAAATTCTTAAGAGCCCAGCCCTCACCTTTGTCCTGCCTGCTAATTTCTTCCAGACAACACAAACGCCAGGCCTGTGGCTTTCAGGCCACTCTGTGGTCTGCTTCATGTTTTTCCTAAGTTCAGAGCTAGTCTGCTCATGACTGGAAAGCAGTAGTGGAATCAAAATGTAAAGAAGTCTGATTTTGAGGAAAAACCTGAAGAAGAGCATGTAGCAATATGGAAGGATTAGAAGGGAACTGGAGAAAGCAGAGACACAACAGCATGAAGGGATCTACGTCTGAAACTCCTGTGGCCCAACAGAGGCAGACTTGTAAAGTAAAGGAGTCATTGCTGAGGACCCAGCATCTACACCATGTGAGTTTCARTGTTTATTTTGGATTAGCTCTAGCCTGACCCAGTGAACTGCTGGCCCACTCAGAGTTGGAGTGCACAAGGTGTGCTTCTGGGGAACATCCACAGGGTTAGTCTCATGCAAAAGGAATTCAGTCAAGACMTGGGCTCCAAGACTGCCTTGCAGCTCAATTCAAAGCATACTAAGTGGTGATGATAGAAAGATTTGCTTCCAAAGAGCATTCCTAAATCAGACTAAAATGCTCTGTAGGCACACCCTGTAAGACCTGACATTGCATAGAGAGTGTAATTAGGTAAAACTGAGCTTTGACAGAATTTCAAATAACGAAGAGGCCTTTGAACTCTRTATGAATGTAAGAGAACTTATGCAGCCCACACAATCAATTCAGAAGCAGTAGCAGTTTATTCTAATCATCTATACCATAGAACAGAGACTGGGCAGAAGGGCAGGTTTCAATATTCTCATATCAACAAACAATAATAGACCTATTGCAATAGACCCTGCCACTCCATGCCCCACTATTAGGTATTCAGCCTGCCCTTTTGCTCTTCCTATACCCCCATACCCTATTTTCCTGCATGCAAGGAAAATAGAGTCAGGGTCTATTTCAGTGACTCAGAGCACTATTTCTGGATTTCTCTGGGTCCAAGGGAAGTGAAAATACGAGGCTGGAAGAAAGGAATGGCAAAATGGAAGATAAGCCTTCTTCCTCCTCCATGTACTCGTCCTGCATCAATGTCCAAAATATGACAGGTGAACCTAGGCTGTCTTTCAAGGGCCTCATCAGTGCCCATGATCACAGTCTATATGATGAGGAAACCTCCAACTAAACCTAACATGTAGCCAGAGGGTGCCCCTGGGGTAACGCAAAACCCTGGGTATCTGAGCATGCCCAGAGGCTCTGTACAACACTAGGCTCAAACAACTAAGCACAGGCAAATGCTCAAGGGAGACCAATACTGGAGCAAGCTATATTCTCAAGACCATCTTTGAAGAGCAATATAGATATTAATGTAATGTCTAATTATTATAATTAGGCCTTAGGAGTCAATTACTATACAATAACTCATGTCCTAAAATAGATGCAGCTCTTGCTTCTCTTTCCCACCTAATTCATTGGTCTAATTTTCTCTCTATGCTTAGAAACAATAGGTTAAACCTTGACTCCTTTATAGTCAACGGGTATTTTCTCTTGACTTTCAGGGAACTTATATATCACTCTGTCTTTACCACTGGAAAGAAAATATGCAAATTTAAGTGATATTTAAAGACATCAATTAACAATTAAGAGAGACTATTTGCTACCATCAATAAGTATGCTGCAGATATGAATCCTTCAGAACTCTTCAGAGATGCTTGCCAAGAGTCCTCACTTCATCAATGGAGAATGGGCAGAGGTGCAGAAATTCAGTTCATATTTGTGATCACAAGCTCGAAACAAAAATAACACAAGCTGCGGCATGCACACAGGCATGTCAAATCACAATATTATATTAGCGTGCTCTTCCCACAGATACAGCAAAGTGACAGTCAGTCATCACCATACACTGTTAACCTATGAAGTGTCTAAGGTGCGGCTCTTCCTGAATGAACACGAATAAATAAAGTAGTGACCATATATAGTTGTAATTTCCTCCAAGCTACCAAACATCTTTCTGTTCCAAAGCACATGATTTTTTTTCCCCTCCAAGCTGCAGGCTCATTCGTCACTGTATTATTCCAGTTTCACRCTGTTATGACTCTGTTAACGCCAGGCCCATAGAAACTCTGATTGCCTGCTGATACCAAAAGAAAGCACACATCTTTTTAGTAACATAAAGCCAAGTTTTGCTCTGTAGTTTCTTTCAAAACAAACTGTTCCACTGAGTTCAAGTTCATGACAGCTCTGTAAATTAAGGGCCACTTGGCAGCACAGCTCTAGAGAAGTTAAATAAAATACATTATTAAAAGTCAAAACTTGTCTACAAAAAGCAGCTATCTTTCCATCCCTTCCTTTTACATTATTCAGACCCAGCCTTTTAAATAGACATGTATTTGTTGTACACTTTTGTGACCACAATGATAGAAGAAAGTTTAATTCCTTCATTAGGATATTTAACATTTTAACTCAGGATATCCTCCTACTACACTCTCAAGAGGAATACAGAGTAGTACCTATCAATTTTAAATCAATAAAGGGGATTTTTCTTGTGAGCTTTCATCTAGCCATTTCAGYTAAAAGCAGCAAACAAACAGCTAAGAACAGCTGAAGCTAGTAAAATGTAAATAAAAGATCCTTGCCAAACCTTTCCCAGTTACCAAACGCTCTACCAAGTTTAAAGATCCCCTTGTGATACCTTTGTACTTTATTTATAAGACATCGAGTAAGCCACTCCCTTTCCATATTTGTTTGCATTTATACCTGTGTTCCCATGATTATTGCAGAACAAATCCAGGTGAAAGGCTGTTCTAGTCTCGCACCTGGATTCATCAGCTTTTTTCCACTTTCCCAAAGGTATTTTCAACCATCACTTGAAGCCCTAGAAGAAACTAGGAGAATTCAGAAGATAGTTGAAGCTCTGTTTAAGTTTTGTTTTCTTCAGAATCATAGAATCATAGACTGATAAGGTTGGAAGGGACCTTTGGAGATCATCTAGGCCAACCCTCAGTGTAGCCCATACGGGGATTGAACCTGTGACCTTGGCATTAGCAGCACCACGCTCTACCCAACTGAGCTAAACCTGTGAAACAAGGCACCTTTCACAGAACAGTTTAAMTGCACACTGAGTTTCAGAGACCTGGTTCTAAGGAGCTTTTGTGAAGTTTCCAAATGAGGAAAAACTTACTGTACTTTTCTCATTTCTCCAACGGGCTGAGAACTCTTTGAATAAGAGTAAAGAGTTCAGCTATCTGGATATCTTTTAGTTTCCCCAGTGATACCTACACAGTACTGGAACTACTCCCAAAATCCTGCCTGAACATATTCTGGGCTGCTTTGTGCAGTGCTTAGGAGGGATTTGCCAAACACCAGCTCTCCTCTCTGGTGGTTCCTGCCACTCTGCTGGGAATGCAGAAGAACGTTCACAGGATGTTACACAACTTCGCCGCAGGTAAAGCATGAGATACCAAGCAGGAATGCTAATTAGTAAAAATTCAAAACCGAGTGACCTTCCCTCAGCTCTAACATGCCACATAGTACTAGCTTTGTCCTGACATGCGAGGCACCTCTCTGCTGTATCTAATCCAGGAATCTCTTTAGATTTCATGAATCGACATGCAGCGTGAGTCAGATGTAAACAGAGTTGCCCAACCCTTTAAAAAATTCCATTGCATTTATTCTTCCTGCCAATTAAAGTGAAAGTTTTAGGCAGAGCAAGTGGCTCACAGTCCAGTAACTCTTTCCCTCTGGATTGAAAGGCTGGCACAAAGCAGTGGGTGCCAGAGTGCAGATCACCGTCTGCACCCACAGAAGCCACCAGCTGCATTTTCACAGCCCCCCACTTTGTGTTATTTTCCAAGGGAGAAAGACTGGGGCTCACTTCAGTCTCTGGTTGGCATGGTCCTTTTGAGGGATCAGTCTCTCTAACTTAAACTTAACCAGGCTTGAACTTTAAATGAATAAAACAGATCTCATCAATACTACAGCTAAATAAGCAACAGACACTTTGGGACATCTGTCTACTACTCGCAATGTTTAGAACAACATATCTTTGCCCTCTCCCTTGTTCCTTCCTGGGATGCCTGCTGGATGGTTACTACTTTCTTCTCCCCTCCTCTGCCAATATAAAACAAAATAAAATATTATCTCCAACCTCACTTCAGTGACTCACACCAAAAACATACCCTTTTCTACTTCCCTGAACTTCTGAGGAATTTCGAAGTGCAATCCTCAAAGCCCTAAGGGAAGTTTGGCATTTCATAATAGCCCAGGAGCCCCACCTGATGTGTGAAGAATGCTTTGAAACATGCCTGTGATTAATTAATTAACATATTGGCACCTAACTAGCTCTTTAACACCCTGCCTAATGTTTTAGTTTAGAGTTGCCTATGCCTGTCACAAGGACTGAGAGGATTTATGCTATTACCTTGTAAAGAAAAATGTGTTTTACATCTAAGTAAACATAACAATGCAACATAGATACAGCAGCTTGAATTAAGGATTAACTATGAAGATTCGATGAGTCCTAGTGCTTAAAGAGTTCACAAAGGGAGGAAGCAATTACTTTTAAAGACCAGTTTTTTGGTTCAACATTGCTGTGCAGTTGCATCATTCATACTCTGACAACAAAGCAAAAATCAGCATATTAGGGAACAGCTCCACAAGGAGAGTCACGGCTCTGCCCATAAATGAGCTTTCCCAAGCAAAGCGAGGGCTCTCTGTCCTCGTTAGGGCATGCCTAGGAGACGAGGCAGGGCTGGAGGCCGCTGCTCTCGGAGCTKCACGGGTACACGGTGCTGTCGGTTGCACTCGCCTGCACGTCRGGCTGAAGACCCCAGTGCTTGCAGGCAGCTACTATTGCAGGTTACCCCAGCAGCACGTTAACACTGCATGTGTGGGAACTGCAACATCCCACAGGCAGTCCTAAGAGTTAGGCCCTGCACACTCCTTCAAATCAGACAAGGATCATAGCTGGGTCATTCAATTTTGTAGAAAAAGATGCTGTTTACTCAAAAAGTATGAGTTAAATTAAATCTTCATTGAAATGTTACCTAAATTACTTGGTTAACCAGGGCATTTTTGAATATTTTTGGTTGTTTAGGTAGGCATAAACCCACACAATCATAACAACAAAGTACACCCAAAATACTTAAGCACATCTTCTTTCTTCCCTTCTAGCTACTAGCTGAAATAACTTGATCTGYTTGTTGCATATGAGAGAAACTTAGGTAACTACTAAATCAAAGAAAGGAGTTTTGCATTCAGCCCTGTGAGTAATAAGGTCTACGGCCACTCTTAAGGTCTCAGGGGAATGAGCTTCACCACACTGCTGCATCTTTGGGGAAAGAAGTCTCCTGTGCTTGTGGCCTTCCCTCCACTGGTCTGCAGCTATAGTATTCCAGGAGCTGCAAGTAAAGAAACGTTTCATCAAAGGAAACTCAAGCACTACTGCTAGTAGGTATTCCAGGTGGTTTTTTGGGTTGCTGACCCTTGCAAGGGCAGGTTCAGGGTGCAGGTCGTAGCTGTGATTGTTATCTGGCACCTTCAGCAGGATCCTGTGCAGCAATGGAAGTAGTTGTTCCTTTTTCTTCTTCTTTTTCTTTTCTAATTTCTATAGTGTTCTTTGGTTTGGTTTGACTATGGACAGCAAATTTCCTGGAAGATCAGAAATAAAAGGAAACACTACAGAGTTATATACCAGATTGGGAAGCAGTTTGTAAACGTCTCACAGATCAGTCAAAACCTCAGTTGTATCTAGTTTCCTTAAATAAATAAATAAAGGTGAGCAGCACAAGAATTCTCTCTGGAAATGGTGCCAAGTCTAGATCTTCCAATCATCTTCACCACAAGAAACTACTTTTCTAGTGATGAGTGAGATGCAAGAGAAAGAGTAACACTGGATATTGATCCAAAGTTGTACAAATAAAACCAAGAGATAAAAATTACTGGTGGAAAATAACCAAGTGAGTCTCTATTTAGAAAAAGATGCATATGGGAAATCATRACCCTAAATCCTTTGAGAAAGAGCTGCCCTACCAGAAGAGATTGAGTTAGCATTGAATGTCAAAATGTTTATGAGCCTAAAAATCTATAATTTAGTACTGTCAGTACAGAAGTAGGATGTACTGATCTTTCTTGTATGACCCTGTATACAGATCTAGATACCTCAATACCAGAATGACAGACACAAATTGGAAGGAATTCAGTAAAGAGCAACAGTGGAGATAAAAGAAATACAGAGACTAATGTATGTTGAGAGAGCAAAGAGGTTAACACATAGCCTGAGGGGAAAAGAAAAAATGGTAAGTCTTACAAAGTATTTAAAAATACTTTGAACAGTAAGGAATTAAACTATTTAGATTGCTACTAGAAAATGGAGGTATGAATAGTAACTTATTCTTCTCATTGTATTACTAAAGAAATGTAAACATCATGCCCTGAGCAGTCTCATTCGAAGGTGCAAATTAGGGAGATGGGTTTGTTTCAACTCTGTTGTTCCCACGTTTAAGTCTTCCACTTTTTTCCATCCTAATGCAAATTTTTCTCTAAGAGTAATATCACTACAGTAGATTGGATTGCCTTCCAAAATATTTTGCTCTCTATCTCTAAATACATATATATGGTAGCCGGGAACCAAGAGGGGAAAATTTTGCTGCTAATTAAGCATCTGTCATTTCCATTTTCCCCACATTTCCAAAYTGAGTATTCTAGGAACCACTATGTTGTGGTTCTTTTCGAGCAAGAAGGCACTACAACCACAGCCAAGGTCATGGATGCTTAGGACTCAGCTATGTCCTGTAGAGATGAGTCTTGGCCCAGTTATTCATTATACACCATGCCAACCGCCCTATCCCATTGCAAATGGCTCATGACTGCATGTTTGTTGCTCAGCTTGAGTGTACATTTGTAACCAGGGCCCCATCGCCTTGGCGGGATCATAATTTACAGGTTAATCAAGAAGAGCTGATGAGAGCATTTGTTGTTCAAGAGAAGGAAATAGCCTTTGAAGGGCATTTCCACCAGTAAAACTTCACTATGCTAGATTAAAATATATCTTTCTATGCATTTGGAGAGTTCACATCCTCCACCTTTGTAAAGCACAAACTTCCCTCTTCCTGAAGGGATAATGGATAAAGAAAAGACTGTATGAGGTATAAATTCCAAAACCTGCACTCTCCCTCTTCCTCTAAAATTTTCGTTGTTGATGGTGCAGTCTGACTCTACAGGACTCAGCTGACTTGAAGTTCTCCAGTATGATTATATTTTTATTAGACACTTCTCACAGCTTTTATTCTCACTAGATCATACAAACMCTGCATTTTTATCAAGAATCATCTAAGTAGAGAGATGCAATTAACCTCTTTAGGATTCTCAAGTAGTTCTGAAAAGGTTAGAGGAAAAAATTAAGGAAAAATAATAATCACAATTACATGAAATCTGTATTTTTCAAACTACACTAATCACAAGTGGTATATATTGACTATATCTTTATAGAGAAATCTGGTCATAAAGTATCACTGAGCACAAATTCACAGTGTATACTACAGATTAGTTTCTTGAAAAAATGCATTAACTATTTAAAGACCATTTCTGTTTTTTTCAAGCTTTTGGGTAACAAAAGCAATAGGAAATTCCAGACTCTGTTATTATTATTCTATATATCTCCACTTGCCACAAGTTAATCTGATAATACTACACTACTTTTTAATTATAGTTTAAATTCTGCATAATGCTGGATTCATGATCAAATTTTGCAGTTGTTAGTTGAGAAAGTCCTTCTGTAACCAAGAAGAATGTTGACAAACCAGGACTGTAAATTTGCCCGCATGGTTGTTTGCTTGAATCTGAAAACAGCATATAATTAATTCAAAATCTAAATTAAGAGCACTGATTTAGRGTAAAAAAATGTCCCAAATAAGTGAGTCAATGACTTGCTTCTTACTGAACCCTTTTTAACCTCTCAGACTCTTCTATAAATTCAGCTGTGGTTGGCCACATAGAAAACTGTCACATCTTCTCACTTGTTTGGTGGCTTATGCAAAGCACATTGGTGGTCTCTGTTGGACAGCCGGCCACAACCAGAGACAGCCACTGCAGCTGGCACAAATTTGTGCACTTGTTCAGGATGGAGGAGGGCAACCTGAAAGAGGCTCTGTTCTCTGCCAGAGCCTGGGCGCAAGGGACCCTCCGGCACCCGCACCCAGTCTCACAGCAAAATCCTGAACTCACTGAAGGTGATGGCAAACCTTGCACTGATTTCCAATATGTCCTGGCCTGGGCTCACACGCTACAACTGTCAATCCGGTATTTTTCATCACATCATCAGCACTGCAGAAATGGAAGCAGGAGACTGAAAAATGAACTGCTGTATAGATCAAAACACCAGGTTTTAACAGGCAGGGCATGATGCCGCATGATGCTGAGTCCTTCCTGCAGTCCTTCCTCTTCTACATCCCACCCCTGGATCCTTATGGGGGCATTTGGCACTTTGCAGCTGAGAATTATTTCACAATAAAAAAGTCCACATTTCTATGTAGCCAACTCTGAAATGACTGATCTGTTGAACTGTTTGTGTCTGACAGGCAGAAATATTAATTATTTAATGAGGGGGGACCCCATAGCTAGGAAACAAAACTACGCTGTTACTCCACACACACTGAGGAAGGTAATACATCCTACAAGACGGGACACTGTTCAAATACTCTGACCTTTGTAAGAGTGAAAAGGCCTATTAGGAATTAACGTACTGCACATAGAAATGTCTGGTTGCATTCCTCTTTCACAGACATGTGTTTGGCGCCTGGGGTATTAACTTTCAGACTTTGTTTCTTTTTACTGCATATTCGTCTGCAGTACTGTTGCCTGCAAATGGGGTGCAGTAGAAAAACAAGCTGYGTTGCCTTTGCTCTCTCCCAGTTCACTCAGATGAAAAGGTAAATCATTCATAAGTTCAGAAATGATCTTAATCATTTGTCATATGAGATCCTATAATCTAATGAGGATTTATTTTCAATTTTGGTCTGAACTACAACCTATATTAATTTTTATTTATAAGTAACAACATTATTTTTATGCTCCAGTAGCAATAAAATAAACTGCATTGTAATGGAGTGTCTCTGGAAAACAAGAAATTAATAAATGCTTAGAGAMAAAACTAAAGGCAAATCATTGTTTAATAAACATTCAATTGCTTCCAAAAAATATTACATCCTTATCTGGGTCAAAGCTACATTATACACTATTTTGATTAAGCTTCTTGTATAAATAAAAACATTCCTTCCTTTACAGACATAAGAAATTAAAAATATATTCTACAGGATGTTTCTCACCAACTATCCAAATGATAATTCTGACCAGAATGCAAAGAAATCAATCYGGCCAATGAACTGTCCAATTTATGTCCTGAAAATTCTCCGTACTATAAAACAGCATTTGTTGATTTTCTTTGAAACTAATGTATTTCTCACTTCACATATAGACATACCATTAACCTCAACCCAGTCTGTTTTTATAGCAATATAGCAATAATTTTAGATTTAGAGGTAAYTTTAGATTATATACCGTTCTCTGTGAGCATTTGCATTTTTGCTAGTTCTACTCTTACATCCTCATTTTGCAAGAATGACCATGCAGAGTTTTTATTTTGATATTAACATGTTACAGTGYTTAAGGCAGGCATCAAGAATTACACAATTTGATATGTCCCTACTCATTTATTGTTCTTTGTAAGATGGTAGCCAAAAACAAGCATGTATATTGCAAATTATATTGGTTTGATATTAAGCAAAATTAATTTCAATAGCAGGAGGTAGCTGCTTATACATCATTAAATAAAGGAAGTTGAAAAGGACATTTATGTGAATACACTCTAGACAAGAGTAATTGGCAAGAGAATACTTGGTGCAGAAGGTCATTTCACCATTCTTTAACGTGATGGAGACYGTGTTTTCATGTATGCAGAGCTACTCAGTGTAGGAAAGTCAAGCTCAAAAGCTCTTGTGCTTGAATATATAAGGAAAATGCTGTTAATGCTCCTCACTCAAAAGGGGATAAAGAGGTAATGGGTCAAAAAAAAGCATGAGATTTTTGATAGAGGCATTATTTTCAGGTCCTAGCACAGCTTTTAAGCCTTTAGTAGAATTCCTTATCCTATATGCATGGCATATAGGGGCTCATACAGACCATAATAATCTAGCACTTTCTCACAATTAAATGTTTACAATATTTATCCTCCTGAAATGGATATTACTGGAAATAATATATATTTGCAAAAACACTTCTTTTCTCCTCAATGAAGTGCAAGCAGCTATTATCATCTTTTTTGTTGTTGATGTTCATTAWTTAAAGTGACTTCCAGATATCTCTGAATTTCTAGTTTCAGATCCCCTGCAGGGAATCCATCCTACATGGAAATTTGTGATGAAATGTTAAAAAAAAAGAAAATCTTATCTGTCATTTTTCATAGCTCAGTCTGGTGCTGTACATATCAGTTGACATTGATCAGCTGGTCCCTATGTCCCAAAGTAGAGTAGCACCAGCTATTCTGCTCATGGAAAAGTATATTGATCTGGATGTTATACAGTTAATTTAGTGATATTTTATTTTTCAACATTAGTTTTAATTATTTCAAGCAATTACACAGAACAGGGTGCTGTTATTGTACAGATAACAGTGCATGGTTACAGAAGACCCTTTCTTCACTTGTGAAGGAAATCTCTTCCAAGAACTCTATTTACAACTCATTGTGTTTGCAAACTCAAACAGGGAAATTCAGAGAGAAACTCTTATACTCTTTCCTTCTTAGTTTGCCCATCAGAAATAAGCCCTTTCTTTTCTATCGTGCCATGAGTTTTAGACCCTATTCCCTTGCACACATAGAAGCAGGAGCTCCTATGTGGGCTTGTACCGAGTAAGTTGTTTCCCTGTAACGTCACTACCACGCTCACTTCAGATCCTAAGTGGACAGAAACCCCACACAGCAGTGASGGGACACCTTCTCCTTGCATATCCTTCCCTGGAGCCCCCTCAGAGATATCAGCAACACTGCGATATGAACATAACGCACTTCATCACACACACTTAGAGGGATGGGTTCCCTCGGAAAAGTTTTCTCTGGCAGTCAGCACATGGGAACCTGTCGGGCGAGGGGACATGCACCGTTGCCCCTTGAGCCTCTGCCTCGGCCCTCTGAGGATTTCCCCAGCAAGAAGTCAAAGTGACTTGCTCTGTCTGGGAYCACTCTGAATCCTCCCTTTAAACCATTATATCTCTGCTTCTGAAAGAGGTGAAGGCAATTTCTTCCCTCCTACCCCCCTTTCCTGCTTTTACCCACAAGAACGTGTGAACAAGCCTCAGACCAAGAAAATCTGATACATCCTTTCACTAATATCACTATTTTAGCCTAATCAGTTAATACTTATTTTATAGATATTTGTCCAGAAACTTTTATTGAGTCACTGGTTCGTATGATAACAATGAACAGAAACTTGACAACACCCAGCTGAACCTTCTCTTAGTTATGGAAATAAATCCCAACCTTAGCCTTCTATTAATACATTTCTAAACTGACTATCTCCACTCCATTTAATTTCCAACTTTTATCATCTATATTTTAAACCAGATTTCCCCAAGTATGGATGTGAAAGCTCTTTTTTTTCCCCGCTTTAAATAAGAACCAGACAGCCCTCTCCGTTCACAGAAGAAATAATATGACTCACTCATTATTTTACAAAACTGCTCTCTGGAGAGCAATAAGATTTGGAGGTGCTTGGAGGAAAAGAAAAGTCATTAAGAGAAAGATTATCCTCACCAGCTCCATCAACCATCAACACCTTCCTGTTTTCTTTACGAAGGATTTGTTTTGATCTCAGGAGGAGAGTAGAAAGGATAAGAACAGTGGTTACAAGTTTTCCAAAATATTTGAATAATGAAAAAAAAGACAGTTTTGGTGCRAAATTATGATAGTAGGATATAGGAGAACAGATGTCACTTCTTGGCTCTGTCAAAACTTTCTGATTGACCTTGGCTTAGACGAGTCAAAATTTCTCTGTGCCTCAAGTCCATATGTTAAGCAGCGATTGTAATACTGCTATCTTTGTGAATCATTGGGATAGCTCCTTAGTGCAATACATCTCTCCTAGGAAGCTTATGGCAGGCACCTGGGCCATTATCAATCTCATATCCATGTTGACTGTGCTGGATGATGCAGGCAATGGTGGTGATGCTCAACAGCCATCTGTGCAATATAGTAACTTTTCATACAGATTCATTTAACCTTGTGGACTTACTCAGTCTCACATAGAGTAGAATCTGAGCATATTTAATCTACTTGTGTTCACAAATCCACCTCAGGAAGGTAACTGTTTGTGTAAGGAAGGAATACTGATATAGGAAGAGACTAAGAACCAGTTTCTCATGGGATATTAGGCCTCTAAGGTGGACATAAGTGGATATTAACCCAAACTGCACGTCTGGAAATAATGCCTTTTATGCTGCCCAATCCTGTAGGCAGCTCTGTCAGCTGAGTTCTTTCATTTGGTCCTGGTGTTTACATGCCACCCTAAGTTGCTGCTTGGGCACATTAGTAACTACTCTGCAACCTACATCCTACAGGAACTTCCATGCATGATACCTAACCCTCCATGGGGCCTGAGCACACTTCGTACACCAGTAGGCACAGACACTGGAGGAAATACCACAGCAATTGCTGTTTCACTTGAGTTTCCAGCTGTTCTCCAGGTACAATAATACATAAACAGTTTTGTGTTATCCACAATGGACAAACAGAGGAAGCAAATCTCCAGTACTCACATATACCTGAACATGGATACATATGTAAAGCTATCCTAAGAAAAATGAGTCACTGCACATCGTTTTTTACAGTTATAGTGAAGGTACCTTACTCAAAGGGAGATTCCAGCTGGAGGAAGGCCCCTATGTACAACCCACAGTTAGCTCCCAAGCTTAGGACAGAAATGGGCTTATAATGTGCTTTATAATACAGAAAAATGGGAAAGAGCAAAGACAAGTGGTCAAAGGTCTGCAGCAAGTCCAGGAGTCTTCAGTCTGGGAAACAGATGACGGAGGGAGGATGTGGCAAAAGGGTGTAAAATCATGACTGTCATGGAGAGGGTGGGTATTCACACCCCAACTTTCCACTGCATCTTGCAATTCAAGAATGAGGGGCATCAAATGAAGCTCCCAATGAGAATTCAAACTGAACAAAAAGAAGTGTTTTTTTTGAAATGGGTGAAATTCCTTGCAAGCAATATCATAAATAGTAAAAGTTTATATGGCCTCAAGCGGCAATCAGATCACCTAGAGAAGAACCTACGGTCTTTCCTAAGCATCCACATAAGATTATTGGGAATTTAGGGATAGGAATAAGTTTTTAATTCAGAAGAAAGTGCAAACTCTGTCCTCCGCTCCACAAATTTTACAGTCAAGTTTCCTGGATCTGGGGAAAGTGGTCAGCACACCAGGAGTGATAGGGATGAGCCTCACCTGCTGAAATCATCCTTCTTGGTGAGGATGTCTCACTGCCAGACAAGTACCACAGACAGCACACTGGGCTGGATAACCTCTGTTCTGACACAGCACAGCCAACCTTGTATTCATCCAGCTCCACTGCTTCTCCTTGGACTATGTAAGTCGTCACTCAGCTTATCTAACTCCACACACATCCTGGCTTGGGAGTCAACTGTCCAGGCACTACATACCTCAAGGATATTTTGGCACTGCAACTTTGAGCTTCACAAACCTCAGTTTCTAACCAGAGCCAGGACTTACAGCCAGCTCCAGGCTACTTAAATAGACAGCACACAGCTCTGGGCTACTTACATAGGCAGCGCAACACCCGAAAAATGGACCCTCTTAGACTGTTAAGACACTAAGTGAGGGCCTAGACATCATACACAGTACAGAAAGGCATTCCCGAGGAATAAGCTAAAAATTTGTACTCAGTGGGGAGCGACCTAGAGGCAGCCAATAGGAAATTTTATTTAAGGAACACATCTCTCTAGAGATTAGACACAATATACACTTCCACTGGGTCAAGACGCAGATCCTAAAAAGCAAATGGACCTAGCCTGGTGATCCAGGGATTTCAACTGGGAGAGAGCAGCTATAAGGGGCAGATGCTTAAATAAACATTCATTATAATGCTTTAGATGCCTACAGTCTTGTAGCTTTACTGGCACTCAGGTTTTATAACATCTTTACCTAACTTCTACATAAATTGCATAGGAAATGTCTCTGTGCTATTTTGGATTTTGCCCTTAATACAAACATGTCTTGAGAGGAGAACCAGTTAACTAAATAGAAAGAGTCTGATGAAAACTTAATTAAAGTAGATGGAAGTAACTCCATTGTGCATCCCACTCTGGGAATATATGAACCTTATGGAGTTTGAGTTTTTGTGAACCTAAGGGATTTTTAAATCCTCTAAGGGCTTGCAAAATGAATTTGGTCTCTTTTTACTCTGTCATTTAAACTCATAGTTTGTTTTATTTCATATAAGGATAATTCAATATTTTAAAGCCCACAAAAAATGTTTTTCTAGCTACAGACAATCATGTGCAATGTATTAAGGATAGAACAGCCTCCAAGTTCAAGGTTTGGCACAGTCTCTGTTCTAAAGACATACTTACAAAAATTAGGATTTCTTTTCTTTCCCTTTTCTCTCTGCTTTCCCAGGGTATCTCTTTCTTTTTCAAACACTCAGCTCTCTGCTTCTTTTCTCACCCTACTTTTCAGTGTATATATTTCTGTCTTCTCCCTTTTTCACAGTCTTAAACAGATAAGAAAGATGTGCTCTCAGTAATGCTGAAGTAAGTCAAAGTCAAAATTTTTAATGAATAATATTTCAGCAGGCATGAAATCTGTCAAAATGTTTTAGCCCACTGCTAATAAGAACAGGATGTCCATGGATTATTTCCAGCATTCCCTCTTGTGAGTTTACTGCTTCTAATTCAGAAGTACTCTATTTTGAATAGAGCTAGGCCAAAAATCTCCAAAAAGTATTCACACAAATAAAAATCTGAATTTGTTTGGGTGTCTTTATGCTCCCTAGTATATTCAGTCACCATCGGAATATGAAAATAAGTGAAATGATAACAGGCTGATCAGAATAAGAAGCAAATTTCAAGGAAATATATAAAAAAAAAATAACTGCTGGGAAGGATCCACAGACCAAAAAGAACTCCTAGAAGTTATCCAGAAAAAAAGAAAATTCAATAAATTTGAGAAAGCTGTAAAGAGTAAATGGGCATTTTTTTAAGAAAAAAAAGTCTAATTTACCTAGACCAATATCAGTAAAATACTGAGCACAAATACTGATCATTTCTTTATCAAGGAGAGAGTTGAACTAGTGGATAGCTGAATTCAGCCATTCGCTAACAACAGTCAAAGCTCCCACAAAACCATCTTAATCTTTAAAAATCAAAGAGGGTTATTTGAAATTATTCATCCTGGAGGTAACATGTAGCACTTGTGTGAAGGATGGAGCAAGAGCCACTGGTTTCAAAATGAAAAGCCTCCTTCTTAGACACAGATAATTTGAAGTCCAACAGCATCCTTCTAGCAGGCTCTGTATTCTGCTACTTGGGAGTTGTAAACAACTCAAACGAAAAGGGAATGTTGAAAAGGATTCAGCCTAATGTACTTAATCTGAAAATTGTCTTCCCTCTCACAGAAAAGAGGACTTTATAAAACAGACTTCACCAAATAACCCCCCAGATAAACTAGACAACTTCCTCAGTTTAGTTCCTTTATCAGACCTGCTCCAGATTACTTACAATTATCACAGGTACAAGCCATTTTGAAGAAATGCAAAAAGCTGACTTTTGAGAGGGAAAATGTTCAACGGAAGGAAACTTGAAATTGAACTTAAAGCAAGATAATTTCTGAAGAATGTGCTATGAGAGGCACAAGTTTTACTACCTTTACTTTTTATGTAAACAGAAGATGCATTTGCATATCAGCAAATGCCACTGTTCCTGAACCTGGCTTGCCCAGAAGGATGTGGTTTATGGGGGGGGGGGGGGGTTTGCATCACAAAATGTATAGTAGTTCACAGACTACAGCGATTCAAATTTTCATATTTTGAAAGACTAACTGCTTCTCCGGACTGCTGATTAAAAGCCTTTTTTTCTGTCTACATACATAGTGTCAAGCCTACCTGAACAGCAGAGCCGGAGAAGGGTTCTGGTCCTGGCCATTTTGCATCGGTTTAAATATCCAGTTAAGAAAATGGAGTTATGTATTGACTCCAGACCTTTTTTTTCATATATGTTTACATTTACAAACTTTTTTTTTGCAGCAGAGCTACTAACAGAAGCCAAGTGAGTAGACTTTGGGGCTGACTTTTCCTTTTGTGTCACATTTTGAAGGAGAAGGCAGCCAACACATGCCAGTGTATTCTCAGCTTCCCGTCTTCCAAAGCAGAGTGATAAACTCCTTATTACTGACAGCAGCGTTAGCACTAGTATTTGTCTATGACTATGTTGCTTGGGAGCCCTTAGCACAACTCAGGATTCCGGCTACCAAAATGCTGCAAATGGGACTTGAGGAAGAAGGTCAGTAGTAACTGCAGTTATTAGAGTTAGCTCTAACCAGAATCAGAGCTCAAAGGAAAATTTGGGAAAATTTTGGGCCCGTGTTCAGACAAGCTGCTTTGACTACTTCTGCGATAATTGCTTAGTCTGCATTCTTGAAACCGTCAATTGCAAATTCTGATTTGCCTTAAACTGGAGCCCCTTTTCCTGTCAAAACGCCAAGACAGAGAATCAATAGAAGCAACGGAGGAGGAGGACAGTCTTATTCTCCAACTCAAAGAGTTAACTGAATGCAGACTAAGGAGAGAAACTACACTGAAATGTGAGGAAACTGCTGTGTTATTTATTGCAGGCTACAAATTGCATACATCTGAACGGCTCTATCTCCTGCAGTAGAAGCAAAACAGAGGCTGTCAGTGCAAGGGTTTACGGTAAAACTAACACGAGATAAATGAAACAGGAAGAACTAGGAAAAGGCATCATGGAGTTGTTAGACTCTGTCTCTTCGATAGTTAATGACTACATCGTGGGATACTTGCGTAATCTCAAAATAGTTTGGGGGAAACGAGAGCAGATTATTTTCTTTGCAAAGGTGACAGCCAGAATAATTTCTTTGTTATTTCACAGGAGGTTCCTCTCCTTTACAAAATGCCAGGACTTCAGTCAGCAAACAATACAGTGCTGTTAAATAATTACCCAACCTCACACGTGAAGCAATAGCCTTTGTGATATGTAGCTCTTGCTCCATGAACTCTCTCACAAAGCAATGTCTTTTGATGATAACGACACCCTATCTCTCGTCCCCCATGACTGAACATGTGTTGGTTTCAGTCTTTCTGTGCTACAACGTATCTATAGGAAAGACTTGAGGAAAGGGCTCAGATTTCACAAAATATATTATATAATGCTTGTATTTTAAATTCTTCCGTACCCACAGTTAAAAAGGACATGTAGCAGGTTGCTACTTTGCTGCAGGAGAACCTTCAAGATGTAAGCAAAACAATGGGAAAAAAAAACACATTTTTAAGGACCTGATCCTGCAAGTTGATCAGTGGGATCCGCATGAGAATGTCTGTGCTTAAAGCTCAGAACACGCTTAAGAGCCTTGCTGATTCAAAGCCAGAGAACCTGACTTCTTGCAACACTTATATTTCTCCTCTTCTGAAACTATAAAGCTGTTATTGATATTTTTAAGATCTTTCAATCAGTCGATGTATTCTAGATAAAAACAAKTTAGAACAAGGTGTTTTACTTTTTATTTGAAACTATTGCATTTTTTACCATGTGCCTAAATGTTATGATTAAAAAAAGAAATCTTTCTCTGCCTAACCTGAAAAGGACTCATTGACATGTTATTATATCTTATAACTAATTAAATAGACTATTGTGAGGATAATGTGATTTACCACATGCTTTGTCTGATTGCATTTGATCTGCCTTTTAATCAAAAGGAAAAACAGATTTATTTATAATGAAAACATGACATGATTACCAAATCTGCCTTACTTTCGAGAATTTATAAGAACTTTTTGTACCCAGCTTTTACAACTATATTTGTGAATCATCGTCCTATTATAAATAGAGATGTCATCATGTTTATGACACAGTGTTTTATTCTTCTTGCCCCAATTTCCGCTCTGGCTTTAACAGAACAACTTAACCTTGTACTTTCACCACTGCTTCCTGTGTTAAATTCATACTACTGAGAATGCTTCACTGATCTCTTAACCTCTTGCATGTACATTTACTAAATATTGCATAGTCATTATTACAATCAGTAACATTCTCTTGGAAACATTTTTAAAGTCACTGAGGTATTTTGGATTGTTGCCTGTTGGTAATCTGCCTACAAGGAATACTGTAAAAGCATGTTTAGCCAGTTTAACTGTGACTGTTGCTCATATTATTGTCATTCGCAAAAAACTGGGACTGTACTGCAACAGGAGCGTCACAAATACAGGGAGAAACACTACAGAGGAGCTCACTATTGCTCAGATGAAAACTCTTTACCTTTAACCAAAATGACATGCAAGTTTCATTAATGAACAATGTTGTAATGGTTCTGGCATTCTCATCCTGGATCAAAACAGCTGTTATTTAAGAAGAGCAATTTTTCTACAAAAGATAAAATATTATATAAATGATGTAATTCCTATGGTTATAAAGAAAAATCTTTCCAAAGTAAATGGCTGCAGTAATTGGGTTTGATATATCATACTGGAATGTATTCTGGATCTTAAAGCCAAAGAAAAATTTCTTTGCTCCTGTTTTATCATAATGAAGAGAATAATGTACGTGTATGTTCCTGGACTATTTGCCATAAAAAAAATTTGAACCTAAAAAAGTTGAACAAAAACATCAAACCTACGCCCAATCTTCCAATTCACTTACAGAGTATTTTTACGTATTTATCAGAGAATAATTTGAGAAATTTTATTGTCTCAGGGAGTTGCTTCCCTAGTCACTGGCTTCAGTGGCAAAACCAGTTTAAGAAGCCTGGGCTTCTCCCCTTTCACCATAGCAGTTTGCTTCCTCTGCAGCGATACCTGTCGGCAGGGCTCTGCAAGAAGGCGGGTTGCTGAAAGGATCCAGGCTACAAACGCCTCGCGAGCATGCATGTTGCGGTGTCGRGGTGGGAATGAGAGACGAGCAGAAGAAGAGGTCCGTGGGAGGCGTGAGAACTGCTTGCATCGACATTGCCTTTGCGACACAGACCTGCACCCTGAGAAATGTCCTCTTGTGGCCTGGGATCAGCTACCAGGAGGTGGGAGGAATTCTGCTGCAAGCTCCTAACACCTTCAGCAAAAGGGAGAAGGTATTGACTCTTTAATAGCAGTTTTGAATTTCAAAGGCTAATTAATCATAGACATTTAAAATGTTACGAAAGAAAAAAAAAAGGTTACAAACTACAGCTAAAAATTTTTCGTTTTCTTGGCATTTTCATTTTTTATTCCTTCAGACATTGTGGTGTTACTTTACTGATGCCGCTTTTACCGTATGTATTTTCCTTAACCATAAGGCTAGATTTAAAGAAAAGCTCAGACAAGCTGCTCTGGTTGTGGCAGATCCAGTGTCAGTGGTTACCCAGACAGACTTCCCCGAGCCGCTTTTTCAGGCCTCAGCGCCCATCCCAGGAGAGATGGCTGCACCTCCCCATCTGCTGGCATCGTTGCGTGCGGAGTCTCCTCTAACCCAGTTCTGTCAAAAGCGATTCGAGCAATTTTTTAAAAATCCCTCACTGTGAAGTATTTAAACTCACTCAAATCATTTCGACAGAATAATGTTAATGAGTAACCACACAGTCAATCCTGCTGGAGCCCAGGAGGGTCAAACATTTCTGGTAGGACGACAGTGGCAGGCAGGTGGCAGCAGCCTGGGTAAGTCAGTCCCTTCACCTGGTTCAGCAGCAGCCGTATGTAGGCGACTTGCGTACAGGCTAGCAAAGTCTGACCTAAATCTTCAGTTACTCCTGACTGATGCTTTTCACCCCTCAGGAGCATCTGTTACGCAAGAACAATCTGGACAAGACAACCCAAGAGTGCCCTAGCCCAGACAGTGTCTGAATTTGGGAGGTAAAAGAAGAAAAGGTATAAAACAAAAAAGAAAATTAGAAATATGAATTTTGAGCTTTTGTTTACACATCATAAAGCATAACACAYCTAAAATACCAATTTATGTTTCAACTTTGCCATTTCAGTAAAAATGCTTTAAATGAGAATTTTACAAGTATAGGGCAAATTAGTCTCTTAGAATGAACTT
Organism: Rhea americana; assembly: GCF_003343005.1. Classification (NCBI taxonomy): domain Eukaryota; kingdom Metazoa; phylum Chordata; class Aves; order Rheiformes; family Rheidae; genus Rhea; species Rhea americana. The sequence goes on from NW_028186449.1 coordinate 139,578, forward strand.
TTCTAAACAGTAATAYGTCATGGAGAGTCCAGTACCTCATATTATCTACCTTATCCTGCCTTTTCTTTCTCAAGATCCTTTTTCTATCAAATATGTTTCAGTTCTGGTCATGTGTTACTGACTAGGTAACAACATTTGCTCTCTTTCGGACCAGTCTTGTATCGAGCAAACCTAGAGCTAAGTCCAGATCAGTTCATTCAAAATTTGGCTGTGCCAGAATGTAGAACTGGCATCTTTCTGATGGCAAAAATCACTTATTGTTATTCAACATACAAGATATTATGGACCTGATTCTCTTTTAACTACCTAGATATAAATCACGTATTTTGCTTTGTATCAGGCTGTATTGCTGTTGACTGAGGAACCAAGCAACAAGAGTCAACTCCTCTGAATCATTTGTCTTCAGGGGAAATTACCTGGCTGACACTTCATTAATATATTTTTTCCATGTCTTACTGCTTTCAAAGGAAGTGTAGGGCTATACTTTAGAATCAATGTAATACCTAACAGGTATGGTATTGGACAACTTTTTACCTCACATTAAATAAGTAGGTATTCCTAAAGAGCCCTTACAAAAATGTAGGTTTGGTCTCATTAAAAATCCTTCCTTACCATTCCTGAAACAGAGCAGTCATSTATCAGTTTGCATTTTTGCAAGTAATTTTTGCAGCTAATTTCAAGGCTGACAGACAGGCACAAAGTTTTAAATTGTTTGCTTGTGGATCTCTACTTTCTCGTATGCTGGCATAAATGACAGAAAGTATAAGTGCCAGTGCAGCTCAGACTATTTATCTTCTTGTTACTGGCSTTGGAGAAGAATGCAATCATTGTTATCAAGAATAGCAAATTCATCTTCATCAGGAAAGATTTTACGGGAAGCTGTAAGAAAAAAAGCACTTCTCATATAGAAAAATACATTTTCAAAAACATTTTTTCTTTTAAGATATCTGTGTATTAGGTATCTGGTTTAAGGTATCTATTTATTAGAAGTTATTGAACAAAATAATTTAAAAATATGAAATTTTGAAAAACTTGTGTGAAACCTGAATATATTTGGGTGGCTTGTATTTTCATGGAGGGCCATTGACGAAAATTAAAAAACCCTCTGACATCTCTTTTTGAGCAAAATACGATTTCCTATTTAGRCATACTAGTTATAGAACTTAAGTCAGCATATGTTTTATTCTTTCAAAAGTGAAAATGAACAATTTTTTTCAAGAACAAAAAACTATATACAACCTGSTTGTCTAGATACCTATGTTCTATATATCTCATATTCAGACCACCACAACAGTTCTAGCTTCTGAATGTTTGTTGTTCTCTTCGAATTATACTTCTAATTCCTGTCCATATTCCTAACTTTCATCCTCCCCTACTTTAACATCCAGCTTCTAGAAAAACTAGACTAAAACCAATTTAATTTTTCATAAGACAGTTTAAATTATGAAAATATTTTAAAAATTCCTAGAATGGTATCCAAGCCTAATTTCTATATCCATGCACACAAAATGGGAGGGACTGTAGCAGGTACAACTCCCCTGGTCACATGGAAGAGGGCACAAATGCTTCAGGCGTTTCTTTTTCAGCTTTGGACCTCATAAGGATCCTCATCAGAAGTGTTGTGATAGGTGTTCASTGGTCCCCAGGCCTGAAGGATTTGACAGAACTTCAGTCCACATCTATCACATCTTGGGATCTCACTGGAATAATTCTCTGTCCTTTCTGTGTTTGTCCTATAGGTTTCTGTAATCAGAGGTTAGTGACCAAGACATTTCATATCCACTGCATTGTACAATATTTATTCTGGATCTGGCACTTTTCAGTGTTTTCATTAATTATTTGCATAATGAAATCAATAACACTCTTATTAAGTTTGCAAATGATGCAATCCTAGGCAAGCCCTACAAAGAGGACAAGGTCTGAATTCAAAAGGATAAACTGGAGAAAGAGATAGGGTGCATTACCGAARTAAGATGTAGGTGGACATTAAATAAAGTGCAGTTCACTAAGGACAAATCCAAAGTACAGCACTTGGGAATAATCGACCAAATAAATATAAGATGGAGAAGGACTAGACAGCTGTTCCATAAAAAGGATTAGAGGTCAAACTGGACCACAGACTGAACATGCGTCAGCAATACCACAAGGTTACAAGTAAAGCAAATATCATCCTGGAGTAGTGTCAATAGAGAGGTTTCATCCGATGGAGCACTGTGTTCAGTGTGAAGCATCATGATCTGGGAATGCCAGGAATCCAATAGAGATAGCACGGAGAAWAGCACTAAGGGAGACTGGAGTCTAAGAAACATTGTAAGGACTGAGGCTGCTCATCTACAAGTGATAAGACTGCAGGGAGACATAGTAATGGTCTTCAGGAGTGTAAAAAGCTATCGCAGAGAGTAGTCATATTGGACTTAAATTACAACAAGACAGAATTAGGATAGGCATTAAGGAAAGCTTTCTAGCAGGTGGGCAGTGGATGGAGAGCTTGCCTGGGGAGGCTGGACAGAGGTCTTTGAGGACTGCTTGGACAAAGCTCTGCCAAAAAACAGTTTAGACGTAGTTAGATATGTCTTGAGAACAGAGGAGGGACTAGCTGACTTTTCACAGGCAGCTCCATGCCTATTTTCTGTGACTTCTATGATGCAACATTCACTAAAACCTTTGAATCTCTCCAGAAGTAAAATCCAAACATGTCTGCAGCTTTGGAGACATATTAACTTAAACATACACTGAAAAAAATAATCCACTCCTCTCCAATTAAAAGGGACTAGTTCTAAACCTAAAAATAAATGACAAAAGACCAACATCCCCAGAGCAACTGTGAGAAAAGGTATGAAGCTTAAAAATAGTTTCTTGTGAACCAGCAGAAGCATTTGCCAAAGCCAGTGACAAAAAAGAAAAGAAATTCAATAATAACATGATTGCTAAAACATGCATGAGTCTGCTAATGCCTAATGTATGAATGCTAAGGATTTTTACAAGGACTTGTTTCATGACAAACTCTATCAACAATCTTTAGCAAAATAACCATTTCTCATSTAGATACAATTTTTTAGAATATTCACTTAATTCTTCAAAGCCATTTTTATCTCGGAGTTTTTTTCCATGGGAGAATTTTAGCTACAGAGTTAGAAGAGATTAATTATTGTAACTATTTCAACACCACCAGCAACAGGAATAAATCTGGCTCCTCAGGCTTCTGTTAACTAGGACCTGCTTTTTGGACTCCAGGGTGGGCTTGGTGATATATTTTTATCTAGATAAATTCTAACTAGGCTTTGAATTAAATTAGCGCTGTGCTTGGGAACACTGATCATATTTCCTGGTATTGCCTATGCTGGCAGGAGAAACGAAAGTAATGCTTTGGGTCAAATACTTCTCCTGTACAGACAGAAGCATCTCTGTCACTCATTTTATTTGCAATTGCACATTTGCACAAAAAGGCATAATCTAGCTTCTAAACTTAGAGACAGGATGGCACAGATAGTTTGAGATAAATTCTCTGATCAGCTACAGACAATAATGTTATACTAGTAGAGAATCCACCTCAATGTCTTATTCTGCTGTGCATAATTTGTATCGTACGATAATATTTGGTGTTAGTCAATGCTTGTATCTCATTCATATGATTGTTATCTTGCACTTACAGAGTACCATACAACCAGAGTAATTTCATGCTTCAGAACCGTAACAGGATAAATTATATAAAATCATTTCATTTAACATTCAAATGTTGCTACCTTTATACCAAAGTACGATAGCTAGGTATTAAAACAGAAGCATGTGAAAAGAAGTACATACTATGAAGAATATTACATTTCAATTTAAGAAGAAATTATAAAACAACCAAACCAGTTACCCAAGTTGGAATTTCAGGTTTTATATACATAGCACTCAAAACCAAATATACAGCTAATTGATTGAACAAGCCTCTGTGCAATTTTAAGCATACAAATAAATTTAAAATTTCACAGTATTTATTTTCTCCAAAATGCARAATAACTTCCTAAAAAATATACTATAATATAGGCCAGAAGATGAAATAATCAATTCTATATTGCAGAAAGATCAAAATTTAGCTATTTTGTGTTTCATCTCTATTGGATGAGAGATTTATAAAAATAGAAAGCCAAGAGTATCACTTGTTACTCATGTAATTTTTTATTTATAGACTTGGAAAATGGTGAAATACTATACTTAAGGATACGTATATCATTAGGAAACCCTATATTAGCTCATCTTAAGAAAGTTTTAAAATGTATCTGGACTGTATATTTAGAAATGGTATTGAAGGTATCTAGTTATAAAAGTGAATGACAAATAGCATAGAAATATTTTGAAGTTTTAATTTTGATAGTTCTTTTCCTTTATCCCTTTTACTTATCTGACATAAGCAGCACTTGTTCAAATATGTGAAGAAAAGTAAGTTTTATTAGCCTTCACTCTCTTGCATTTTCACTAATCATAAAGAAGGTGATATTTGCAGTTGATTACTTAAACAGAAAAGAAAGAGCTTTAAATGCTCTACACAGCACTGGGCATGTGAGACCACAGTGCAGGGCCCAGACCCTGCTGTCCATTCGCCTGGAGGTACCTGCTCCYCCTGGGCTCCAGGACCACTCGTGCTCCTCTGAAGGAGGTGAAGCCAGCAGCAAACGGAGACCTTATCACCCCAACCTGTCTCCTTTCTCCTCTTTCTCCTGTCTGCACTCCTGAACACACTGTGTATCCAAATTCAGACTTGAAGCAAGAAGCATTACCAGTCACCAGATGTCTGTAACCACAAACGTAGTAAAAGATGCTGTGTCCAGAGCTGAGTTGAGAAAGACATGTGAGCTTTCCTTTTGTATGTCATACAAGACATCTTGGGTTATTTTAAATTATCCTGGAGAGCTGTGGACTTTGTACCAAAACAAAGGAGAAGACTTCCCCTGATCTGCTCCACCAGGATGGCTGCAGGAGTGAGGAAAACCTCCAGGCAGTGCAGCCATTTCTGCTGCAAGTTTCTTATCGTGGCATTAACGCGAGTTTGGAAACTGAGACCAGGCTCAGCTAGAAAGGATCACAGCTTCAAAGGCAGCGGCTAGGAAGAAGTGACTGAAGAAAATCCAACTGCCTACCCACTTAGATTTACACAACTAATTACATTACTAGTTAGGCATGCCTGTGTACCTAGTTTTCACATGATTATCCAAAGACACATAAAAGGCAGAATCAGTCATACAAGTCCCGATAGTGCTTAAAAGAATCAGCAATTCATTATAGCAACTTCATACATTTTATGGGCATMTAATAAGAAGAATATTCACAATTACCTCTAGTGCCAGAATATTTTTTTTAAATATTCACGTGGTCTCACATAGCTATGATCATCTGTGTATGGTAGTGTGGGTGTGTGTTTTTGTGTATATGGAAGCATTAAACCAAGACAATATTGTACAATATTATAATCTTATGTGCTTTAAAAACACGTTTGCATAGTCCTCATTTTAATTTATAGAAGTACAATTTTGCTTGTTTAACATTCAATAATAAGGAACAGAAAACCTTGAGAAAAAATGTTATCTAATAAATGTACTGGCATGCTCTATACTCTAAAAGCTAGTATAAGACCTTACAGCTCTTCAACATTTCTAGCTTTCAGATTTATACTGGTTAGGAAAGAAGATCAGCTATACTTAAAAATGCAAAAGCTGTCCCCTGAATGCTGCATTTAGATGCTCACTTAGAGATCAACTAAGCTATGCATTCCAAAATAGATCATCATAATCTAATATTGTCCTCAGCATGATTTATAAGCAGCTGGAGCTTCAGACTACAACAAAAATAAAAAGCAAAAAAAAATAATAATAATGTGTAGTACTCAGTAAGAAAGTATTTTGTTTGCCCATGAAAGCTTGTAGCRACGCTACACAGGCAGACTCCCACACCTTCCTTTTATTAACTGCAGGATTGGGGCCAAATTCTTACTGAATGTCTTTGACTACAACCAACATAGTATTATGTAAATACATACTCCCAGGGTAGTAAAAGGAGTCTTGAACTGCTGCAAAACATAAATGTTTTTATTTCTATTGCATGACTATGTATTGGAAGTCATTCTGCTTCAAGAAAAAAAAGAGCTAACTGGCCATCTGTATCATCTATCTGTACAATCTTTCCAGGAATACGAAGGTAAATAGACTACAAAGATGTACCTAGAAAGCTGGGCYCATCTGAGGGTGTGCTCTTACCAAGATGATTAGCGAAATCAGGCAGCACCAAGGAAAGAAATAGTTTATGAATTTTTTTAATGCATTTTGAATGCACTTGAAAGAAGGATGAAACTAAACGCCAGGATTTGAAAGGGAATCCTCAGCTCCGCTACAACCTGTTGGACACTCCTGATGCACAGCCTCCTTGCAGGTTCAGCAGCTCACCCCGCTGTACCTTGTAGCTGCAGGAAGAAGTGCCACAAAACCTGCTGACCCTGGCCTTGGCTCAGCCCGCGGGGGAGGAAAGCCAAGGTTCACCGCAYAGGCAGACAGTGATCCTGGCAGGGAGCAGCCTCACAGCCCCAGCAGGTCCAAGGCGGCTGAGGCACTGTCTAACACCAGTCCCTGCCACAGCAAGGCATCAATCATGTCCAGAGCCCATGAAAGGTATCCATGCGAGGCATCCAGGCAGGAGCACCAGGAGAGAGGCCTGGGGACAGAATTTCCCGTACCACAGGTTCAAGATCTGTCGAAGAAATAGGGCTGGAGAGAAGGCTACCTGCAGCATAGGTCCAAGGTCCACATAGGAAAGCAGTCAGGACAACAAGGGACAGAGCTAGACAGACACATCCGCAGCATTGCTCGGGCAGTAACTGGMGGCTTATGCGCCAGCTCCTGGCTCATACCTGCTTGGAATCCCAGCACTACTGTCTACTTCCTTCCAAGTACTTGGGGGGGGTTGTTACTACCACGGCAAAAGATCACTAGGACAGGAGAATATGCARGGATACAGGTTATTCTGGTTCTCATAGACTTTTAGGGAAAATACAAAAAGAGAGTTGTCAAAGCAGCTAGTCAAGATGGCATTGGACCACTTKGTGCCAGTGACTGGCCACAAAACAACACTCATGCAGGTGAGAACCGGGGCTAGATAGCAGTGTGGTAAGGGGGTCGTGACAAGTCCTTGATGGTAAAGTGATGAAATCAAAAACTGCAAAGAGGTATTTCTTTTCTGCGTCATTAGGATTTTACAAGGCGCTAATCTGATCTGAAGAGAAAAGGTCATGGACAGTAGATACTCCGGAATATTGAGAAGACAAGTGGACAAAGAGCAATGGAACAAAAAACATCTTGCCTGCACTTAGCAGGGAAATAGGTGTGGAAAGGCAATGATGCTCATTTTGTTCCACTGTCTAAATATCTGTATGATTCTGTCTAGGTTAGTAATTCTCCCTGCAGTGATACTGTCTTACACATCTTCCTTAAGAGAAAAAAGAAAACTTCTGAATTTTTATGCTTTCTAAGTCCATTTTGGCCACAGAAAAGTTCTCAAAGTTTCTATTTTACAACAAATTGCACTTGTTACATTCAGTCCTAACAACAGCCCTAACATAAAATGAAGAATATTTGTAAAGCACAGGAAAAAATAATAAATGATGGGTATGTCTAGTACACTGATACAATAATTATTGTCTAATTTCCTTCATATTGTAGCAAAATTTACATTGAAACTACCTCAACATTTTTATTTCTCTGTGAGACTTTTCCATTTAAGATTGTTTACTAGAAAATTATATGAGAATAGATCAGGAAGAGTTAAACTCCTTGAGGAGCTCTGTAAATTAACGTGATGTTAAAAATAAGTCAGCAATCAGAACAGAAAGGAACAAATTGTGTTTAATAATAGCATTCACTAGCCATAATTAACTCTGAAGTTCCATTAAAACTGTTTCTAATTTTAAATATATTACCTGCTTCAACACTAATTCATGAGTTTATTTAACCGTATCTCTCAAGATCATATTTTAAATGACCTCAGTTTCTGATGAAGAAATGTCATCCTACATTCCTTCTCGTAGCCTCCTTGTTCAGTAACTGCAGCCAAAATCACCTGCTCATAGGTGTGTTTGTGTTTATCTGTGTGTGCAAATGTATGTGTGTGGAACAAAGGTAGTGATGTAGATGTTCTGCATTTYTTCATTTGGGGTGGTTGTGAGGTAKGTAGATTGCTCCACGTGAGCGCTGATCAAAAAATAAACTAGAAAACATCATTATATATTCTATACATGTTAATTATTTATAGAACTGTCTGCTATTCTCCAGTTCTTCAGAAATTTTATAAAATTTATACTAATTTTTTCATGTCATGCCACAAATAAAAACTAAAATTTCTTAGTATGACAGGAAAAAAAGCCCATACCCTATTCCAGTGCTGTTTCTTCAATATGACACACTGTATCAGAAATACAACATGAAATCCATCATGTCCTGGAAAAGCCTTCATATATGCACCAAATCATATGTCTGAAGAATGTATGACACAGTGCTCAGATGAATAACCATCCCACACCATGAGCGTTCARTACTATGGCAGCTGAGGTATTCTATGGGCTGTAGGAAAATCCAAACTTTGTGAAGTTCACATGCATACACATACATATATATATATATATATATTTATAAGTATTTAATCCAAATAAGGCTATCAGAAGAATGGTGTAATAAGCACTTTTTTAGTGAGTAACAACCAATTAAATGGACTCATCCTTTTCTTGATGAACTCAGTGGCAAACCTTCCTATTAGATATCATGGGTGCATAATAAATCTCAAAAACAAGCATGTTTACATGAAAAAGCACAGCAAAATCCTTCACAGTCAAAGGTAAAATTCAGTCTCAGTTRAAGAGATTACACCTATACACTTTGCAAGGAGAGCAAATGGCTAAACAAAAATGTAAAGTACCACACTGTTTAGGGAATAATGACGCTTCTTGCAGCTACATAAACTAGTTACTTAGAAGATTTTAAAAGGAATAATAGCTGTAGATAYTTCTATAAATTGAACCTGCATTCTGTCACAATCCAAACGTGTATTTAAGCATTCAAGGAAAATAAAATTTTAAAAACCCTATAGGAAGGGGCAATAAATGTATTGGATAGATTTGTGATTCTGTAATAAAACCTTTCTACATTTATGAAAAGGAAAGCAATGTTTACAGCTTCTTCTGCCTTATTTTGGCCTTACGAACTATTCAGTATATATTAGAGATTGGTATAATAAGCTGTAGATTATCCAAATTTATATTTAACCACTCTACTTATGTACATATTTTTCTCTGTTCAGAAACCATAGCCAAAGAGAGCAGCCTGCCTCTCTTAGATCTAGAATGATGCATATATTCAGGCAAAATTTTCCTCTGAAAAACTGCACTGCAAAACTGCCAATTCAGCACACTGGAATGATCGCTATTGTATTATTTTGCTTAAACAAAATGAATCGTTACAGTCAATAAATGATTTAATGTGAATAGATTTTCTTCTACTTTACGCATAAATGCATTCCCGTTCTCCTGCTTAGAGCATTTTCAGTGGATTCAGCCATAATGCTGTGTCATGCTTTCATTTCCTACACAAGGGGTGTAGCACAGCTCGCCYGACACACAGCAGAGGAGCTCCACCAATTCTTGGTAGGAACGCAGGTTGTCAGTCACTCAGCAAACACATGACTCAGCAGCTGCCTATTTCGTAGAAGTCCTCTGCCCACAGGAGATAACCAGGAGGGGCAATCTCTTTACAAGCAAATAAATTCTCCAGTATATTTACAAACAGAAGTATCCTTCCCACAGTACTGTATGTAGTTCCCACAGACTTTATGTAGTAATTTTTTCACTAATTTACTTCTGATCTTTTTGTTTTATATATAGAAGATTTCATAAATAGGTTTATCAGTTCTTAGCTATTGCCAGGAACTGGTGTATGACTAAATTAAAGATGTCCATTTTGTTCACTAAGAAGTCTGCACACTCAGGTARTAGAGTGCTTTTCTTATCACATGTAAAATGTTTGCAAATGTTGCTCATAATTATTTACATTAAAAACTATCTTTCCAAAATAAAAACTAAATGGTTAAAAGCGGACACACACATGGACAGCAAAGAACTTGAAATACTCTGGTCTACAGCAAAAACTCAATCTAAAAAGCAGGGGGAAAGCCCTTCATCATGACATTAGAACATGCATATGCATACACATCACACCGAACACAGAACAATAGTAAAAATACATAAAGAAAAAAAAATCTGCTTATTGGCACTGTATAGGAGACTCCAGGTCTAAATGTTATTCTTTAGCAAATGAGAAGATACCTTAACTATCTTCATTTTCTCTAGTACAGAAATCAAAAGGAACTAAAGCTATGAAACAGTTCCCATCCATTAGATCGACTAGGACTTCTCAGCTTCAAGAAAGAGGACTATCCAAAGTGTAATAGTGGTTCATAAAAACAAATTCTTACTGTGCAAGAACATGGGGATCTCAAATGAAGTGATCAGGCAAAAGTCTGGGGGGAAAAAACAGCAGAGGGAAGAACTTTCTGTAAATGCATAAATAAGCTTTGCCAGTACTTATGATAAATATCAAATTATATGTGGCAAAAAATGATTCAGTAATTACATGCAGGTAAGTCTATCAGGAACTATCAAATACAAATGTGTGGATGCACCCTYTGGCTCAGTAAGTCCTAAATGTCCGAACGCCAGAAAATACAACTCCATGCTTCTCTTCCTATGCTTTGTTCACAGAGGAATCCTCTATTAGCCTCTGTTGGGGGGAAAGTATCTTAAGTATCTTATATTTCTGTTAGAGTAGATGACAAGTGAAATTTTAAGTTCAATAGATAATGGATGTCACCCATACAGTAGGATCCAATCTGCAAAATATTTAGGAATATCACCTATTTTACAAAAATAGGATAGTACGTACAATTTTACACATATTCATTTGCAGAATGGAGATCTCATTAAAATGCTTGCTTCTTGTTCCCAGTTTGTGCTACATTTTGACAAGAAATACTAAATTAGGGGCTCATATTGTATTAAAAACAAGATATACTTTAAAACTCTTACTGAATTCCAACAGGAAAGAAAGTCAGTGTTTGCTGGCTGGAAAAGATGAATGAATGGAGAAATGCTATTTTTAAATGCCTTAAGAAAGGGGCTTAYAGAGTTGAAAACTTAAAGTAAAAATTATTGTTATAGCAGCTAGTAATATCCATTTAAGACTGACAATTTCTTATGGAWGAGTAGTAGTATATATCACATGCAACACCCATTGTTTTGAGTGTATTGCAGTATAATAGCACAATCAGATGACTTAAAACTCAGACTCACAATCTACCCCTACTTTCGGTATAAAGCCAAGTTATAATTACAGTAAATATAATATTTTTTTAAAGAATGCTGTTGCTTATTTTCTTAACATAGTGATTTTGTTGTTTTCATATTGCAAAACTGGAACTAGACTAGGATAAACACAGAGGGAAAAAATTAAGGMTTAAAACAAGTTTAATATGTAACTCCAAATCACCATCATATAGCCCAAGAGGCAGGATATGCAATCCTGCATTCCTTACACACTCGTAATTCCTCTTGGCTTCAGTGGAAGTTTTGTTTGAGAAAGCATATAACCAGAACCTATAATTTCATTAATTGCATGCCACAGGCAGTCAATATGAGGTAAGAATAATGAACCAAATTGGTTAGAAGGGAGGTGTAATCCTCAGCCCCACCTGCACCTTCACGGACCACTGAGTCTATGCACTTAACCTGTGAATCCTGGTGTTTTTACCATTCACCCGCACTTCCAGTGCTTCCTTCTGATATAATGTGTCTGCTGTGCAAAGGGGACCACTGCATGGATACTTCACTCACGACACTACCTGACTCTACATTATCAACCTTCCTCAGCCTCTTGGCAGTATCCAGGATTTCATCAGATACACATTACCGTTTAAGGATTTTTATAATATTCCTACCAGGCACCAAAAAATGAAGATTATGGAGCTATTAATACAGATTGCTTTGACATAATACATTACACATTTCATTTTATGTCCTTTGGGCAATTTAGGAAGCATCATCTCAAAACCATGTGGATGGATTTGACTTTTAGAGTGTTCTTGTACACGTAACTTTTCAGTGCAAACTATAAATTACTGTACTGTGCATGTGGTATGGATAGTTTTACAGTATTCCACAAGGTTTGTTTATGTATGTAGGAAGAAACAGTATGAAACTAGAATGTCTCATATTATATTTAAAGGGCCATTTATTTGTTAAAACATGACCAAATTAAAAGACCACACACTAGTCAACTACTACTTCTTTTTCTAAACATAAAAACAACTAATCTGATTTTAAAAGAAATTGCTCACAGGCTGAAAATTTGTAGGCCATGTTAGAGCAAAGGGTGAATCTACTATGCCAACTCAGCTGAAAACTGATATGAAGAAGTGTATAGCAGATAATTYTTCAAATACAAAAACCTTGTTACATTCCTGTGTAATAAATTGAAAACTCTGGTTCATGTCTACTTATATAACTGAAGATAACTCAATTTCCACAATGCTGTAACTGAAGATTAATCCAAGGTTTTGTTTCCAACATCCATACAATAGTCCTTTTTTTTTTAATCAAGTTTTGCTTTCTTTTGAAAGTGTAAAGACTCACTCCTCAATGGTTTTAAGGTATTTTAGCAAGGAAAACCTGACTAGCGCATTAAGAGCAATAGAGAAATCACTGGCAGCTTTAAGGATATATTCAAGAAAATACAGAAACATGTTTTTTAGTATTTTTAAAAAATCTTTAGCAGTTTTAGTCCAGCAGAATTATGCTGGATTATTTTATGGATAAATAAAGTAGAAATTGAATCTCCAGGCCAAAAAAAAAAATCCTTCATAACACTCCTACAAGATCAAACTGTATAAGAAGCTTGAAATAAGTAGATACAAACAGAAAAAAAATAAAATGAGGGACAGAAATAAAAAATGAAACTGAATGAAATGAAGGTACAACGCTGAGAGAGGCTAAGGGATAAAGGATACGGAGACTCAAATTGAAGAAAAAATAACAGAAACGCTGAAAAAAAAAGTAGAAAGCAAGACTGAAAGAAAACAAATAAAATTTTGAAATTATGGTGGGAGGAACTGATTAATACTACTTCTATAATTCTGATTCCAAAATACATTCCAGAATTGGATGAAATATAAATTGTATGCACATTTTGCCAAGGACATTCTTAGCAATTACAGTCAAGAAATTCGTAATTCAATCAGTGAGAAAATACTTAAAACAGCTTTAAGAATGGGCCGTTTGACCCATCTTACAAGTTCTGTGGCTGAAGATTTTTAAGACTTAGTACTCTGGAACAGTGCAGGCCCGTACTCTACATGCTGCACAGTGCAGCTTCCAATAATGCGGCCATTASGTAAAACAAAATAGCCATTTTTCTTCCTAAATGTATTTTATCAGTTTTTCCTCTTCATAAGCGAACAGAAAAACATCTTATGTTTTCTGATATGAAGACAGTTCCAGTAAAAAAATTCAATGCCAAGACTCTCCTTTTGGCATAAAATGTTTTTGACTCTTCTTTCTGGAAAAGCAGCAGCGACCACAGCAGATAATTACATCTATGAAGACGGCTTCYGTATCGATCGGATGCGCGTGGTGCTCTTCCCTATCTGCCAAATTCATGCGCTTGCCTTAAGAAGGCCGCTGCCCTCAGTGTCTCCTGCAGTTATGGTCCCTCAAATATTAGGGCTGTGTTTTCACTTTTGTTGTAATAATGATAGAAATACAACCGGCAGGTAAACCGTAACGTTGCAGAGCCGCCCAAGCCGTAAGAATGGGGACGAGCAGCCACGCGTTTTTACGTGCCCCTCCTAAGCGCGGGCCGGGCTGCGGCGCCCCGCCGGACATCGCCGCGGGGACGTGGCGGCGCCGCCGCG
>NW_028186449.1:153796-197250 GCF_003343005.1 Rhea americana
GGGGAAGGGGGAGGGGGAGCGTGACGTCACAGGCCGTACTGAGGGCGGGGGGAGAACTGCAGCTATGGAAAATTTTCGGAGCGGCCTGTGCTGCGCGTGCCCCGCCGCGAGGCCCCGCCCCCGCCCCTCGCCGCCGCGGGGGCGATCCAGAACCTTCCGTGGCGCCCGCCGCCTCCCGCGTTGGCCCCGCGCCGCAGCTTCGCGCTCGCCGCCGCGGCTCCTCGTCCCGCTCGGCCCAGCGGCGGCGGAAGAAGGGCACAGAGCGGATCGGGGCCGCGCGGAGCCTGGCTTCTCCCCGCCTGGCTGAGCCCGGCGGCTGCGCTTGCGTCGCCATGCGCCCCGAAAAGGGAGGCAGAAGCGTGGGGGGTGCTGAAGGAGGAGGCTGCAGTCAGTGGTGCCTGTCGCTGTCGTGGTGGGCATCACCCATGTGCCTTGGGGCTGCTCGCTGCAGACGGCCTGTGCAGTGGGCTCGGGCCCTTACCCCAAGGTGGGCAGGCAGGGTGTGCTGCCCACCCTTTGCCCACCCACGCACCTGCACCCGGTGTGCCTGCCAGGCAGGGGGGAGGGGGAGAGGAGACAGTGTAATGCAGCAGAATGAAGTGGTTGATGATCCAGGCGCCCTCCAAACTGAGGCTGAAACGAATTGAGGCTCACGGCCACTGCTGGACAGCGCAACCAAGCGGGATCGGGAGTTGAAGGAGGGCGATGAAAGTCCCTTCTCCAGGTCAAAATGCATCCTGTGTTTCCTGAGCCAAATCCCCTCACGAGAGCTGCAGTTGGTAGGCGTATACGTTGGGGATGAGACTGAGACGAACATTAAAGACCGAGCACCAAATCCTCTGGGAGGGGAAATCGGTGGGCASAGTAACAAAGTCCCACTGCCCGCTTCAACACGCCCATCCTTCCTCCTCGGCTGTCCCTGGAGTTTGCAGACTAACACAGAGTAAAGCCCCCCTCCCCAGTGTCAAGTCGGATACACGGGGAGTTGAACAACACAACCCGCAAAAGTTCTCGGAGTAATTGCCCGACAGGAAGGAAGTAGGATTTTTTCCCTCTCCTTCAACACATGGGGCTTATCCTAAGTCACATCACTAGAGGGAAGCTGTCATTCCAGATTCATTTCCCAGCAGAAATCTCGGGGAGAAAGACTCGGGGAGTCTTTCAGCTGTCCACAAAACCTAGACTTCCATGTGCATCACAGCATGCATTAAAAATAATAAGTGACTGCAGCGAGTAGCTACGGCTCAATAGGACTGACTTCATCCTTGGAAACTTTTGCACTGATATAATCAAGAGAGCTCAATGTCTGGAAACACATTGAAGTCAGGGAAAATACAAACGGGAAGCCTCACCAACAAGCTGCTAAATTACAGTATGATCACATAATGCATATATTGCATTTAACGAATGAAAACCCCCAGTGCCGAAGCATTCTTGACAAACGTTCCAGCGTCCCATCTCTGTTGTGAACCGTCATTACTCCCACTAGGAACACTGGAAAGCCGTTGGGATTAATTAACGTCGTCCCGTGCTTTGAACACCTCCCCTGACCCCCGCGGCGCCTCCGTGCGTGGCCCGCTCTCCGCACGGAGCGAGCCTCCCGCCCGGGAGGAACGAGCGAGGGGCGCGCGAGCCCCCCGCTGCCGCGCCTCCCCGCCGCCGCCGTTAGCCGTTGGGCGGCGGGGGCGGGGCGGAGCGCGGGGCGGCGCCGCGCCCCTGCCCCTCGGCCGTGACGCGCCGCATTCCTGCCTGAAGAGCCGCGGCGCCCCGAGGGGCCGTCAGACCGGGGAGCGACGCCGCTGCGCACCGCGCGCCTCCGACACTCCGCGCCAGTGCATCAGGAAAACGCCTTTCTTGTTTTTTTTTTCCTTTTCCTTTTGTACCGGTGGCTTTTTTAAGTGTTTTTTTTCTACCTTTATTTATTTAGTTTTTTTTTCCCTCGACATTTTATAGTTAAGGATTTTTCTTTTTCCTTGAAAGAAGCAACAGTAGAGAAAACGCAGTAAGCCTCGTGATTCTGAGGCTTCGAGAGAAAACCTCGCTTTTGAGCTTCACCTAAGGTAACGTRCGGTGTTTGGCGCTCGGTGTTACCCGGTCGCGGGAAGGAAAGGGGCGAGTTTCGGCGCGCCAGCGCCTTTGTTCGAGGGCAGCGCCGCGGGCTCGCGGCGGCGCGCAGAGCCCCGCCGGGGTCTGCCGCGGTGCGCGGCCGTGTCGGATGCCCGTAGAGACGTGGGGCTGCTGCGCCCCAGAAAGGTTGGGGGGGGGGGGGGAGGAGGGGAGAGAGCCGCGGCAACGGGCGCTGCTGCTGGTGCAGTCTTGTGACTGATCTGCATTTTCCGTGTAAAACGCAGGGATCCCTGATGCCGTGGCGGGGGGGAGGAGGGAGGTAAGCGGCGGGGCCGGGGTGAGGGAGCGGGCGGCCCGCGCAGGCAATGTGACAAACGCCTCTCGGTGTTGCATCAGTCTTCCCTGCCGAAGCCGCGGGGCGGGGGGGAGGTGCCGCTTTCTCAGAGTTACCTATAGCAACGGGAGCCGCGGCAAGGCTGCGGCGGCGCCCCCAGCCCCCCGGGCGGCGGCGGCGGCGGGGGGCGCCGGGCCGGGCCGGGCCGGGCCCGCCGCGCCGCTGCCCCCCGCCGCGCCGCGCCTGGTACTTTTCCACTCGGCGGGCGGGGGCCGCGGGCGCGCGCGGGCCACGTGACGGGCCGCGGCGCGGCGCCTGCTGCGGCACTGATGTCGCCTCCCACCTCCGCAGGCGCGGCGAGCCCGGCCGCCAAGGACAAAAGAGCCGCCGCGACCCTCCAGGCACCACCATGAGCAGCGCGGAGATGGGCAAGTTCAACATCTCCCCCGACGAGGACAGCAGCAGCTACAGCTCCAACAGCAACGACTTCAGCTACCCGTACCCCACCAAGCCGGCTGCCATGAAGAGGTCAGCGGGGCCCCCTTGTTTCTGCGGCACTTGGGCGGCACCGGAGCCTTGGGGGCGCGCGGCGAGGACCTCTCCTAGCATTAGCTAGGAAATTCTGGTCAGACCTGGATGTACCCAGTGTTTACTTATGTCGCCGATAAGCGGAAATGACTACAGAACTGAATATATACTACAGGTTTTGTAGTCAGCAGAACGGGAGGCTGGGTGGCCCTTCCTTTGAGGTAGAATGGAAGTGCTAAAAGGGAAGTGAATATACAAGTCGTACATGAGGTCATTAAAAACGAAATGTTCTCTTACAGCCACTATGCAGATATTGATCCAGAAAATCAAAATTTCTTACTTGATTCCAATGTTGGAAAGAAGAAATATGAAACTCAGTATGTAAGTATATTGTAATGACATTCCAAAATTAGCATGCTAAACATTTGTTTTCTTGCCAAATAGATGTTTGTTTTTAATTCTGAAATAAGTGATAACTTTCTACTATCTCCCTTTTCTCAGCATCCTGGTACTACTTCCTTTGGAATGTCAGTATTTAATCTGAGCAATGCTATTGTGGGTAGTGGCATCCTTGGTCTTTCTTATGCCATGGCTAACACTGGAATTGCTCTTTTTGTGTAAGTATCTTTTGGTTCATCAAAAAAAAGCTTTTTGCTTTGTAATTGATACTTGATAAATATTTGAGGTAAAAYTTGACCTTTACAAAATACCCACTCGTTGCTATAGGCACAGGATTGCATTGTAGGATTTATTAAATGTTTTTTAATTAATACAGATCGTGATATATTCAGAAAGACTTGTATGAATTAAGCAGATACATTGCAAGTTTTGCAGTCTACGGAACAATTTACAGTAAATTCTCCTTTGCTTTATTAAGCTGTAGTTTCTTCATAAACAACTATTAGAGTTCCTTGGGAAATTCCATTATGCAAGCGGAAGGGAGAGATGCCATTTAACAGACTGAAATCTGTATTTGTTTTTCTGTCAGAACTTGCTGACTTGAACTAAATGAAAAATTTCTTTTGTCATTAGTGGGAGTCATAAGTGCACAAAAAGAACTGTAACAAATTAAAATAATCCTTATCTTCGAGTTTTTCCTTTTATTTGTCTCTTGCAAGTCTGGCCATGCCTACTCTTACAAGTTTGTGTGGCACAGTTCTGGCCAGGGATATGATATTTTTTTTTTCTTTTTTTTTTCCCTCAGCTGACACAGTTAGGCTTTGCAGAGCTATAACACAAATCAACAAAACATTTTTTTTTATTGCTGTGCTTTTTCTTAATTCGGGGAGCTGGTTCAAGCTATATCTGTAAACACAGCTCTGTCTCCCTGCAAGAGGTTGGGAGGAATTACCAGTATATCTTTATTGGTGTGTCTGTACTGGCAAAACCTGTCAAGTGTAAGATAAGACTGTAGTAGCGTAATTGGAAATTACACGAGTAAACAATTATGTGCAGCACTTCTGAATGTCTTAGAAAAGAATATTCTTCATATGTTGGAGGCAGTTCCACTTATACGCCATATAACTTCAGTGACTGAGTACTAATGAGAATCCGTGGATACTTTTAAATGAACTTTGTGTTTTTACCCTGGAAGTAGATAAATGTACTGAACGTTCAAGAAGAAGTGAAGAGTAGTGTTTACCTTTAAAAAATTATTTACTCTGTTGCTATATTTCCAGAAAGTTTTAGGTCAGATKCGCTTTCAGGTATTTCCCAACATACTGGGGTGACATTTATTTTTTCTTGGAAAACACTGATGCATAAAGTTTTGATCTGTAAGATTTTGGTTTAGATGTTTGGTTATTTCTTTATTTTTGCCAAGATTTTCAAGTATTTAAAAGATCCTAAACTCTGTGAACAACTTAGCATAAATTAAGCATAGAAATACTTACTTGGCTCTTTTGCACGCCAGTTTCATGTTCTAAAGTTGTTCTGCGAAAGGCATAAGATACCCTGCATAATGCACATGAAAACATCTCTGAAGAGGAAAAAAACATGAGGGAGGGAAAGAAAAGAAATCTAATTGATATTTGAACATATGTGCTTCCAACCGTAGTCCCTTTTCTCTGAGAATGTTCAAAATTATTGTTCTAACAATCAAGTGTTCAAAATTATTGTTCTAACAATCAAGTGCTAAAGTAATTTGCTTAATATGCTTACTTTTCATTTCCAGATACTGCATTCAAATCTATTTTCATTAATACTGATTATTGGTATACTTCAAAACTTAAGTGTAGTTAGTGTAGTTCAGATACAGGAAAGTGGAAATACCAACCACTGATGATGCTGAGGGTTTATAATTCAGAGTAATAATGGCAATACAGACATCTTTTTAATAATTAGGCTGCAGATTCAAATCTGGATGTAGTTGACTGTGACAGTAAATTCTTAGCAGACTGTATGAGATCACTTGTCTCAGAGCTGTGCTAAATAAACGAATGTTCTGATTTGAAGCCAGAACCCCAGTAAGCTTCTGGATGAATTTGTTGACTGAACTATCAAGCCATTCAAGGTTAGGACTAAGGTGTCCAGAAGCTGTATTATTCCGATGAAATGCAGTCCTTATACATTTCACTCTACTGTTTCTAGTAGATGACTAAATTAAATCCTATTAGTATGTACCTATCCCAGATACAGAGCTTTATTTGTGTATGTTTTTGTGCATTTGAATAGACATACTAACACAGGTTTCCTAGATTCCTTGTGCAGGCTGTAAGGCTTTTCTCAGATGTTCTTGTTCCCAGTTTTCGGGCTCTATTTACTGCTTTCACCAACACTAAAAATCACATAAAAAGAAAGAGTACACTGGGAATTCAATAAATTGAGCTTCACATTTTTGATCAGATGGGTTGTTTCTTAGGTTTACTCCTCTATAGTAGAATACTTCTATTGCTACAAGAAGGGCCATTTTTTTTTGTGATGTAGCATAGGTTTCCTATGTGCTTCAGCTATAAAGAGCAATCCCCCTAGTGTGCTACTCTAGGAAGTGCATACGTTGCAGTTCACTTGAGAGATTTGAATTTTAGACATTGTAAGTACATGTCACTGGAAAAGATACACATCTCACATAAAGCCTATACGGAAGATAGACAAGCCACTAGCAATTCCCATGTAAGCATACATGAAGAGTAGCTTTTGAACAAAGTGAGCAGTTTTTTCTTACGATCAATACATATTTACCTTTAAAGCCAAACATACTTGGGTTTTAACATACCTTGGTTTTCCAACTCATTTTTTAAGACTTTTACAGTTTCATTTTGCTTTGCATAAAAAAAAAACACAGGTTTAAGCTGAAAAGCTCATTTGTCTAAGACAAAGAGATAATCTTTACTTTAGCTAGTTAGTCACAACTCTGATACTTAAAAATTAGACTCCTGACATAACGACTGAAGAATGAAGGGAAGAGAATAGAAATAGTTTTTTACAATGACACAAAACCATTCTTGTTGTTGTTATGTTTGCTCTTAACTTTCTTGACCTAGAATAATGTCTTTATTTAATATCATTGTAAGTCATTTATGACTGTTAAAAAGTTAATGGTTTTTTTTCCCTCTCCTTAGGATACTCCTGCTATTTGTCTCAATAGTTTCTTTGTATTCAGTGCATCTCCTTTTGAAGACGGCCAATGAAGGAGGTATGGCAAATGACTATTTTACAAGCATATATTATTTATTTCATATTATATCTATGTAGATTATACCCTTGCAGTATATGGTATAATGGATTCTATTTTGTTTTCTTTAGGCTCTTTATTATATGAACAATTAGGAATGAAGGCATTTGGTATGGCTGGAAAACTTGCTGCTTCTGGATCAATTACAATGCAGAACATTGGAGGTGAGGATAAGATTTTTTTTTTTTAAATGTCTGCACTTTCAATAGTAATTATTCCCTGTTTATTCTTGGAGACTTTTTTTTCTTCACACAACATGTGTTCATTAACTGCTTGTGTTCAAGTGAAGTTATGAAACATGTTATGTGATTCTTGCATCTTGTGCCATATTCAATATTTGTAATGATCTATGATGTTATTCACCTACAGCTATGTCAAGCTACCTCTTCATAGTGAAATATGAGTTACCATTGGTCATCAAGACATTTATGAACATCGAAGAGAACACAGGGTAGGTGTTAGAACGCCTCATCAGAGAAACTATTAGGAGAAAGAAATATGGAGACTGTATACATTTTTATGTGAAGACCACGTTCGGTACACCATAGGGTAGCTTCTTACTCAGACAGAAATACAGTAAGTTTGCCCTTCCCAGAGTGGTCCTCCTGCTTTAGGTCCAGCATGTCCTGGGAAAAGGGTAGAAAAATACAGGTATCGCTTCATATTACAAAAAGCTGTTCTTTAAAGAATGTCAGGTAAGTGTTGATGAATGTACCACTTGATACTTACTCTGAATAATGGAAGGTAAATATGGTTATGGTATTTTTTTTAAATGTACTTCAGCTAGTTTGGACTGATAATTTCAGTTTTACGATGTTAATATTGGTGTTAATGTGGGATTGAGTATAAGATTAAGGTGCAGTAATGTAATGAAGGTCTTACGAGAGAGTTTTCAAAAAGGGGCGTGGGGGCTAAATACTGAACTTTGTTATAACAGAGTATAGATGTCCAAGACCAAAATACTAGATGCATTGCCATTTAGCCCCAGAGGCACCTTAATTCCGCAGTGGCTTTCCTGTTTGACTTTAAAATTGGTTGCTTGGGTAGGGTTCATTTGAGCTAACCATAACAGTCTGAAAGTTAAGATACTAATCAGTGGATTAATCATGTAATCAGTGGAGAGAGGTAACTGTCTCTAGAGGTCAGTTCAGTGCAACTGAACATACCTGTTTCAGGCATCTTGCAAGAGCAGTTTATCATAGCACTCTGTCCTGAGAGGGTGTGTCAAAACAGCCATCTAAAACAAGATGCCTGAGTTCAGATGGATAGAGTTAAGTGCTATAAATCTCACTCTTCAGAGTTGTACTTCTGTGCCTTGTCCTGAAGTGTCCCAGTCTTGAGAGGGCTGAGCAGCTCAAGACTCCAACTCACGCCTAAGCCTGAGTTCAAAAGGTAGGCATTTTTCTGCCTGTGTTCCCCAAGCGGTTCAAGACATGTGATGTTCTTACAGTTTAATGATAGTAGATACTGTCAGGAAGACAGTGCTAACTAGCTTTTTTATATATATAATGGACTCAAAAGAAGAAAGCAGCTGCCCTGTTTGGTTAACTACATCGTGTTTATGAATTCTTTTCTAAGAAGGTTTATTTCCCTTCTCTTGGTGAATTCAAGTCCTTAGTTTCCACTTGTCAAGAAAGTCTCTATAGTAGACAATATTTATAAGGGGGCTTGGAGACAAATACTTTTTAACTGTCCTCTTTAGAGAAGAATTCAAAGTAAGCTATGATTCAAGAGGTAGCTGTACACTGACTTCAAGTAATCTTTTCTCAGTGTGCTGGCAGCTGTGGACCCCGTTTTGAGGTAACTGGCTCCATGCCTTGCATGGGGGAGTCTGGGTGGCAACCATTAACATGGATTCCATTCTAACAGTCTCGTGCCTAAAATGTAAGCACTTAAACCCTGTTTAAATGCTCCAAAATAATGCTTAATATTAGAGAAAATATTCAAGAATTGTGTGGARATATAACAAGTATTAGCTCAATTATTACAATTCACTTGACAATTTTTAAGATACTCTGTATACATTTAAGGTGTTGCATTCCCATTTTTCTCTGTTTAGCACAGAAAAGTCTGAAAGTTCTGATTGCCTTCATGTGATCCATGCACACTAACAGTACACATTCTTAAGACTGTGTCAGTTGCCATGTCTCTGAGCTCTGACTTCTTTTAAGTTTACCACTAGTCTATTTACTTAAAAAAAGAAAGGGGAATTGTCTGGGAAAGATACATCACATTAATGCCTTACACATCTGAACTTCCTAAAACATTTTTTTTTAACTTAGCTATTCCAAGTAAAACTGGAAAAGAGATCACTAAATTCTTTCTGGGTTTACTACCTAAGTCCAGAGGAAGTCTATTAAAAATACTTTCTATTTTCACTAGTGTATATAGGCTTATAATTCAACAATTGAGTTTGAATGCCCCAATTCCCAATAAGGCCATTAAATTTTGTTTATCTAAATAATACACAATCCATTTTGAAATACATCCTTTTACAGTATCATCCAGCAGTATTTAAAGTATTGTTATTTGGGGTGAATACTTAGTGTTACTTGAATTACCTAATGAATACAGGATATTCCTGCAGGATCAGACAAATAAATCTGTTACCCTGCCACTATTAAGTATTCGGTTCAGCTTTTCCATTGGTTGAATGAAATTGCGTCTTAATTACACTGATCCAGCTTCGTTTTCCTGAGTTTCGAATGAAGATTATGATCTTCTAACACTCCAAAAGTCTATTAAAAAAACCCAGCTGCTTCTTCATAATGGAACAAACAAGAATGATCTAAAGAAATAAAATTGCTGAGGTTCTTAACACAGTTTCCGTATTAGAGGAGASTAAGCGTGCCCCCAGTAGACTCCCCCTGCCTATTGGAGTTTTCTCAGCCAGTAGGCTTGAGCTACTGCCGTAATTCCAGCCCTCATCTGTTTTTCTTTAACTCCCACAGAGCACCTAGCAGAATTATATTACCATTTGAAGTGGATCACCACCCTGCTGGGGCCTGGCAAAATTGTAATACATCTGGAAAGTTCAGAACCAACATTTAAACAAAAGCCTATTTTTATATGATTAATCTTGTTGGCTGTTTTTTGACCAACYATTTACTTTTTTGCTTTTGACTTCCAGATGCATACTCATTTTAGAAAAGGACACTAAAGGAAAGGCACAAAGCAGGTTTAGGATGTGATGGGAAAGTACCCAAAGGGTTTTAGGTCAGTATAGTAAATCAAATGCTAATCTTTTGTGATACCAGATGCTATGTTTTTTTAAATAGCCACATGTTGTAGGAGAAGATAAGTGTGAAGACTAAACTACAGATGTCACAGTTTTAAATACTTTGATTACTCATAACTGTTACCTTTTTCCTGCAGAGAATGGTATCTTAATGGTGACTACCTGGTGCTGATGGTGTCTATCATTCTCATTCTTCCTCTGTCCTTATTGAAAAATTTAGGTAAGCAGTAAAGTACAATCAAAGTAAAACTACATTGAAAATATTTTGGGGAAATGGGTTGATAGGATATTGGAGTCTTAGAGTATTGAGTGAATCAACAGCTGTCTCCCAACTTCTCTCTTGTGATGTTTAGTGTTTAGATAATTACTTTGTCTCTTTAAAAAAACAGGATTGAGATGAGTATCTTTTTAGTTTACAAATATGTTTGTGGAATGTAAAAGGACAACTAATGAGAGTTTTAGAGCAAGAGTCAGCAGTACCTTCTGTCTGAGTCATTGGATTTATAAAGTCCCTTACTGTTGTGATTAATTGTTATGTAACAGTCTCACAAGAATAGGGATGCTAGCCCTGGGCAGTTAAATTGTCTTTGCAGTGTCAATAAGAAGTAATCTTTTTTCATTTTGGATCCTAAGCAGTAGAAGAATATTGGTAAAAGATGCCTTACCTGAAATGACCGTAATTCAATGGTATACGTGAATAATTCAGATAACTATCTATCCAAAGAATACTGGAGTGCAACCTTAAAAATAACCGAGAGTCTCAGTGTGAATTACTGCCTTGAGTTATTACATTTTTACAAAATTAAATGAATCAGCAAAAACGGAAACTGAGGCTAAAGAGTGTAACGTAGCTCAGACTGTTCTAATAGAAGTAATCCTATAATCATGCTTATACATAATAAAAACTTCATATAGTATTAAGAAATGAAGTTTAATAGTATAGATTCATTGCTGCATTTTTCTAGTATGTCTTTAGGAACTTTCAGATCTGAGTTGAGATTAGCAGAACACCAATGATTGATTAACTACTTACTTTAAAAAACTGACAGTCCAAAAAGATCGCTTACAGGAAGTAATTTGTCATAATGTTGTTATGACAGGAATGGTGTTTCTATTCATTTAACCTTAGATTTTTTTTTCTTGTTTCTTGAATACAGGCTACTTGGGCTATACGAGTGGTTTTTCCTTACTTTGCATGGTCTTCTTTCTGATTGTTGTAAGTATAATTTTGTAAAATGCTTATAAACTGCATTTCAAAGTTAAATTAAAAAGAGTATCTGCAAGTTTTCACRTACTGGATTAGTTAAATACGTAACAAACACATGGGTTTATTTCTAGGTAATTTGGAAGATGTTTCAGATTCCTTGTCCTATGGACAGTGACATCATGAACATGACTATAAATGGAACACTGGCACCTTTAATAGGTGAAAACATAACAAGTGACGATATATGCAAGCCAAAGTATTTCATCTTCAATTCACAGGTAACTGATGTAAAAATTACATTCTCTGTCGAAGATAACTAGAAGAGACTATACATAAGGTATAAAGTAGGTCATTTTTCCCTTATGAAATTGCCTAGTGTAAGCTTGTAATATGCTAACCTTTTCAGTTCCAGTAGAGTTAGGCACTGTGTATCTTCTGCAGGCTGGGTATTTCTGGGCTCTAAATGCATGGAAATTAGAGGAGCTTGATGCCTGCCTCTCATCATAAACTTCTCTCATCATAGGATTTTTCAGCACAACATTTCTTCAGTTTTATGTATAGCACAGTAGTTCCGTTCAGGGAGTTTTGAAAAGCATTGAAAAAGTAGATTGCAGAAGAAGTAGTAGGTGGTTGAAGTATGTGAATGGAAAATGTATGCTAGAGTTTGGATTAGACTTTAAGTTCCCAATGCCAGAGTTTGGGCTCTTATTAGTACTTTCAGTGGTGAATTTCCACATGTGAGAAAGAAGTATTGGGCAATAACCAGTACCAAGATCAGGCTATAATGGTTCAGGCATATGTGCTGCAGAGCATCTCCATAGAAATACAGAGTATATTCAGTCCAGAATGGACTTCAGTGAGATTTGAGAGTATTCAGTAGCTTGGGATTTGGGCTTAAGATTAAAAAAAAAAAAAAAAAAAAAAAATTGAAATTGTTGTTTAAACTTCTCCCAGAGTTTCAGTTAGATTCAGTTAGTCTTTATGCAAAGTTGAAGGATATACCTAAGTCAAAAGTCAGAAATTTACTGATGTGTTCTTTAAAACTCAATTCTAATGTCTATTGAGAGATCTAAAAAGCATTCTTTGTTGTTTTTCAGACTGTCTATGCTGTCCCAATCCTAACGTTTTCTTTTGTCTGCCATCCTGCAATTCTTCCTATTTATGAAGAACTGAAAAGGTAAATGTTGGACATGTCTGTAAGTTCTCTATAGAAACAAAAGTAGTGTGAAACAATATCTTCTCATTACTAACAATATTTACCTTCCTTTTTTTTTCTTTTTTTAATAGCCGAAGCCGTAAGAGAATGATGAATGTGTCCTACGTTTCTTTTTTTGCCATGTTTCTCATGTATTTATTGGCTGCTCTCTTTGGATACCTGACATTTTATGGTGAATATTACCTTCTCTGATTTAAATGAATTATCCTGTACAAAACCGCAGTGCTATTTTTAAGTTAGCGCAAGCATGCATTTAGTATGAGTTCTAAACACACTATATTTTTAAAATATTTTTATAAGTGCACACCCAAAAAGAAGTTGGCAGTAGAATTAGACTAGGCCTAAGGCACAGGATTAGAACTGGATTAGAGTGGATTCAATGTCTCCAATTTATCCCAGTTTGAAATGGAGACATGCTTACAGGAACGAGGAGATTTTCAGTTCATATTGCTATAACTGTAAAATACACTTAGAATTTTGAGCAGAAGTAGTATGCTTGAGGTGTCTGTTACCTGCATCTAGCTAAACTACTGTTTTCATTATAGGAAAAGTTGAACCAGAATTGCTTCATACCTACTCTGCTTATCTGGGTGCTGATATTCTTCTTCTTATTGTCCGTCTCGCTGTACTTATGGCTGTAACCCTAACTGTACCTGTAGTTATTTTCCCAGTAAGTAATTTCTAATCTTTTCTTTAAGTCTTACTGCCATGTTTTGTTTTTAATTTATGTCCTGTTGCACTTGTATACTGATTTGGCAATTACCATTTATTAATACACAGAATTTTTTCCTTAACTGAAAAAAAAAGTCTTTCTAATAAGCTTGATAAAATATCTATATACCCTTGTTGAAATAAATTACATTTCTAAGCGTTATTTATTTAGATTCAAATGTGTTCAGTTATAGTATATTTTAAGAAGGTTACGTTGGGGGAGATGGAACAGATGGTTATTTCTAGAAGTGCTTACATTATTATTGTCAGCTTACTAACAAAAACACTGAAGTCTATATGCCATGAATGTGAATTTTAGACAATTAACTATATATTGCTGAGCAGTATCCTTATATTTTATAAAAGAAAAAAGTTTTTTTAATAAAACCATGAGTTTTATTTTTGTTATAGTTCATTTTCTTGTTTTTATCTCTCTTATTTGCTTTACTTTAAAATGTAAACAGTTAACAAGAGAAGCATTTAGCTGCTACTTGTCAAGAGCAAGAAGTAGACTGTAAAAAACAGATTTTACTTTCAACTTACTCAAGTGTTCAGGAAAAGGATACTGAAATAATTCCAGAAGAAAATTACAGTTTGTGTGACAGTCACTGACTGCAATGTGAAGACTAAATTCCCTCTCTTTCTTTCTTTCTTTTTCCCCCCATCCCTTCTTCTTTTAAAAGATCCGCAGTTCCATTACCCAGCTGCTGTGGGCAGGAAAAGAGTTCAGTTGGTGGCGTCACTGTTCTATTACAGTTGCACTTTTGACATTTACCAACGTGCTTGTTATCTTTGTCCCTACCATTCGAGACATCTTCGGCTTCATTGGTAAACATTTTCATAGAAGTTCAGAGGTTCTTTCAAATCTCAGAAAATTCAGCTATGATCAAATTAAGCTTATCTGTTTATAAAAAAAAATTTATTCTTTTATAAATACAGGTGCATCTGCTGCTGCCATGCTGATCTTCATACTTCCCTCTGCATTCTATATCAAACTAGTAAAGAAGGAACCAATGAAGTCAGTGCAGAAAATTGGGGTAAGTATATATATGAACATGCATTAAAAATATATCATGGTTATAGTTGTTTTCTAATTCAGAGTAAGAACTTTGGTTTCTTTATAAATTAAAAATTTTGAAATCCTAGTGAATGTAGTCAGTGAATTGGCACTTAATATTTTCTTAATTAAGGTGGTCGTTTCATATGYATTGAAAACTGAGGAGAAAATCATCATGAGGCTCAGTTCAGTTCAGTGATTTACCTGGTTTTCCCCAGACCAACAGCAGTGCTACACTTAAGTCATTCTGTTGCTCGCTACAACCAGATTTTAACTGATTACCAGTAAACGCCATAAAAAAAGCCTTGTAGTTATCCCTTAAAYTTTCTGTAAAGATTTTTTTACGTAACTTACCCTCTAAAATCTGACCTCCCATCTGATCATTTGGATCATCCTGACTGATCTTGATGCCCTTACCGGTCTTGGACATACTGACTCAGAATCTAGCCAGTGCACAGTAGCACAGCCACACTGGTATCAGCAGAGCTGCATTCATTTCCCTCAGCTGAGGAAAATAATTATTTTATTTTATTTGAAAAATGACTCCAAATATGAAAAAGATTGTTATCTTCTTACTGTTTACTGTGATCTTTGTCTTTTTTACTAGTCATTCCTTCCTTCGTAAGCGATTAAAATCTTATGCACAGGGTTGGGATTTGTGCCCTATATGGGCATGACTTTGTAGATTTAGTAGCAGAAACTGAAATACTTTCATATTTTCTCTTCCCAGGCTGCACTCTTCTTTCTAAGTGGTATACTTGTGATGACTGGGTGTATGACACTGATTATTCTAGATTGGACCCACAATGTTGCGTCTGATGGCCATTAACTGTCCTGGTTTAATCTCTAATACTCCACTTCAAATGCCAGTGTTCACTCAGATACCTACTGAGAATGAAAATGAGCTATTCAGCTTCCTTTAAAATGCAGATTCTTTGTTGCTGGTTCTTCTGACTGTAGAATACCCGAACTCTGTCTTTAAGAAACAATTCTGCATGATGAAAATGGATATTAACATCAAACCACATGAGTGTCTGGCTGAAGGAAGTGACAATTTTATTCCATTCCAGAGAATGGACAGAACTCTCTGTAGACTTTTATCAAGCCATGTTTGGCTTTTGTCATTGTTACTTGGATATTTTGTTATTTTACTTGAATGTGCCTAATGGAACCATTTGATGTGAGAAATAACTCTTAATTTACAGCAAAGTGTTTAAATAACCAATGAGAGAGAGAGAGAGTAACACTATTATTTTTTGTACCAAAAATTCTTATGGACCTCAAAAGCACTATTTTGACTTTAAGAAACATTTTTCTAAGAAGAACGAAAGACTAACATAAAGAGCTCAAAAATATTTAATCAGTGTCCTAAATTAAATATAGATTGCCTTTCTGTAGAGGCAGAATTAGGAGGAGGATTATTTTAAAATAATTCTAATGACCAAAATAGAGAACCAATTTAAGTCAAAATCCTCTTAATTATAAATACTTTCAGTGAAATTCACTTAACTTGAAATTTAGTGAAAATAATTCTCAATATCCTTAGTTAGTGTATCTAAGTAACTACAATTATCTTTTTTCCAAAAATGATAGAGAAACTCAATTTTTCAAGCTTTAAAAAAAACGAGCCCCTCTGAATGGGTAGATCTGAGAAAAATGTAGTTCATGTAGAACTCATAAAGATGGTGATGACTTCTCCCTTCTTGAGGTACTCAATAGTGCAATTGGGTGAAACAGAGTTTGGGGTTTTTTTTGCTTTTTTGGGATTTCTTTCAGAAATAAGCTAACTGGCACTGGAGCATATCATGCCATTAATGTAAAACTCCCTCTTGGAGTTCTGTTTATTAACGATAGTAGGTCCATTGCCAGTTGTAGCTGGATTTTTTTTTTTTAACCCAATCTTTCTTGGAACATGCTGTAGGAAAACAAAAAAAATTGTTAAACTACTAATGTAGTTTACTAGTTGTAAAATACTCAAAAACTGTTCAGTATTTCTCAAATTACTCATCCATTATTGGATTTTAAATTACTTGACTATTTTGTTTATAAGTCAAATCCACAAAATAACTGCACCAGTATTTTATGCTTGGTACAAACTCTCTTCACATACGCAACTGGGATTTCTCTTGCAACTTATACTGTATAGTAGTATTAAAGATAACCTCATAGACTGGATAGTCATCTCATACTTGTTTGCTTCAGAAATATGTAGGTTTCATATGAGCCCTAGCTAGCTAATGAAACAGGTGCTGTATGGTTGTGATTAGCTGTTTTGTTTCTAGTGCATGTTTACTCTTTCATTCTTATCCCAGGTTGAAGAGAAATAATAACAGCATACTTGGCTTATAAGAGGTTCTCAGAGACCACAATATTGGGTACAAGAGCCTAGGTAGAGATTAATAATGAAATAATCATGGCAAGTCAGACAGTCAGCTGTCTTCATCTAGCTTAATGTTTTTAAAATATGATTTACAAGTCTAAAGTTCTGCTTAGTAGTTATGTCACAGGGAACAAGTAAGGGCATGTAATCCATTGATGAAACAGCACCTAAGATTTTTTGCTGTTGCAGAATCAATCAGGAACAAATCTAAATTGTAGTCACAGTTTGGCAGGTACTGTCAATCTCTGCCCAGCCATTTAAAATCTATGAAAAACTGCAAATATTTTGTATCAATATTTCTGCATGACTATTACTACTGGTCACTACTTCTGTAATATACAACTATAATGAGAAGTTAGATTCCTCTTGTCTTGTTTGTATTTGTAGTCCAGTGGTACTCAACTGGCAATTAACAATCCTGGAGTCAGCACTGACTAACGCTCCTTAGGTACTTCTCTGCCTCAGGTACTTTACACCCGTGTAACCTGATCTATGTACAGGAGTGCTGAGCACAGGCCTCAGTACTTTGGCAGCTTTTCTTCTTCCTCTCTGCATACATACAAAGAAGAAGGTGGAAGAGGATCAAAATATTGTCTACCTTTGAGCAATTTGTAGCACATAAGGGATGAAGTGCTTCCCTTGCCAGCATAAAGAAAAAGAAGTGAGAAATAACCTCCTTTCTCTCAGCAACCATAGAAGAGGAAGAGGTGTAGATGAGAAGTTACTACCCAGTCCCTCTCAGCAGCCAGAGAGGAGGAAGATTTTGTGATGACACGTCACTGTGTTGTATCATATATGTCACTTAATTCTCTTAATGTAGCAATTTGTGGGTTTTACATGATGTATCGTATTATTTGATGACTGACTCTCCAGCTGCTACAGTTGAGTTCCACTTGGCTGGGCTGATTTCCAGTATAAGATTTTTTTCAAACCTGTCTGCTTTAAGTTGCCTAAACAACAAACCACCTGAAAGAGCAGCTTCAGTATTAAACCACTGTTTTGTCACCTCAGTTAGACATTACTGTCTTCCATGGTATTTCAGTCATAAATGTAACATGTTATTTATAAGACATTAATCCATTAAAACTAAGCCTATTTTTCAATATTTATGATAGTCTGTGTACATAAATTGTATGTGTGTATATACTGTAAGTATAGTGTATATAATGTAGGTTTGGGATTTGGGATCTATGTATATATTCCTCTCTCATTATTGATTATTGCATCATTTAAATGAGTTGTTCATGTTGTACATCTGTATAAGAAATGTCAAAGGAAAGATTCTTTTACGGCAAAAATGTAGTGCTTACAAAGTGGAAATAATGTGTTTACACCTAAGATGTGTTTTAAAAAAAAACAAAACACTAAGATTGTATTTATTACAAATGTATATGTTGCAATAAACACAGGAGAAAAAAATGGAAGAAAAATATATGGAAGAAAAAATGGGGAAATTTCATATAACTGAGTGAGATTTCTTTTTTAATTGGTTGCTAAAGCAACAGAAATAAACTGGACATTAAAGAATGTATAAGATGAAATTCTACAGGGAACATGTACTATGTCAGTTTTTGCAGTACAGGCATACCTAGAGAGCAGACTCACCATGTTGAGTTTTGTGTATGCACGATTGAAAGGATTCTTCTAAGAGTTGAAAATCCCATGCCCTTGTAACAGTAGGAGAATTACTGAGCTTCTGTGAAAATTCTCGAAACTGTAGCCCCTCTCTGTTTTGATAATTGCATGTAAATTGAGGTGTAAGTGCAGCATATCGGTTCCTCGTTCTCCGGATACTGTTATCAATTCACATGAGTCTTCAAAATTCCCAAGTAGTAGCTGTGTGTGAAAGAAATTGAAAGTTTAACATGAACACAACGCTGTATCGAAAGGATTATTAAAGAAGCAAAGTTAAACACTCTAAAATTAGGAGGAAAAGCCTCAATTAAGATTGCTTTAAATACCTGATCGTATAGTATTTTTCCACTAGTCTTCTGCTTAAGTCACTGAGTAGCTATCCAATACTTCATTTTTTGTCATGTTGAGTATATGGTCAGAATGTTTACGCATTGCTCAGTGTTCAAARCCCACTCTCATGAGTGACAAACATCCTCATTTCCCTTTAGTGGTCATTGTCGTATCGTCTTTGTGAAACGTAAGTGTATGTTCATTTTCACAATGCTTCAGACATATGAGATGGTTTTATTATCCAGTCTATTCACCTGGGCACCTGAAAGGTGCGTGCTGTGAAGTAGCCATGTGTTTGGGTGCATAATTTAAATACTTACCACCTGCTTATTTTATATTTCAGCCTTTATTTATATCTGCCCAAAGCATAATGCCAACTGACATAAAAAACGGCTTTTGAGTGATCATGATTTCTTAGAATCTTAAGCATCAGGTTAGCCACTTGGAAACAGTGGTCACATCTGGAAATCTTTATGCTCACAGCTTCCCTGCCATCACACAGAAAGGTAATAGCTGTAGAGAAGCCATTTTCTTCTACATTATCTGAAAAATTAAGCCCACCTTCATGCGATCAGGCATTTCCATCAACTTAACACATGAAGTAGGAGTCCTGCAGTCATAAGTGTTCTTTCTACATATTTCTGATTTCTTCCCAAGAACTAGGTTGCTCTCTCTGGTAAATGAGATAAGGTACAGAATCACAGAATGGCTGTGGGACTTCTACAGATCATGTAGTCCCACCCCTCCCTGCTCAGCAGGGTAACCTAGAGGATGTTAGACAGGGTTGCATCCAGGCACACCTTGAATATCTCCAGGGAAGGAGACTCCACAGCATCTCTGGGCAATCTGTTCTAACCACCCTCACAAGAAAGAAGTTTTTCCTCATATTCAGGTGGAACTTCCTGTGTTTCAGTTTGTACCTGCTGCCTCTTATCCTGTTGCTTGGCACCACTGAAAAGAGTCAGTYCTCATCCCCTTGACACCCTCCCTTCAGGTACTTACACACATTGATAAGATCCCCCCTCAGTCTTCTCTTCCTCAGGCTGAAGAGGCCCAGCTCTCACAGACATTCCTCATAGGGCAGATGCTCCAGCCCTCTGATCATCCTTGTAGCCCTACACTGGACTCTCTCCAGTAGCTCCATGTCTCTCTTGTCCTGGGGAGCCCAGAGCTGGACACAGCACTCGAGATGAGGCCTCCTCAGGGCTGAGTAGAGGGGCAGGATCACCTCCCTCCACCTGCTGGCAACACTCTTCCCAATGCACCCCAGGACACCATTGGCCTTCTTGGCCACAAGGGCACATTGCTGGCCCAGCACTCCCAGGTCCTTCTCTGCAGAGCTGCTCTCCAGCAGGTCAGCCCTCAGCTTGTACTGGTGCATGGGGTTATTCCTCCCTAGGTGCAGGACTCTGCACCTGATCTTGTTGAACCTCATGAGGTTCCTCTCCGCCCAGCTCTCCAGCCTGTCCAGGTCTCTCTGAATGGCAGCACAGCCCTCAGGTGTGTCAGCCACTCCTCCCAGCTTGGTGTCATCTGCAAACTTGCTGAGGAGGCACTCTGTCCCTTCATCCAGGTCATTGATGAAGTTGAACAGGCTGGGACCCAGTACTGAGCCCTGGGGGACGCCACTAGCCACAGGCCTCCAACTAGACTCCACGCCACTGATGACGACCCTCTGAGCTCTGCTTTTCAGCCAGTTCTCAGTACACCTCACTGTCCACTCATCTAACCCACACTCCTGAGTTTGCCTATGAGGATGTTACGGGAGACAGTGTCAAAAGTCTTGCTGAAGTCAAGGTACACAAAGTCCACTGCTCTCCCCTAATCTGCCCAGCCAGTCAGTCCATCAGAGAAGGCGGCTATCAGATTGGTTAAGCAGGCTTTCCCCTTGGTGAACCCAAGGAGACTGCTCCTGATCACCTTCTTTTCCTCTATATGCTTAGAGATGACATCCAGGATATGTTGTTCCATCACCCTTCTGGGAATGGAGGTGAGGCTCATTGGCCTGTAGTTTCCTGGGTCCTCCTTCTTGCCCTTCTTGAAGACTGGAGTGACATTGGCTCTCTTCCAGTCMTCAGGCACCTCTCCTGTTCTCCATGACCCTTAAAGATGATGGATAGCCACCCAGCTCCCTCAGCACTCGTGGGTGCATCCCATCAAGATCCATGGATCTGTGGATGTCAAGTTTGCCTAAATGATCTCTAACCCAATCCTCCTTGACCAAGGGAAAGTCTTCCTTTCTCCAGACTTTCTCTCTCATCTCCAGGCTCTGGGATTCCTAAGGGCTACYCTTATCAGTAAAGTCTGAGGCAAGAAGGCATTCAGTAACCCCGCTTTCTCTGTATCCTTTGTCGCCAGGGTCCTCACCCCATTCAGGAGTGGGCCCACACGTTCCCTGGTCTTTCTTTTGCTACTGATGTATTTGAAGAAGCCCTTCTTGTTGTCCTTGACATCCTTTGCCAGATTTAATTCCAAATGGGCCTTAGCGTTCCTCATTGCATCCCTGCATACTCTGACAACATTCTTATAATCTTCCCAAGTGGCCTCTCCCCTCTTCCACATTCTGTGTACTTTCTTCTTCYGTCTGAGTTTTGCCAGGAGCTCCTTGTTCATCCATGCAGGTCTCCTGCTCCCTTTGCTGCACTTCTTACTCATAGGGATGCACTGCTCTTGAGCTTTGTGGAAACGATCCTTGAATAATAACCAGCTCTCTTAGACCTCCCCTTCCTTCTAGGGCCCTAACCCAAGGGATTCCTCCAAGTAGTTCCCTGAAGAGGCCAAAGTCTGCTCTCCTGAAGCCTAGAGTTGTGACCTTATTTATTGCCTTGCTTTCTCCATGCAGGATCCTGAATTCTGCCATCTGATGGTCACTGCAGCCAAGGCTGCCCCCAACCTTCACACCTCCAACAAATCCTTCTTTGTTGGTTAGTACAAGTTCCAGCAGCACACCTCTCCTCGTTGGCTTCTCCACCACCTGTGTCAAAAACTTATCATCGCTGCTCTGCAGGAGCCTCCTGGACTCCTTGTGCCTGGCTGTGTTGCCCTTCCAGCAGATATCAGGGTGGTTGAAGTCTCCCATGAGAGCCAGGGCCTGTGATGGTGAGGCTGCTTCCAGCTGTCTGTAGAAGGCCTCATTGGCTTCCTCTTCCTCAGCAGGTGGCGCGTAGTAAACACCCACAGCAGTGTCACTCCTGTTAGCCTGCCCTTTAATGCTCATCCCTGAGCTCTCGACTTGCTCTTCTTCCACTCCTAGGCAGAGCCCGATACATTCCGGTTGCTCTCTCACATAAAGAGCAGCTCCACCACCTCTCCTTCCTGGGCTGTCTCTCCTAAAAAGCACATAGCCATCCATGGCAGCATTCCAGTCATGCGAGCTATCCCACCGTGTCTCTGTAATTGCAATGAGACCGAGGCCCTGTGACCGCACACAGATCTCCAGTTCCTCCTGTTTATTCCSCATGCTGCGTGCATTGGTATACATGCGTTTCAGAGAGGTAATTGTGTGTGAAGATTTCCCAGGAGGGATGCAAGAGGATCTGCCATAGCCATGTCTCATACACTCTAGTATGTACTCATATGCAGCAACTGCATGCACCCACTGGAGGTATACCAACTTGAGCCATGTTTTGTTGACTACTCCATCTCTATATCTCTCCTCTTCCCCCTTCCTACGTAGTTTAAAGCCCTCTTTACCAGTCTGGCCAACCTGTTGGCAAAGATATTCATGCCCCAGTTAGTGAGGTGAATCCCATCTCTCCCCGTCAGTCGCTGATCTTCAGAGTCCCATGATCATAGAAACCGAAACCCTGTTGCCGACCCCAGTGGCATAGCCAGATGTTAACTTGGAAAATCTGTCTGCTTCTTCTCTCATCCTTCCCCTTTATTGGCAGGATTGAGGAGAAGTTCACTTGGGCTCCCAGACCCTTGACAATCATCCCCCGAGCTATGAAATCCTGTTTGATCATTTCCAATTTGCCCTTGGTATCATTAGTGCCCACGTGAATGAGCAGAAGAGGGTAGCAGTCTGACATATGGACAAGCCTTGGTAGTATTTCAATGACATCTCATATACGAGCCCCTGGCATGCAGCAAACCTCCTTAGACAAGAAGTCAGGTTGGCAGATAGGTGCCTCCATCCCCTGCAGCATGGAGTCACCCACAACAATCACTCACTGCTTCTTCCAGTTTTTAAAAGAAAAAAAAATCATCAAAATCAGAAATTGCTTTGTGTGACAGTGCTCTGTGATCACGTACTTGGAACATCTTTACCCACCACAAGAACGAGGTTAAGCTTTCACTTATAGAGGGTTTATTGACATTAGAGGAATGCTCGGACTTGGGAATCTTGAGTTGTCTGCAGATGAGAGACAGCATGTTTACTTTCTTCTGAGTTCCCTGAAGTTTTCTCCTTTCTTCTCCCACTTCCTTTCCAAGTTTGTTCAGTCCCAAGGTTGTGCCTAGTCACCTCATCTCCAAGAGTACCTGAACCTGTTGGATCACAGCAGATCATACGCTGAGGTTCTGGTTCCCTGGTCATTTAGCTCAGAAAACAGTTTGTAGGGCAGCACAGCTTGCATTCTCTATTCAAATTCCACTATTCCACATTTACCTTGTCCACTCAGCTCCAATTTCTCCACAGTTCAAATTATCTTCCTCTGATTTTCCTACTCTCGCTGCCCAGGTGGTCTCCTTGTAGCCTSTGCTCTACAAGCCTAATTCTCTTTTTCTCTGGCTATCCTTCCAGTTCCAATATTTAAGCAATCCCATCTAGACATCTTTAGCAGCACAGAGAAGAGCAGTTCCATACTCAGTTCTGGCACCTCTTGTTCCTCCATCCTTAAAAAAAGATTTTTTTACTAAGGGAGAATGTTTTTATTCCCTAACTTTATTCACAAATAGGCCAAATAATTTATTTTTTTTTTCGCACAGATACATGAAAATGCCACCTTGTTGCAGTTACTAGTAATGAAAAATTTCAGCGTAATTATCTGAAATTAGGAAAAGGTAAAAGAAACAAACATATTACGGTAAGAGATCTATCAGGTAATCTCAACAATACTTGTCATTACCAACCATGCTTAAAATGTGATTTAAATTATAAATAAATGTTATTTTTATTTTAGTCATTGCTTATATATAGTAAATAGGAAAAAGGGTTTTCCCATTGCAAAACATGAATAAATACATAATAAATGTTGAATATGTACTAAAAATAACAGAAATTCATTATAGGTCTTAGAAAGGAAGCATAGATTATATAACTACCTTTTTGGTGATCTYTAAATCTTCTAGACTCTAGATACATCATATGCAAACAGCTCAGATTGTAGCAAAATAAAATGGAGCAGAGAAAGGTCAGGTGCTCTGGGTCAGGGAACATCTGGGTATTCCCRAATGTTCAGAAGTTATTGCACAAGGGCTAATGTGATCAACCATGATTCTACTTTTTGTTAAAATAAACACCAGTTCATAGACAGCCAGTACCACTCCTTCCTGTCCTGTTTGGTAATTTCATGCACTGATAGAGTGTTTCTCAGGGCTGGAGCCCAAGTCATTATGAAATTATTACTCGTTAAATATTAGGCACCCCAAATGAAAATGATACACATACGAGAGATGCATTTTGCTGGAAAATACTAGTAAACAAATGAAGTAGCTCCTAAGAAGATCAGCAGTAGGAAACTGTGATTGCTAACCAGTTCTTGGAGGCTGTTGTTCTGTGCAGGCGTTTGTTGCAAAGGAGCTGCACCAGGAGCAGCAAGGCTGTTGATTACACGGACCCAAGTGGAGATCTTTTTCTGGTAAACTTTTTGTGGTAAAAGTGGCGCCAAAGTCTCATGAGAGACATGCACCRTTTTCACATGACAGTGCGGGCCACCTCAGCCATCATTTCAGTAACATGTTGGGCTGATGGAAATTCTCATTGCAAYGGCTATAACATGGAAATATTCACTTTATTTGTCAACCTGGTGACGTTGTGCAGGTCAGAGGGTTAACAGACTTGAGAAGGGTCTAATTTTTACTATGTTCTTCTAAGCAGGTTATTAAGACCACAAGTGTTTGAGGAAAYAGCCTGGAGTCAATGATTCATGCATGAAGTAGTGATCCTGGCTTGGGGTGGCTCATACCGAGTTTGGCTCTGAGTGTGCATGTCTGTGTTTGTGCATGCACTGGAATAGAGGCTGCAAGGGCTCTTCTAACCTCCTTGGACTCGCATGGAAAAACTGGACAATAAAAGGTCAAATGGAGAAATGAAGCCTGCAAGTCATTCTCCTAGGGAACCCGAGTGTGGATTCTGTAAAGAAAGAGCCAACACTGACTCCCAGGATTCTCCAAATTCCTGTTGCACATTGTATTTTCTGAAACCTATACTCACACTATTAGCGGYAGCAAGCTGCCCTTTAATTCTCCTGTGAGAGCATTCATTTCAGGCATGACATATTTCACATCCTTTGCTCCT
The DNA here is from genome assembly GCF_003343005.1 of Rhea americana. Taxonomy (NCBI): domain Eukaryota; kingdom Metazoa; phylum Chordata; class Aves; order Rheiformes; family Rheidae; genus Rhea; species Rhea americana. The sequence continues at coordinate 178,633 of NW_028186449.1, forward strand.
TCCAATCTTAAAGAGTTAACTTCAGCCCCAAATTTATTATGAGRTGGAAATGCAGCAGCTTTTCCTTCCCAAGACCCAGCCCCAAACCCTGTAATTCTTCTAAAATAGCAAAGGAAATAAAGGCCATGTCTCTAGCTGGGTTGCTGCATATGAGCCRTGTTCCAAAACGCTCTGAGTCAGCCATTTAACATAACACAAATTTCAATCTTTGCTACCATAGATTTCCAGCCCCTATGGTAAGTCAAATGCATCACTTAGCTATTCCTGCACTTAACAGAGACGGTTTCCATCTTGTGGTTAAATTTCTCAACCCATTTAAAGAACTCATATCTTGGATCAGCATACTGCTTATCTCTGAGTCCCAGTGGAGAAGTCCTATGATGGTTATTATGTCTGAAAGGGGCTAACTGCTAGAATATCCATATTGTTCTCCTCTGCAAATTTTAGTTTGGCATGGAATTGCAGTCTTCTTCTCTTTTGTATTTTCTAGTGRCAACTTGACTACTCGACCACAACTGAGCTTATGAAACATTTTCTTTCTTACTGCAGTATGTATAAGAGTGGGAAAGAATTAGATTCTATTTTTCTAATTGAGAAACATTGARGTAGCCTGAAATCCTACTGAAAATGGCCTGTTTTAGCAAAAAGCATCAGCAACTACTTTGAATAACTATTCTGATTAACTTCTGTTTTTATAAATACTGATAAATTTAAACATATGGTATCTAATGTACTTCTGCAGATGGTTTTGTTTCTGTCAGTTCTGCTGTTCCCTTCTTCTGCAAGATCTTTCCTGGTTTATTTTCTTTTATCTCTTCTTCAGAGAAATACAGTGTAGGTTTCCTTTCTTCCCTCCACCACAGGTATCCATATACATTCACTTTTCAAACTCTTACAGAATTTTGCAAGCTTATTAGGGCTTCTTTTCCCCAAAGAAATATCTCTACTTTTCATTTGCTTTGTAGAGATTCTTATTAGAAGATACTCTTGTAGACTGTAAAGGATAACCAAATTCAAAGGGTAAGTAGATACATCATTTTCACACAGTCTTACAAATACACTACGGTGTAACTTTACATTAGCATTTTGTAAAATTATGAAAGGGAGGAAATTTTTGAAACATGTAATTTAATGTCTGCTGCCAACCAGMTTATCTGCAGACCATTTACTAACTAGACAAAACAAAAACTTAAATTGTATTGTATTCATTGTATTTATTTTTGTATTGGATTTATTGTTATACCAACTGTGTTTAGATGGTAGAACCACAGACATCTTTTAACGAGAAAGTGTGGATAGTTACTTTTTTAAATAAGGCATTTAGAAAACTACAGATTTGTCCTCAAACAGCAATAAATATTGCAATAGTATGGCACTAAACATGACAACCAAACCAATATATTTGTTATTAGCCTATGGTTTGCCTTARTGCTGGAGAGGGTAAGAGAGTGTAATTACATGAAGCTTTCTCTGTGCCCTCCTGCTGCAGCTTGCTGCCTCGCAGCTCTGCTGACCTGCTCCCCTGGGCACTGATTTGGGTTTGAAATATTTGGGGTTTGTGCTTTCTTTTCTTTTAAAAAATCATTATATCCATGCACCTGCTGACACTGCAGCCTTGCAGGGACCTGAACTGGCACAGCCGAGAGAAGATCCCCGGTGGATGCAGAAACACATGATGGAAGGAAGGGGGCAGGCAGGCCACCAAAACCGGCTGTGCCRCTGAAAAGAGAAAGGTGCCCAAGCGAAAAAACTTGAAGGAGTTTTTTTCTCCTACTATAAAGGACATTTGGCCAAAAGGCTGCTGCAYGTGGAGCAGCAGCTAAGCGATTACTCAGGATGATGGTGCATAAATGAAGATAATTGCATTTTGGAGTTGGTAGTGGGGCTTGCACAGCCACAGCAAGCCCTGGGGCAGGAAAGAAAGCCAGGAGAAACACAGGACAGAGAAGCAGCCTAGAGAGGAACAGAAAAGGAGAATAATGTTCTGTTTGCCAAGAGGAGAGAAGGAAGGTTCCCTAATAAATGAGAAGGGTGATTAAAAGAATGTCTGTGCAAAACATCAGAAAGTCCAAAGTGATTTCGTTTTTTGTTTTTTTTTGGGGGGGGGAGGGCTATTTATTTTCTCTTAAAAAAAGAGAGGAAAGAGTCTGTGGAAATAGTCCTGGCTGAAGTCCACATYACAGAGTGTGTGAAGACCTGAACCTCAGCCAGCACAGATTCCAAGGGCCCAGCAGGTCAAGGAGCTTAATTAATAAATTTTCCTAATCATTTGAAATTATTTTGAAATTATGTGGAAAATGGTTGGAGGAAACCGTACATTTTGAAAGTCTCCAAGGGAAACCTGAGTCATTGCTTAACTCTTGCTACTTAGTGCCCACAAGACTGTCTTCTGTTCCACGGGCACATTAACACAGGTAGTAAACTAAATCGTTATAAACCAGAACCCTTTCCTGTTGATCATGAGCAATTATTAGCGTTTATATGCTCAGTAAAATCAAAGAGAGAGCTGGTGGGACTAGTGTAGAAGGTCCAGATCACTATCCTAAAGCTGGATTTTTAGAGAAATAAGCAAAAATGGATGAACAGATGAACAGTTTGTTCAGATTGATCTGACTCTCAGCCACAGATACCCAAGCTTTTCCCTGTTCTGGCTTTCAAGCTGACAAGAACAAGCCCACCTTGGAAAACAAGCACTGGCCACTGGCGCGGCGCGGTGTCCTAGCGTAGCCGTGGCAGAGCGGCACCAGTCAACGCAGCAGCCTTGGACCAGGCAACAGCCCCGCAGCCCSGCGAGCGCCTTCGCATGCAGCAGACCGTGGTGCATTGCTTTCGTTGAACAGCCACAACCAGTCAAATACGTGGGTACGCACACGCCTCTCCAGAAGAACCTCCTGTGTCGTCCTGGAGAGTTTACAGTGATGAGCTTTGACACTACAGACATAAGATGTAGAGTTGACTCATTCTGTTGGGAAATACTCAGCTTGACAGATAGCATTTAGGGACCCTGGGATTGCCACTCAACTCCAAAACATACCAACGATGCTGTACACTTTCATACTTCCGGTCAATTAAAAATGTTCAGAATCACAAGGATCACGTTAAAGTTGCAAACAAGATTCTGACCTTGAGCTAGTAACTTCACTTCCTAAAAATAAAAAACTAACAGAAAACAGTGGGTTTCATGCAATCTTCCGGTAATCAGGCAGGAAGGAAAAGAGAGTAAGAATTTTTTTAGCCAAGAGGTTGATGCAGAACTGACATTTGAAGGGAGGAACTGGCCTTGACTCATAGCCAATATCTTTGTCTCCAGTAAGATGAAAATACCCTTTGTGGAATAAAATAGATGGTCTGACCTATGGCTGTTCTCATAAGGTGTTTTGAGGATGAGTAACTTTGCCTACTGAAAAAGGAGGAAAGTAAAGAAGCATTTTAAATGGGATGTGAGGGCTTTTTCACTTTTCTTTATAGAGGGCTGCAACAAAGGTAAATTATAGTAATGAATTATTTTTAAGAGTATAGCAACATAGAAATTGAAAGATATTTGATTTTGAACAATCAGTTTGGGTTATATTTTTCCTGTCAATGTGCCAGCTAATCTGAAAGATACAAAGATGGAGAAAGTCTTTGCTCTGGAGGTCTCAGTCTTACCAGTAGCATGGTCAGGTAATGGTTGTACTAGTTGTCATATATTCACCCCAGTTCACTCTTTTGAAACTTAGCATAAAGTTAACAAGGATTTAATAGGAAAAGAACTGAAAATCCCCTCCAAAGCCCAGCAAAAATATTAACTTCTCTTCTAACCAACCCTTCTACAAAAAGAGTAAGTGGCCAGGGTTTGTTAAAAGGTCTTCAAACCTGATAGTATTGCTATTACAGTCCAAGGGTTGCTTCTTTGCCAAAATACAAACGTTTGTTCTCAATACACAGTGACTGTGCTGGACAAGACCAAACACATGTGGCTGTACCCATCCGTGGGTGCSAAGGTGGCCAGGGCAGCTCTCCTTCTACTGGTCATCAGAGCCAGGGCCGTGCCAGGGCTGRTTGCCGGTGGCTCATCACCTTGCTGCACACCACGGCACAGCACCAGTGACCCACCGAAGAGCCATTAGCCTTCAGATGGCCGAGCTGGTGTCCACATTAGATATAACGAGAAACAGCTCAGTGAAAACACGTCATGGTCCAACGCAGCCAGGTCAGCCCCCCAAGTTAACAGATCCGTTCGACTGGGCTATCTATTTGTATGTCCATGTGTGTGTGTGTGTGTGTGTGTGTGTGCTTGTTTCTACAGAAGAGGGGCCTCAGCGCTTGATACATTGCCTCAGAGAAGCCTCATTTTTTATTAATTCCATGTCTGGAATGGATTTGGCAGCCACAGCCATTGGTTTGGACTGTGCCCCTGACCTTTCATGTAACGGCAGTATAGACACACACACAACCACTGCTACTCTGCTCTTTCTCAGATGCCCCACAAAGGTTTCCTGAACTTCTTCAGGTCTCTGCAGCGGGTCCCCAGGAGCTCTCTGTTGCTGGAGCTCTTCCTCTTTATTAGACGTGTGACCAGCCTGGGCAGCTCCTGTCATAGMCAGGTTTAGAAAGTTCATCTTTTCACATACGGGCCAGCAGCACTAGATCCTCTTCTATTTGAGTTTCATGGCAAAGATTGCATTAACTGTGCTGTATTTGAGCTCTGAGGATCCCAATTATCAAGCGAGTGAGTCTTGAGCCCCACCAAATTTRATGCTTATTTTAAAGTATTTTTGGACTTGAGCTTATTTTAAGTTATTTTTATACTCAAGTCCTCATATATGGAATTTATATGAAAACAAAAAAATAAAATGGAGCTCAAATTCTGCACTAGAACTAGCAAGTAACTGAGGTGCGTGCTGAGGAGCTGCACAGGAGACAGGCAGTGGGGTAAAGCCCTTCTCCTAAACCATGGCATGAGAAGAGTTCTCCCGACTTCCAGGTCTTATACCTAGTCCTATTACAAATTGTGTCTGGATCGTTACCAGAACTATTCTCCTGCTGTTTTTCCTTTCAAGGTTAAAATGCTTGTGTGTGTTTTATGGCATCACATATGACATCTGGAGTACAGCATACAGCTTCTAAGTGGCCAGTGAGGCCAACAGTGGAAAAACAAGCTACATTTCTGGCATGTAGTTACCAGGTATTTGGTCTTTGAACAAACTGTCTTTTCAGTTTTATAGGCTCTTAAAAACATTCCCAGACATTACTCCAGCTGTACCAATCACAGAATTTCTCACAGATGCCCTTTCACAGTAAATGCTTCGATGAGCTTCTGAGATAACCAAACTGACAGTATTTAAAGAAAGATATTACCACTTTTGCAAGGGGACTTTCCAGCATGGAAATTAGGCATGCTAAGAGGACCGTCCCAGCGTGCCCGTAAGCAAGCTGTGCGACTTCTGGGTGAATATTTTATTTAAATGCACGCGTTGCTGTGCTGCCTGGGAATGCAGCCACCGCCGCGCCAAGAAGAGCTGCTCGGCCTGAGAGCCGGAGCCGGGCCGGGCGCCCCACGGCTCTCCTGGGCGCTTCGGGCAGACCGACAAAACCGAGACAAAACCGTGCATCAAGCGAGATCAGATGACGCCATATGCAGCAGTATTTCCACATTTCCTCCTCACTTGCTAATTTGAGACCAATCTCATACCTCAGAGAAAAATAGGACAATTCTTGTACTGATTTAATTAAGTAGAATAATTATGAAAAAAGCAACTGTTTCCTTTAAATTCATTCTTCATTCTCCTGCTGTTACAAATGGTTTTCTTTCTACTGTGATATAAAACCTTTTAACGTTATTTTCTGTCTGTAAAGTTCCCTGTGTAGGAGGCTCTGTCCTGACGCACTGTGTTAATCCTTAAAGAGGATCAAATGAAAGAAGATAAAAATTCAAATTTCAGAGTTATCAGAATCCACTTGAGGATGATTTTGCTGTTTTCCATTTCCTGTCAGAATCTGATTTTGCAAATGAAGCTGACATACACATACTCTGATCACATCTTGTTACCAATTTTATACATAGATGTATGAGCATGGTTTAGGTTTCATTTGGGACTGACAGAACATCAGCTGCTAGTTTCTTTAACTCTGGGTTCTGAAAAAAAATCTGGAAGAAAGCAAGCATGTTTGAGGACAGCACCACTGTACATCAATAAGAGTATTATTAGTCATAACCCGTCTGTATTAAAGATAAAGCACTTCCTGTTTGGCTGAAATGTGAACACCTGTCTCCTGGAACAGAAAAAGGAAAAAAGACAAAAATGTGTATCCCAAATTGAATGCGTATCAAGACTGAGATGGAAAACAGAACTAAGCAAATTGAATTTTCTGTTTAGATGTCAAATAACTAACACTGATATCTTTCTATACATCTTAAATAGAAAAGTYGCAGTATAGCGGAGGGACATTTGTTCTCAAAAAAAAATCCACTCCAAAATCTGGAGTATCCCATACTCCACATACTGTCATATCTCAAAGTAAGCAAGCTGTATTCAGTATCTATTTAAAGAGCTTTGAAAGAAGTAGCAATATAGTAACCAAAAAGGCATAAGGACGTAAACAAGATAAGAGTTGTAAGTAGAGATACTATCTTTTGCAAGACTAACTAGTTTAATTTAAAAACAAAAACAAGCTTGCAGGAGCACAAGCTCTTCTTCAGGCCTGAAATAGAAGCAACAAACCTCTATGTCAAATCCGGATTGAGATACTGATTTCATAGCACAGCATAATCCTCTCCTTCCCCATCCTCACCTTACCCAGATGATACCTGCTCTATATTTCAGGAGATAAATGTCTCCTAATGTTTATCAAAACTCTCCACTTCCCTGCACAAGTACCAAYTACCTTCTCTGCCAGGTGGTTTATCTTCTTCATACCTAATTCAGCTTAGAGCATCTATCCTCAACTTATGCTCAGCTTTGAAGTTTCTACGTCCTGCCTGAAGAAGGGGTTGGGTGCTAAAAAGCTTGTCTTATTCAGTGATATTAGTCAGACTTATACAAGGCACCATCTCAGTCTACAAACTTTGCCTTGCCAAAGTCTATTAAAGCAGCCCACCTGCATGAACCATGTCCTATATTATTGTCATAGAGTATGATGTGTAAACACCAAATAATCCGAACGGCTGGAAACCAGAGGGAAGTTGTGCTGTGCAAGCATGACAAAGACATAAATAATTCAAGCATGAAAGTAATGGCATTTGCAATATGCAAGTTATTAAATACAGTTACGCCACCAGCATAGGAGAAAATAAACAATTCCACCCAAGAACTTATCTCCCAGGGAAATTGATAGACCTCCAAATGAAATATGGCTGAATTCTCTTTGACCCAGTACTTTCAGAGTGGTTAGATGAAGGAGATTTGGTCACTTTTGTAAGTCAGTTAATATTTTCCAGGGTGCCAAAAGTAGTAAAATACTAAATTTAAAAAAATAAATAAATAATCAGTGTTTGATTTCATCCTCCAGCTTGCACTCCAAACCTGTGGAAAAAGCATGAAAGTAAACAGTCATACCCATGCAGCCCCAAATGGGCCTTCTAGGTTTTGCATAACATCACCAGCATGTGGAAGGGAACAGTATGCGCTTTTGCCCCTGCATCCTATACCACAGAGCAGCGGGTGAAGTCCTGATTAGCTCTGCCTCGCCGGCACACTGGGCAATGCGGATGAGCTGGTAGTAGAGTATTTTAATTAGCCAAGTGTTATGCCCTGAAGCAAATGGAAAGGGAAAGTTATGTTCATACTTAGCTAATGTAATTCGTGCTTCACCCTTTCACAAGAGCATGGTACAACTTAGCCCTTAGTAAAATAAGGAAAAAAGGGAAGGATAAAAGTGAAGGGAAAAGATGAATTTTAATTTGGAAATTTTGCAAGCATGAGATTAAAATGATGAGAAAAATTCCCTTAATTGRGGCCAATTTTTAGAAGTCCCAATACAGTATTGCTTTATGCAAAAGGCCTAAAGTACAAGGCCTTTGGTGGTGTTACTGTCTTCTTTGCATTACACAGCTTATAAACTGTGCTGTCACAGCATTTTCAGGTAACTGATTACCTGGTTAGGAAACACAACTTAATGAGTCATGAGTGGCAGTGGTAACCACATATTTGTTTATTCCAAGCCAGAAATAAGTGAATAGCATCAGCTGCCATTGAAAACTAGCTGCACGTCAGAGAAAAGTAAATTGCTATGTAGCTGTAACAGTACGTGCTGGCACTGAACACGCCTCCTGCATGAAAACCCAAAAGCAAACAAGGTGAGACTCGAATTCTTGTGTCTACAGAAGCGATGTACGTACATGCAGGTGGCAGAGTCAGCCATGAAACTGAGAGCAAATATTTGCCATGCTCAAAAAATGCTCAGATTGCAATAATTGCATAATGCTGTAAGCATCGAGCTTCAAGAGCTTTTTGATCATTTATGGACACTGCCTCACTGCCTGTTGAATATTTACTATGCAGAGGGTGGGGCTTTCTAAACACTTTGCCATCGGTTACTCGTATGGTGGAACCCGGGGCATTTTTGATTAAAATTATACAAGCCAAACATGCTCTGATAAACCATATTTTTAGTTTCTTAGCTTCCTGTAGCACATGCTGCTGCTCTTGTTCATGCTTTTCTCATTGTCGGTAGTAGGCCTGCCCCAAAGTTGGATCACTGTTTCATTTAAGGTCCTGGTTTTGGCCACTCAAAACCACACTCAAAATCCTGTCAAAATTTCCTCTGCCAAGTGTACTCCGAGAACTGACATTAGGTGGTTGGGGGGGTTGGGGRGTTGGATTTCTTTCAGGTCAGTGAAGAGGAGAGAAAGGAAGTTTGTGGGTGAGCTCAGATACCTTCTGAGCACACCTTCTGCTGCCGGCGGACCTGTCACACGCTGCCCGGGTTTTTCACACCTCTCAGGTGGCCAATGCCACRCAAACAGGCCTGCCTGTGGCGGACCATCACCGGTGCCTGCCCTCCTGCCTTTCCCCAGCGCCCGCTGAGCAACACCATCTGCCAGTGACCTTGAATGTCGCCCAAACATCTTCAGTTCCAAGGAAAGCACCAATTTCAATGCAAAAACTAAACTGTGTGAAAAAAAGGAAAACTGCAGAACTATTCTGTTTACTCAGCACCACTTCCTTACAGGTGTAGATTTAAATATGTATTTATAATGCAGCAAGTGGCACAGGTGTTGCAAGGCACCAGCTGGAAGTGGAGGTGGCTGTAAGGACGGCCGCCCCTGCAGGAGCTGTGCTCCGGTGGGACTGCCAGGCGTGGGTGAGCTCCTGCCATCGGGGATGGGGACCGTAGGACCTGAACAGCACATGAACACGGAGCCAGCTGGGAAGACTGGAGACACAGAGAAAGTTGCAGCAGCTTTCCCAGCTGTCATGTCAGTTCTCCCAGCGCCTGCTCCTCCGCACTCTGGGGCTGGACGTAGGCATGTATCTGTTYAACGTTTGCTCTGGCTTGTGCTGCCCACACCATGACTGTGCATGTTTGCCTGGCAGAGCCTGCTCCCCTCACTCATCCTCTTCCTCACAGCCCCTGTGCTTGCTCTGGTGCATGCTTCCAATTCTTGCAGCGAGTAGCTGCAACCTTGGCAGGCTGCAGGCACCGCAGGGGCTGCAAATCCTAAAACAAAGATGGAAAAATGGTTGTTGTCTCTCCAAGTTGGCACATAAAATATCTTTTCTCACTCTTAAGTACRGTTTCCGCCGCCAGCCCCTTTCCCCTGTCGTGGATGGTGGTGGTGGCTTCCAGCCGCAGGGCTGATGCCGGCCCCAGCTGCCATGGACGCGGTGGCCAAGGTGCAGCAAGGGTGGGTGGATCTGTCACCACAGCTCCCCTTCGTTACTGGCTGCTCTGCGTTCAGGCAACCCTCGCCAAGCTTTGCAAAACTGTGATTCTGACACTCCTGTCACTCTGCCCSGGCCAAGCGCAGCCCAGACAGGCGGGCCCCACGGCTTTGGAGATACACGGCGGACGTGGCAAACCGAGCTCCTGACTATGCGCCATGCCGTGTGCTAGCACAGCTGAGGAGTCTGAATTCCCAGGAAATATCTGGGATACTCGCTCACCATCGGGTTTATGACTCCCTCATGTGTGATACGTGGTAGGAAGCTGGGTGGGCACGTGCACTGCTTCTGGCTTCACCCAGGGAAATGCAACGTGTTACGTTTTGTTCAGAGCGAAGACGGGTTGGTTCAGGGACGAGGCGCTGGGGACGCAGCGGCGCCGTGCAGCTGTGTGTGCCAGGCCCGGACTGCCCAGGGCAAGGCAGGCAGGAGCACACGCAGCGGGCTGAGAAGGCTGGCGCCTCCTCCCGTCATCCCCAGGACACCCCAGGCAGCTCAGCGAGGGCCCAGAAACCCAGGCTGGGACCTGGAGGAGGGCAGAGGTATCAGTGTAAAGCCTTCTGGTCAGCAGAGCATGTAAAACATAACAGTGCACACAACTAAATTTAAAAAGTAGTGAAAACCCAAGCAGCAAAGGGCCTTCTTCTTCACTGGAGAAGGCAGCAGCCTCCTAAATTTCCCTGCGGTATCCAGGGGTATCTACTGACATCCAACTTACAATCAAACTTCTTGCAAAATAAGGAGACCCTAGAYATTGTGAAATCTGTCTTACCTTCCTCGTCTTGCACGCACTCAGTTCCTCCCAGTTTCGCCTGGAGGAGCTTAGTGGCAGCACAATGGTGGGCACTGTCCCTCTGCGCAGCTGCCTCCCACCCCGTCCTACTCCCACCACCTCCAGCGTCTGAGTACTTTCATGAAGGCTGCTTAGATCCCAGAAAGGGATCTGCTCCGATAAAGGAAAATACCGATTTTGTAGGGATGCTTTCAAGTGGAAAAGGGACGGGAAGGGATGGGATGCTCCCTCTTCCAGCAGTGCGAATCACAGTCCCAGAGCACTTTTTCAAGGCAGCTGATCTTGGTTAAAAACACCAGCACTGGCTTTGGGGGCAATAGCAGTGTAACTGGTCCTTCTGGGAACAAATGTGAGCTAAAAGTTTGAGTGGATTGCTTTTTAACCTTTTAGAAAAGTATCTACAATGTGGACCAGGTAACATTTGCTATGGATGTTAATATTTTAAAATAGGTTTACAAAATACATTTACTCCTTCCTTTTGCGACTACATTATGCCATTATGGTAACAGTAAAAATGTAGTCAGGCAACTAAGAGTATTCCRGTTCGTAACAGTATTTACATCATGATTCAATATTCGAGTGCGCAATATTTGCAGGATCAGGCTATGATTTACTGTCAAAGCAAGGCTTTAACAACACAGCATTTTCTAACGGCTATTTTGGACTAAGTATACTCTAACAAAAATAGGATCAAGTTTATGCATCAAATTTGTATTCTAAACCTATTTATAGGTTTTTTGCATTTTTGTACTATATGTAATCTGCCTATAAATTTTAAATATTAAATAGTAGAACATATAAATTTACATATAGTATAAGTCGTTATATGCCACCTGCCTTCTGTTTACCCAGAGGTTTATGCACTAGTTCTACTGCTAAAGCTTGTGGTGTGCTCCGCTGTAGTAAGAATCTTTTCTACAATCCTATACATCAAGATAATTCCTTTTGAATCAACATAGATTTTATATCTATGCATCTTAGAAATTTTATTGTGCTTTTCTTCTGATATAATTTTGTTAAAATTTTACTTGTTTTTTTTTCATCTTCTGACAAAATAATATGAAGCAGATGGAATCCAGGAGAAACTTGTAGATGAGATAAAGTAGTGGGAATCAAATCGCTTTTCCGGTACAAAGGGCCTCTAATAATGTTTGAATTGTGCATATGCCATTGCTAATTACTGTCTTGTTTGCTGTAAAAATGTACACAATTAGTTGTATGTATAGCTAAGGGAACAGTATCTTCAGCTAAACCTTGTTTACCAGAAGAGGTTGCCCAACAGCCTCTGGTTTTGTTCACTCTGATATCTAATTTCTAAACCATACTGAGCGCTTCAGGTCAGGCCTGACGCAGAAGAGGGTATAAGTCCACAGCTTTGGAACATGACTTTAAGAGAATAAATATACAGTCACTAGAAAACAGAATGAAACAGAAATTGGTAGGAAGCAAGCTCAGCTTTCTGTCTCCAAATAAGCTGGGATGAAGACAGACCAACCTCTGTGGAGGCATATATTGATAATTAAGAAAGATGTATACAGTGTTTTAAAATGTTTTTTCTCCTGCTATACTGTGTTCCTTCATATAAAACTTCCTGGTTACTGCATTGATACAGGATAGCAGCTCTTGAAAAGAAAATTTGCAGGTGTAGTATCCAACTGGAGACTGGGGGCAGTCATGTTTTGCACCAAAATGCTAATAGCACCAAGATCTGCAGAAAGACTGTTGGTTTCTATCCTAGAGAAATGCAATGAAAGGCTTTTGGCTTGTAGGATCCCCCTAAGAGACACCAGAGAAACAACTAGCTGTTCTTGAGCCAGCTAGTCTTGCTCTGCTATTTGATAGGTAGTCTTGAATAAAACATTAATTCTCTCATTTTTCCTCCAAGCTCTTCATCTGCTGTGGGACTGTTAGTATTTGCCCCTTGTAGCAAAATATTATGAGATTCTGAGATGAAAAATACTGTGTAAGTAAAAAGTACTTATCACAATCAATAACTCTACAAAATGATAGACTCTTCAATTAAGTACATGTTTTAAAAAAATAATTTACTATGAAGATAATTTCCTAAAGACTGTCTTTGAAACTAGAGAATTCAGACACAGAGTACTTACTGGACTGCAGCAATATACGTCATTTCTAGTTCTACAAACAGGCAACAAGCAAATCTGAGCACTTCATTATTGTAACAATAGCTGCTATATGAAGCCCCAAAAGAGAGATGGAAATAGGTTGTGACACAGGTACCTCAGGATGTTTTTAAATATGACTCTTAATAGAGCTGTATACTTCAGCATTTTTGTTTGCTATTTTCCTTTCTCTGTTATTTACAGCTTGAATTCAGCAGCATGTCCCGGAGGTGCAGCTGACTTTGACCAGGTCCACGCTGCCAGGGAGGCCCAGGGGAACTGGCCACCGTAGCTTGCTCTAGACTTCCCTTTCTCAACCATATCAGGAAGTTTTGGTATATTTTTAACRAGAAGTTCTGGTTAGTTTCACTATATCAGTTTTATGTGTTTTCAGTAGAACTTGACTCATTCATAAAGCATATGAACATAAAAATTACGGAACAAATACACATAGAGCGCTGCTTTGGCCTGGAGCACTGCCGCTGTCTTTAGGACAGGCATTTCAAGCAATACATGATATCCAAAGCCTCATAAATCACAGGTTATGAAATTTATATTTCATAAAAAATGAAATTTGCTTGAATTGTGAAGCCTGCAAAGCATAATGGAAATATCAGCAGAGTAATGGGATAGGTCCCTGACACCACATGCTGCACTTGCCCACTGTTAACAACCTCAGCTTTTGAATAAGCTTAGCATTTTTGCTGTATTTCAATTACCTTTCCTGACATGCCCTTAGGAATGTCAATAGTTTTATTTTGTTTTATTCTTTTAAAAATACATTAGTAGTCAAGATGTTTTTAAAAGACTTTATTTTAATTTAGTCTGCTACCTTGCAGTTCTTTAATTTTGCAGAGTTTCCTATGTATAAAGATGATCTTTATTTGTTCGTTGTTTACTGTGGTGATTTAAAAGTTCATCCATCATGTTTGCCACCATCCTGAAAAACTCATTCTACCATATTAAGGACTTGTCAAAAACAAGAATTTGCCCTATTTTTTTTCCAACTTCATTAATTTCATGATGCTTTTTGATACCATGACACTCCTAGGATATATTACTAGTGGATTACAATAAGGTCAGTATATGCAACGTAGATACTTGCACATTAGCATCTAATTTCACACTCATTCAGCTACGTAAGCACTCTGATTTCTAGAGATACTGAGTCTCCTCAGCCCCCATAGATGTGAGAAGGAGCAACAGATGTCTAAAAACTTGAATATTTTTCATTAATGACATGGATTTAGATGTAAAATATTTGGCACTCAAATTCTGAATTAAAGTTTTTCATCCCTTTTTTTTTTTCCTTTTTTAATAGAGGAGAATTCAGTTAGTGGGCTATGCACTAGCAGGCAGGTCCTTGATTGAAGATATTATGCCCACTATGATTTAATTCACAAGAGTTATCAATTATTTCAAGTTTCTAATCACATCCCATTTTCCACAGCTATACTTTAAACTAGGACTAGGAGTTACAGGCTGCCAGGACCCCTCATCACAACCCCTCATAACAGAGAATATCCCTGAATACCTGGAGGAAGCTTTTAAAGTTATCCAGTACAAATGGAATGGCAAAAAGTATCCTTTTCTGGGAAATATGGGAGAGGAACTCCCCTTTGTGTCATAACACAACCCTGCATCATGGTTACGATATAGTTTGAATCCACTTATTTCAGAAAGATCAAAGTATTATGGTCTAGTCAGACCTTCACTATAAATTGACAATATGAATCAATGCCTTAAAAGAGCTTAAACTGGAAAAGCATTTTGTCACACGTACTTTTAAAGCACGCTTTAATGAAGTTTTGCTATCACTACAAGCATCTATCAAATTTGCAAATGTTTTTGTTTCAGTCACTGCTGTTTCCTTAGGCTCTTGCAAGAAATTTGAAACCTTTGTGTTCTAGCAAAACACTTGTTCAAACCAGAGAAAAGAGTCAGAGCAGATGGTCAGGAGGTAAGAGGAAAAGCACAACTACCTGGTTCGTTGCATGAATTCCTGAATCTAAAGAGGATTAGTCATCATAGTTGTACACCACGCTTTGGCTAGGAAACTAACAAATGATGTTATCTCATGATCACAGAGTCACAGAAATGCATGCAAGATTTCACAGCCCTCAAAAACTGATTGTCTCAACATGCAGAGTTGGAGGCGGCTGAACACATGTTTAAACACAGTTGATGCTATCAGCGTTCACGAGTTCTGTGACAAGTGTGGGCAGTCATTTTCGGAGTATCATGCAAGACCAGTCATGCACGGACCTCCCCATTACACAGCGTAGTCAATGATGTTTTCCCTTGCTCTGTTGTCAGCCAAAATATCCTTGTCAACTAGTGTCAGAGAATCAGCACTGGGACCCTGCTAGCACCAGCAGGGTTTTAGCACAGCAGCAGCAAGTGCACTTCTGAGAAGCCTTTCTTTTCATCAGAGAGCAATTCCTGGCACCTCAGACTAGAGAGACAGCAGATATTTGTGGAGAAGTTTAATTCAATTCCATGAGGAAAGTTGCATGGGGCCATTGCTGCGCCACCTTGGAAGAGCTCGTGCATGTCCATGGGCCCCAAGTGCATGTTCAATGTGTTTGTGCTCAGTCTGAGGAGGTAACATCACTTTGTTTCTCCTTCTGGCAGATCTGCTATACTTTTCAAGCACCAAGTCTCTGTAATGCCTTGAAGGGAAGGGGATCTCACTAGTTAAATACTTCCCAAAAGAGGACCAGTACTTCCCCTCCTGTGAGTAGCCCAGTGACTTAGATGCTGCCTTTCAGAGGATCAGAGAACAAAGTTCAAGGGCTTTCTGTGGCAAATGGACATAGAGCCTTTATTAAAAACAAACAAACAAACAAACAAAAATCAAAAAAATCCCCCAAAGTCCGTGTGCTTTTTGCTTCAGCTGACACAAGATAAACAGAGATGTAGAAACAGCCACTGACTGCACCATGGGCTTCCTCATCATTCTTGGTCATTCTTGAAGACCAGTCAGAATCTTCAGAGACGTTCAAGGTTACTTTCCGGCATCAAGCAGCTTCTCTGCAAAACACAGAATTTCTCTCCTTCAGTTGATTTTCTGCTTCTGGTTGTCTCTCTTTTTTCCCCTCTCTTTCACACATGTACTAACATGTAAGTACAAACATGCCAAAGACAGATGCACCAAATTAGAGGTGAAAAAGCATTTTTGTAAGAAGCTCTAATTCTCTTGTTGGGCTTCTCACATGAGCAGCAGTAAATCCCCCCACCCCCTCAGCTACTTCAACAACTGCTTTCCCCTAGGCTGTAGGCATATATTTGCCCAGGGGTAAAATATTTGAACAGATAAACACCCAAATTCAATGATCCTCTGTCGTCAGCTTTGTGCCAGGTACAAAACTTTGCCTGGAAACTCTTGCGCACTTTACAGCAATTTGGAAGTGAAAGACAGTGAAGAAGCCAACCAGGTTCCACTTTTAAAAAAATGCATGCCAAATCAAACAGAAGTCATAAACCATGTACAGACAAGCTTGCCAAATTTTCACGTGTGATGATTTAGTCGAACAAAGAATGATTTGATGTGTTTTGATTTCTTTTGAATTCATTTTTATTGCATGGTTACTGTTTTTCATTATGTGTCTGTTGTTTCTATTAGGTAGTTTGGATCAGTCAATAAGCATGCATGTTTGAAGGACGATTTAGAAAGGAATTTCACAAACTCTGGAAGGACATTGTACTTTGGTGTGTAGTTATAATGACCGTGGCTGTTGATGCATTTTAGGCAGTTGAAATACAAACTAAAGATCATTTTGAATTTGCAAGTCTGAGCAAAAGAAAAATGGAAATGGGGTTATCAGTGACAGAAAAGAAAGGCAAGGAAATACTGCAAACAACAGAGAAGAGGATCCATTTTGATGAGCTAAAGGTATTGAAAAGGTATCCAAGAACAGAATAGACAGTTCCAGATGGAAAACAGGAAGAAAAATGTCAGGCCAAAAATATAAAAGCAAATTCCCGAATCTTTAGTGCATTTGAAGCCAGATGAAGGAATGAGATTATATATATGTGTGTATATATATATATATATACACACACATATATATATATACACATATATATAAAGATAAAAAGAAAAGCCAGTACAAGGTGAATAAGGCCAATGACAAAGTAAATGACATGAAAATCTATAAAGGAAAAAGCTTACAGAGCAAAAGCTAGAACTAGAAGCCACTGGTCACAAACATCAAAGTTTCACAGAATATCAAGGAAAATAGAATCAGCAATGTGCAATATTAAAATTGCAATAAAAATATACAGTAAAAAAGTTTTTTGTTTCTGAAAAGCACTATTCTTTTTGTGGAGCTTTGTTAAGATACTCTAAACAGATTCATCTCAAATTCTGTAAAAAGTAACTACTCCGGTTCTAAGAACCAGCACATAGAAATGTAAGATTAGAATTATTTATAAGTTACAGATTTTTGTCTTTGAAGGTATAAAATCAATGGTGGTAACAGAATGCATCAAATTATATAACAATTATCTGATATTCAGTCTGACACACATTTTGTTTCAAGGAGAAATGAAATTTTCTTCTAATTCTCTACATTAGTGACACTGAGCATGTCCACCACCTAATAAAATTTTTATTTAGTGATTGTGGGGGTTGATTCTCAGTTTAAAGAGACCTAAGTCTAGTGGAGCAAGAGTAAGTTGCAATTATGTTCTGCCTTTTGGCATGGACAACAGTCTAGTGCTTTGCATATAGGATTGGATCACGAGTTAAGCTTGGAATCCGACCTGATATCCTTTCTGAAATCCTATGAAATATCCTATGAAATCCTATGAATCCTTTGATATCCTATGAAATTTCCATGGGACATCACTCCGTGAGCAGTGAGAGAGATTTATTCACATGAGGAAGTGTTGAAAGACCAGCCCTTGGCTTAATAACCTTGGGCAATTAACTCCTCCTCCAGCTCCAGCTTCATTACTTGAAGGAGGAACATCTCTTCCTCGGAGGCTGCAGCGGGTGTTAATTAAATTACTGTTTGCACAGCACTTTACATCCAAAGAATTACCTGGGTTGGGGGGGGGGAGGAAAAAAAGAAATGCAGCACAAGAACCGTAAAGGGAATCTGCCAGGCAGATACACAGATGGTGACTTGAAGTAGCCCCGGCCCTCACRTATTGCTGCTGCAGGACACCCCGCGCTAGGTGCCCGTAGCAGGGGAACGAAGGTCTGGGCCGCATGCTGGCAACGATGAGGCCACCTTGGCTCAGGTTCAGCCTCTGAAGTGTCCTCCGCTATGAAAAGCTGCAAATCGGAGCTAATACGACGCTTTATAGCGATAGCTGCGGGAGTCACGGACTATAGCAAATTGTCTGCACGTTTAATATTAAAGCTAATCCTCCTCTATACATGAAAATGTGCCTTGTCTCAGCTGATAGCACTCTGACCTCTCACAGAAATAGCACGATTTTCTGTCTATACATCTCCTGTGATGAAACAGGAAATTGGGTAACGCAGTGATGCCAGAGCTTCTGTGGCCATTGCAAAGAGAACTTGGTGAAAATCCCCCGTCGTGCACGACCATCAGGCCTGCCTGCCTGCCTGCCTGCCTGCCGGGAGGCGTTCTCCTTCGCTCAGGCAGAAGGGCAAAAAGAGAGAAAAACGAGTTTAAAAAAAATGGGTTAAAAAAATGAGTTTTTTTTAAAAAAGGCGGTAAAAATCTGCCCCCACGCAGGAGGTCCGGCCGCGGCGCAGCGGGCTCCTGGCAGGCGCGGCGCGGCGCGGCGCGCAATCCCTGCCCGCGGCCACGTGGGAGGGGCGGCGGCGGGCGCGGGGGCTGCGCGCCGCCCCGCG